>NC_140001.1:12609121-13090778 GCF_964263955.1 Coregonus lavaretus
ATACAGGTGGTTTGTTGTTCTCATCAAAATGAAGTAAATCGGACTGTGAATGGACCGTGCTGTAACCAATACTTTCCTGTAACACTTTACTTGACACCCAGCGTCATAACACGTTATGACACGGTCATAACCATTTTGTATGTCATAACAGCTGACATAACCTGTTATAAAATGTTCATAACACTGTCATGACACATATATTTAGACCTGTTTTGACATACACTGTAAATATACAGTACCAGTCAAAAGTTTGGACACACCTACTCATTCCAGGGCTTTTCTTTATTTTACTATTTTCTACATTGTAGAGTAACCAAAAAAGTGTTAAACATATTCTTCAAATAGCCACCCTTTGCCTTGATGACAGCTTTGCACACTCTTGGCATTCTCTCAACCAGCTTCACCTGGAAGGCTTTTCCAACAGTCTTGAAGGAGTTCCCACATATGCTGAGCACTTGTTGGCTGCTTTTCCTTCACTCTGCCGAACGACTCATCCCAAACATCTCAATTGTTTTGAGGTCGGGGATTATGGAGGCCAGGTCATCTGATGCGGCACTCCATCACTCTCCTTCTTGGTCAAATAGCCCTTACACAGCCTGGAGTTGTGTTGGGTCATTGTCCTGTTGAAAAACAAATGATAGTCCCACTAAGCCAAAACCAGATGGGATGGCGTATCGCTGCAGAATGCTGTGGTAGCCATGCTTGTTAAGTATGCCTTGAATTCTAAATGAATCACAGACAGTGTCACCAGCAAAACACCCCCACACCATAACACCTCCTCCTCCATGCTTTACGGTGGGAACTACACATGCAGAGATCATCCGTTCACCCCACACCGCGTCTCCCAAAGACACGGCGGTTGGAACCAAAAATCTCAAATTTGGACTCCAGACGAAAGGTCAAATTTCCACCGGTCTAATGTCCATTGCTCGTATGTCTTGGCCCAAGTAGTTCTCTTCTTCTTATTGGTGTCCTTTAGTAGTGGTTTCTTTGCAGCAATTCGACCATGAAGGCCTGATTCACACAGTCCCCTCTGAACAGTTGATGTTGAGATGTGTCTGTGACTTGAACTCTGTGAAGCATTTATTTGGGCTGCAATTTCTGAGGCTGGTAACTCTGGGTCTTCCATTCCTATGGCGGTCCTCATGAGAGCCAGTTTCATCATAGGGCTTGATGGTTTTTGCGACTGCACTTGAAGAAACGTTCAAATTTCTTGAAATTTTCCAGATTGACTGACCTTCATGTCTTAAAGTAACGATGGACTGTCGTTTCTCTTTGTTTATTTGAGCTGTTCTTGCAATAATATGGACTTGGTCTTTTACCAAATAGGGCTATCTTCTGTATACCCCCCCTACCTTGTCACAACACAACTGATTGGCTCAAATGCATTAAGAAGGAAAGAAATTCCACAAATGTACTTTTAACAAGGCACAACTGTTAACTGAAATGCATTCCAGGTGACTACCTCATGAAGCTGGTTGAGAGAATGCCAAGAGTGTGCAAAGCTCTCATCAAGGCAAATGGTGGCTACTTGAAGAATCTCAAATATAAAATATATTTTTATTTGTTTAACACCTTTTTGGTTACTAAATGATTCCATGTGTGTTATTTCATGGTGTTGATGTCTTCACTATTATTCTGCAATGTAGAAAATGGTAAAAAATAAAGAAAAACCCTTGAATGAGTAGGTGTGTTCAAACTTTTGACTGGTAGTGTATATGTGATGGGATGTATAGACATTATTGACAGTATGTGGATAGAATATGTATTATACTGTATCTGAAGAATATCTGGATATAATAGTATATGTATAGCAATAGTGGAATAGGATGGACTTGACTAGAATACAGTATCATTGCATTGCGCTGTTGCGCCTTCTTCACCACACTATCTGTGTGGTTGGACCATTTCAGATTGCCAGTGATGTGTATGCCAAGAAACTTAACGTTTTTCACCTTCTCCACTGCGGCCCCATCAATGTGGAAGGGGGGTGTGCTCCCTCTGCTTTCTCCTGAAGTCCACGATCAGCTCTTTCGTTTCGTTGACGTTGAGGGAGAGGTTATTTTTCTGGCACCACTTCACCAGGGCCCTCACCTCCTCCCTATAGGCTGTCTCGTCGTTGTTGGTAATCAGGCCTACCACTGTTGTGTCGTCTGCAAACTTGATGATTGAGTTGGAAGCATGTGTGGCCACACAGTCATGGTTAAACAGGGAGTACAGGGGGGGTCTGAGCACGCACCCTTCTGTGGCTCCTGTGTTGAGGATCAGCGTAGTGAAGGTGTTGTTGCCTACCTTCACCACCTGTCAACCGTTTGTTTATGTTGTATAATTTGTTTTGAAATTTACCATATCAAATGATCATTGTAATTGCACACACATTGATGTCAGACATGCACCGACCCCAATGCTCTGTTGCTGATGACTGGGATGAATGCAGGAGCAGATTTCAGGAACAGGACAAGACACCCTCTTTTTGAATGATGACTGATATAAGGGCATGTAAGTGATACGCCTATCTGGCTTATATGATTATGATGGTTATAGCGCTTCTTGACAGTGTCATAAAGTGTATTTTCTACAAGTTATTTCAAATACGATGGGAAAAAACATGACTGTAAAGAATTCATTACAACAATAACAAAGGATTTAAGAAACAAACATTCAAACGAAAGGAAACTTCTTGGCAGGGAAAAAAACAATTTGAATAAATGTGGGTTTTGACACTCTTATGTAGGTGTCATAACCAAACATAAAATAACGCAATATATGTCACAACAGGTGTAAATATATGGGTCATGACAGTGTTATGACCATATTATGACAGGTTATGACAAGTTATGTCAGCTGTTGTGACATATTATGACATGGTTACTACCGTGTCATAACATGTTATGACACTGGATGTCATTTAAAGTGTTACCCAAATGGTAAAGTATATGATAGTGTCCCAACGCACCATACTGGTCAGTGCAATCCTGGATCCTTGGGAAGTCCTTAACCTAAACCCTGCCCCTAACCTTAACCCCTGCCTTACCACAACCCTAACCTTAACCATAACCCATACCTTACCCTAACCCTAACCCTAACCTTAACCCTTACCTTAACCATTTTAAATGTCAACTACAATGGGGTAGGGCCGTCCCAAGGATACCGGATAGCACGGACCTCACCATATTTCAGCCTGCACAAACCACTTGATAAGTGTTAGCCAATTGAAAACCGACCTCCTCATTGACATAACTCTGCAATAAAGGGCTCTGGAGTCTGATGCCCAGGCCCAATAGCAAAAACGGGTTCACAAACGGTTCACATAATTGTAAATAATTTAACGGTGCATTTCACAATGGGTCAAAAACTTGAACCGTCAATTAAACATTTTTAGATACATGAATAAACATTTATGGTTAAAATTGTGAGATAGACATTCATGCTTGCAAAAATTGTAAGCCTATTAAGCTTGGTTGAATAATGGTTTATAAATGTAGTGAAAATTATCATAAGACAAACTCTTATTCCATCATGTAACCTTGCAAGGGTTTCACTGTTGAGGAACATTCTCACTTTTCGATGGGATGCATTGGTGCAATGATTTATTTATCCAAGGAATCAAGGCGTCATGTCATGATCTGCCCATATGCACAACGGGCTCAAAATTAGAAGGACCTTGAACGTGCCCACATGTTTTTATTTTTAACCCATCCACTGACCTTCGGAAGACAAATAAATATATTTTACAGCTACATTAAAATTTTTGTCATTTAGCAGACACTCTTGTCCAGAGCGACCTACAGTTAGTGAGTGCATACATTTTTCATACTGGCCCCACATGGGAATCGAACCCACAACACTGCCGTTGCAAGCGCCATGCTCTACCAACTGAGCTAGAGGAGGGCTACGTTTTACATATACATTTTAAATAAACATTTTACATGGTACTTTTATATAAAGCAGTCACATAACAATAATACATTGCCCACATGTGTTGACACTGACGTCATGTGACAGTGCGAGAAGGTCAGTGTGCACAATCCAGACTTGAAAGATTGCAGTGAAAGAAACAAAGTGTTGTAGGTCAAAAAAATGTCAACACAGAAGAGAGAAAGTACATTTTCCATGCAATTTGTTTTGCTTTTTTGGATACATGAAATCTGCTGGACGATTTAGCATAGGTAGTTGGCTAGCTAGCTAACAGTAGCGAGCAAGCAAACTTTAACTGCCATTTTTGTTCGGCCTACCAACTAGGCTAGCTAGCTAGCTAGCTAGCTAGTTACCATCTACAGAATAGACTCTCCATGCAAACTGTTTAGTTTTTTGGGATTAGCTAGCATGCTAGGTAGCTAGATAGTTTTCTAACCTTGACTAGCTAGCTAGCTAGATACCTAAAGCTGGCAATTATGCTATGGTCGCTACTCGCTAGCTAACTAGGTAACTAACGTTAGCTGGGCTCGATGCTCTTATTTTCCCTGAACCAAGGGTATTACGTGAGACACACCCAGCATGTTAACGTTAGCTAGCTAGTGTCAACACACTACGAGTAATGTTAGTTCCTTTTCAATGTAGCTAAACCCTAGCTAACTTATTAGTGTTAGCAAGCACTATTCATGCTAGCGGGATAACACAAAAACTAGCTAGGTAGCTAGGTAGGCCTAGCTATATGCCTAAATAGAAATCATGATGATCAAACTAGGGGAGTGTCTATGCTAAATTGTCCTATATTCTTCTTCTCTACCACAGATTACTACAAGTTCTGACTCCATGATGGAAAATGCTTACAAGAAACACATGAAAACAGATACAGTTGTCGATTTCCATTTTGGAATGTTAAAAAGGGAAGAAAAAGACAATCCCGTTTTTCAAAATCAGCTATCAGGCCAGTGTTTCCAACTCCTCAAATAACCCCAACAGTACACATTTTTATTGACGCAATAGCTTCTAGTGATTCCTCTCATCAACACGAATTTGACGATGGAGCATCTATTAGCTACATGGTGACATTCAACCATACATGTTCCAACCAGAATATAGCGAAGAGGATTCTAAACAAAGAATTGGCTTTAGCTAATGATAGAAGCTCAGTTACAGCCTATGCCACCACCAAGAGGGCAGATGACAAATATACGGTACCTAGCTAAGTAAGTTAATTTCCTGCAAGTCATTTAGCTAGCTAGCTAACTTTAGTTTATCTACTGAAACCCATATTGTGTATTGCTGGCTAAAATACTACTGTGTTACAGTGGGGGTAAATCAAATTATATTTCTGTTTGCTAAATTAGCTAGCTAGGTAGCTAGGTTGCTAACTAAGTTAGCTAGCTATAGAACTACCGGCAGCCATACAGTGAGGAAAAAAAGTATTTGATCCCCTGCTGATTTTGTACGTTTTCCCACTGACAAAGAAATGATCAGTCTATAATTTTAATGGTAGGTTTATTTGAACAGTGAGAGACAGAATAACAAAACAAAAATCCAGAAAAACGCATGTCAAAAATGTTATAAATTGATTTGCATTTTAATGAGGGAAATAAGTATTTGAGGGAAATAAGTATAGGGAAATAAGTATTTGAGGGAAATAAGTATAGTGTGTTACCAAACAATTGGTAACACACTACGCCATGAAGGACTGAAATCCTGCAGCGCCCGCAAGGTCCCCCTGCTCAAGAAAGCACATATACAGGACCATCTGAAATTTGCCAATGAACATCTGAATGACTCAGAGGAGAACTGGGTGAAAGTGTTGTGGTTAGATGAGACCAAAATCGAGCTCTTTGGCATCAACTCAACTCGCCATGTTTGGAGGAGGAGGAATACTGCCTATGACCCCAAGAACACCATCCCCACCGTCAAACATGGAGGTGGAAACATTATGCTTTGGGGGTGTTTTTCTGCTAAGGGGACAGGACAACTTCACCGCATCAAAGGGACGATGGACGGGGCCATGTACCGTCAAATCTTGGGTGAGAACCTCCTTCCCTCAGCCAGGGCATTGGAAATGGGTCGTGGATGGGTATTCCAGCATGACAATGACCTAAAACACATGGCCAAGGCAACAAAGGAGTGGCTCAAGAAGAAGCACATTAAGGTCCTGGAGTGGCCTAGCCAGTCTCCAGACCTTAACCCCTTAGAAAATCTGTGGAGGGAGCTGAAGGTTCGAGTTGCCAAACGTCAGCCTCGAAACCTTAATGACTTGGAGAAGATCTGCAAAGAGGTGTGGGACAAAATCCCTCCTGAGATGTGTGCAAACCTGGTGGCCAACTACATGAAACATCTGACCTCTGTGATTGCCAACAAGGGTTTTGCCACCAAGTACTAAGTCATGTTTTGCAGAAGGGACAAATACTTATTTCCCTCATTAAAATGCAAATACATTTATAACATTTTTGACATACGTTTTTCTGGATTTTTTTGTTGTTATTCTGTCTCTCACTGTTCAAATAAACCTACCATTAAAATTATAGACTGATCATGTCTTTGTCAGTGGGCAAACGTACAAAATCAGCAGGGGATCAAATACTTTTTTCCCTCACTGTACACGACAATACATTTACTGTTTAAGCACAACCCTGCACAACCAAAAAACCCTTCCTCATCTCAAAGTACTGTCTGTAAACCGCCCCCAGCCCATTGATTTTGACATAATATTCCTGTCAATACTAGCCCTTTGCAGGGGAATTTTGTAGACGTGTCTTTATATTGTGTTTTGAGAATCTGCAGAGAGAAGAATGAGGTGGTTGTTGTAGTCTTGATTTTATACTTCACAGTGTCCCATGCTGGTTTCTGTCCCACAATCTTGTTGTGCTCCATAACTGCAATATGTGTCCGCTCCCTCATGCTTGTGTACCCAAAATTCCCCCGCTTTGGGGTATTTTTCAGCAGGGCACTGTGGAGAACAGGGGTAGACTTCGTTGATTACATGGTCTGGAAGGTACTCAGCTTGTAAATATGTTGGCCAAACCTTCACCTTGTGCAGAGCTAGGGGTTGGAAGCACATGTTGGTGGAATCAGATTCTTACAACAAAATACACAACAATACACAATTTAATCACCCCACTAATTGTATTGATCTCTATTAGACTGGCTAACTAAGCATACCTAACATGGCCATGTCAATATTGTCAGCTGTTAGCTTACTAGGGTCACTAAATTGTCAGCAAGATTGCTAGACAGCTGAGACTGGCTGAGAACCAACTAACCAACCATAGACAATTTAAAGACATTCATCATTGCTACCAACACACAAACAGAAAGTGAGTTAGCTATATCGACAATTCTATTTTTAGTAACTGAGTGTTTTCCAGACAAGGGTGGAATAGATGGCTACCAAATTGAGATATTGTTATTTGGTAACATTAGCTAGCTTATGTTAGCTAACGTCAGTCAAAAATAGAATGAACACACAAATATGTTTACTCTACTGAAGGTAGCTAGCAGTGACTATCATGGCATAGGTGAAATTGATTGACAGTGTGTATACTAAAATAAGCTATATAATTTAGCTGATGGCTTTCAGAGTTCAATACAGGACTGTAATGTTAGGTAGCTTGCTAACTTACCCAGCTAGTCTAGCAAACTAGCTAACATTATGTTACCTCTAATTGAGAATCGTCCATTTTGTTGTGAAGGGAAAAATGATGGTATCGCGTCACTTCTCAGCTGTCGTTGAATTGGATTCGCCATCAGTTCAGCCTTAAAATTCCTCTGATAATCTTTGGTTACCGCATCATTCTTGATTGCCGCAAGCTACTGGCAGAATCGGGGTGAATCTCTGGTAGGTAGAACGGTGAAAGATAACTCATTTGTAATGTAATTAGCACAGCCAGGCACAGAACACCACACGGGCATATGAGAAACATTAGTGAAAAACAAACATTTTCTAAAAAATCTTGCCTAGAGAAGTTCTGTGATTACTGTGTGTTGGTCGTTCAAAGTAAACAACGCCGTTACTCAAGTTTGTGGGCATGCCCCCTCTACCTAGTGGGCAGTATCAGCATTCGCTATGATTTTGGACTTTGTGGTTCACTATTAGCAGACCAATACACAGGGAGCCGAAACTTCCCAATTCTACCAGTGAAATTAAAATGTGCTAGTTCTAGATTGTGGTTTGGATAATTGTGATGTTTATGATAAAAACGGAATGTTGTTCATATAGTAATGACTATATGCCATGGCAGAGCCAGTGTGAAATTCCCCTTTAAAATAAGGACCAGGTTGTCAGGGTGGGTAATGTACAATATACTGTAAGTACACATTAATTAGAAGTAAGTACCCCTCAAGATGCACTTCATTTTAACTAGCTATATCCTGTGTAACATCTAGTAATTATATTGTACTTGTGGGTTTACCCTCTCATTTGGATGGCAAGGAGGTTCAGGTTCTCATAATAAGTAACGTACACATTAATTATACGTTTTTTTAATTATTATAATCTGGGATGACACCTGTATGGTAGACTCCAGTCAGTGAGGTTGACCTATATCTGATCTGTTTTTGTAAACTCAACCAAGTTAACCCAGATGGTACACTTTTTTGGGGAAAGTGCTAGCAACAACATTGAGTGGAGATTTTGAAGAGTGTGCATTCAGGGGTAGGTAATTAGAGCCTATTGATCCTCCAACCTTTGTAATCTTGGACACCCAGCGCATCTGTCCACAAGAATTTACAACCTTGTGACAGTTATTACTGAATCGGATGTAGCTGAGAAGAAACTAAACGCTAAATTGGTGAATTTAGTGGAAACTTTACCATTTGTAACAAGCATGGTAACAAGCATTTGTTGTTACACCTCTGTAATTACAGACTGCAATTACCATCAATTACATGTTATTACAGTGTAACTATGAGTTGTTACGATAAACTACACTACTTGTTACAGTGTAATTACAGATTATCTTTGCTATACCTAAAATGTACTGTAGTCTAACGTTATAGCTAGCTAGCTAGCTAGCCTAGCTAGCCTCAGTGCCGCTCATAAGGAGCAAAACTGGATACAAGTTTTGATGATGATGGCAGAAAGTAAAGGAATGACTTTGGCTTGATGATTCATATTATTTTTGGAGTAAATATACCTGTGTGTTCTAACTAGCTAGCTAGCTAACGTGTGTCTGTGAGATGTCTTATATTCTACACATGCTGCTACAGTAGGAATACAGACAGTACACAACGATTGCCCATGAATGTGTAAATGCGTTTTCGTCTTTCTGTCACAGGCAATACCGCTTTAATACAAACAAGTTGACGACTCCTAAGACGAGATGTGAAAGGTCCCATAACAACAGTCTCCGAACACCTCACTGTACCCCCCAAACAAACTATATTCAACTCTTCCCTTTGTAAAACTGTAGTATTTAGTAGCATATTTTTATTTTACTGTACATAAAGTCTACATTGCCATAACTGTTCCTGCACACTGCTTTGTAAACTCACCTTGGTCTCCAGAGCAAATAAACTTTCTCTTGAATACAAGCTATGTCTATTTATTTGATATATTAACAGACTAATCTGTTTTATTAAAACATGTTTACTTGCCAACAAATTTCAATTTCAATTATAAACTCCCTGCATCATTTGTTTTAGCATAAAGACTAGTTTATCAAAATATACAGTTGAATTTTACATACACTTAGGTTGGAGTCATTAAAACTTGTTTTACAAACCATAGTTTTGGCAAGTAGGTTAGGACATCTACTTTGTGCATGACACAAGTAATTTTTCCAACAATTGTTTACAGACAGATTATTTCACTTATAATTCACTGTATCACAATTCCAGTGGGTCAGAAGTTTACATACACTAAGTTGACTGTGCCTTTAAACAACTTGGGAAATTCCATAAAAGGATGTCGTGGCTTTAAAAGCTTCTGATAGGCTAATTGACATCATTTTAGTCAATTGGGGGTGTACCTGTGGATGTATTTCAAGGCCTACCTTCAAACTCAGTGCCTCTTTGCTTGACATCATGGGAAAATCAAACGAAATCAGCCAAAAAAATTGTAGACCTCTACAAGTCTGGTTCATCCTTGGGAGCAATTTCCAAACGCCTGAAGGTACCACGTTCATCTGTACAAACAATAGTACGCAAGTATAAACACCATGCGAACACGCAGCCGTCATACCGCTCAGGAAGGAGACACGTTCTGTCTCCTAGAGATGAACGTACTTTGGTGCGAAAAGTGCAAATCAATCCCAGAACAACAGCAAAGGACCTTGTGAATATGCTGAAGGAAACAGGTACAAAAGTGTCTATATCCACAGTAAAACGAGTCCTATATCGACATAACCTGAAAGGCCGCTCAGCAAGGAAGACGCCACTGCTCCAAAACCGCCATAAAAAAGCCAGACTACGGTTTGCAACTGCACATGGGGACAAAGATCGTACTTTCTGTTGAAATGTCCTCTGGTCTGATGAAACAAAAATAGAACTGTTTGGCCATAAAGACCATCGTTATGTTTGGAGGAAAAAGGGGGTCGCTTGCAAGCCGAAGAACACCATCCCAACCCGTGAAGCACGGGGGTGGCAGCATCATGCTGTGGGGGTGCTTTGCTGCAGGAAGGACTGGTGCACTTCACAAAATAGATGGCATCATTAGGAAGGAAAAGTATGTGGATATATTGAAGCAACATCTCAAGACATCAGTCAGCAAGTTAAGCTTGGTTGTAAATGGGTCTTCCAAATGGACAATGACCCCAAGCATACTTCCAAAGTTGTGGCAAAATGGCTTAAGGACAACAAAGTCAAGGTATTGGAGTGGCCATCACAAAGCCCTGACCTCAATCCTATAGAAAATGTGTGGGCAGAACTGAAAAAGTGTGTGCGAGCAAGGAGGCCTACAAACCTGACTCAGTTACACCAGCTCTGTCAGGAGGAATGGGCCAAAATTCACCCAACTTATTGTGGGAAGCTTGTGGAAGGCTACCCGCAACGTTTGACCCAAGTTAAACAATTGAAAGGCAATGCTAACAAATACTAATTGAGTGTATGTAAACGTCTGACCCACTGGGAATGTGATAAATAAATAAAAGCTGAAATAAATCATTCTCTCTACTATTATTCTGACATTTCACATTCTTAAAATAAAGTGGTGATCCTAACTGACCTAAGACAGGGCATTTTTACTAGGATTAAATGTCAGGAATTGTAAAAAACTGAATTTAAATGTATTTGGCTAAGGTGTATGCAGTACCAGTCAAAGGTTTGGACACACCTACTTTTCAAGGGTTTTTCTTTATTTTTACTATTTTCTACATTGTAGAATAATAGTGAAGACATCAAAACTATGAACTAACACATATGGAATCATGTAGTAACCCATTTTTTTTTTTACAAATCAAAATATATTATATATTTGAGATTCTTCAAATAGCCATCCTTTGCCTTGATGACAGCTTTGCACACTCTTGGCAATCTCTCAGCCAGCTTCATGAGGTAGTCACCTGGAATGCCTTTCAATTAACAGGTGTGCCTTCTTAAAAGTTAATTTGTGGAATAGTTTCCTTCTTAATGCATTTGAGCCAATCAGTTGTGTTGTGACAAGGTAGGGATGATATTCAGAAGATAGCCCTATTTGGTAAAAGACCAAGTCCATAATATGGGAAGAACAGCTCAAATAAGCAAAGAGGAACGACAGTCCATCATTATTTTAAGACATGAAGGTCAGTCAATCTGGAAAATTTCAAGAAATATGAAAGTTTCTTCAAGTGCAGGCGCAAAAACCATCAAGCGCTATGATGAAACTGGCTCTCATGAGGACCGCCACAGGAAAGGAATACCCAGAGTTACCTCTGCTGCAGAGGATAAGTTCATTAGAGCTACCAGCCTCAGAAATTGCAGCCCAAATAAATGCTTCACAGAGTTCAAGTAACAGACACATCTCAACATCAACTGTTCAGAGATGACTGCGTGAATCAGGCCTTCATTGTCGAATTGCTGCAAAGAAACCACCACCAAAGTACACCAATAAGTAGAAGAGATTTGAATGGGCCAAGACAAACAAGCAATTGACATTAGACCGGTGGAAATCTGTCCTTTGGTCTGATCAGTACAAATTTGAGATTTTTGGTTCCAACTGCCGTGTCTTTGTGAGACGCAGAGTAGGTGAACGGATGATCTACGCATGTGTAGTTCCCACCATGACGCATAGAGGAGGTAATAATAATAATATGCCATTTAGCAGACTCTTTTATCCAAAGCGACTTACAGTCATGAATGCATACATTTTTACGTATGGGTGGTCCCGGGGATCGAACCCACTACCTTGGCGTTACAAGCGCCATGCTCTACCAATTGAGCTACAGAGGACCACAGGTGGTGTGATGGTGTGGGGGTGCTTTGCTGGTGGCACTGTCTGTGATTCATTTAGAATTCAAGGCACACTTAACCAGCATGGCTACCATAGCATTGAGCAGTGATACGCCATATCATCTGGTTTGCGCTTAGTGGGACTATAATTTGTTTTTCAACAGGACAATGACCCAACACACCTCCAGGCTGTGTAAGGGCTATTTGACCAAGAAGGAGAGTGATGGAGTGCTGCATCAGATGCCCTGGCCTCCATAATCACCCGACCTCAACCCAATTGAGATGGTTTGGGATGAGTTGGACAGAGTGAAGGAAAAGCAGCCAACAAGTGCTCAGCATATGTGGGAACTCCTTCAAGAATGTTGGAAAAGCATTCCAGGTGAAGCTGTCACACCTGATCTGTTTCACCTGTCTTTGTGATTGTCTCAGATAACCGGATGTTTGCTCCTGATGCTCCTCGGTCCTGGAGTGGGCCCACTCCTCCAGGCTTGCTTGCCACTTGGGCTTCCGTCGGACCCTGGCCTTTGTGCGACAACTCTTTTGGTGGCCTACCATGGTTCCTTGCGTCTCCGCGTTCGTCGCCACCTGCACGATCTGTGCACAGAACAAGACTCCTCTGCAAGCTCCGGGTGGTCTCCTCCAACCTCTGCCCGTTCCTCACCGTCCCTGGTCTCACATATCCCTGGACTTTGTCATGGGTCTTCCCCCATCTGATGGCAACACCGCCATCCTGACTGTTGTGGACCGGTTTCCAAAGCCGCCCACTTCATTCCTCTCCCCAAGCTACCCTCCACCAAAGAGACGGCCTAGCTCATGGTGCAGCACATCTTCCGGATGCATGGACTCCCAGTGGACATGGTCTCCGACCGGGATCCTCAGTTTTCGGCCCGGTTCTGGAAGGCATTCTGCACACTCATTGGGTCATTGGCCAGCATGTCCTCCGGTTTCCACCCTCAGTCCAACAGACAGTCGGCGCAAGCCAACCAAGACCTGGAGAAGACTCGGCGCTGCCTGGTCTCCGCCAAACCCACCACCTTGAGCCAGCAACTAGTGTGAGTCGAATAAACCCGCAACACCCTTCCCTGCCCTGCCACGGGTCTTTCGCCCTTTGAGTGTTCCCTGGGTTATCAGCCCCCGCTCTTCCCAGAACAAGTGGAAGAGGTCGGCATACCCTCGGCCCAGATGTTTGTCCGCCGCTGTCATCATCAGAGTGTGCAGCTGAACATTGTATGCTGGAAAACGCTTGGTTTGTTATTTTGGAGCAAAACAAAAACGCTATTTATAAAAATGAATACAGAACTTGTTTTTGCGTGGATTCCATGACGCAGTTAGCTTTTAACAGCTAGGACTGCTATTTCTTGTCCCGGAATCCCGCTTAAGAGACAGGTTGAAGCCTGCTTGACAGAGATGCTAAGCTGCTAGACATCAAGCTAACGAAGTTAGTACCAGATGAGTTTTGCAATGGAGCCCTCTTTGTCTGGAGAACTACATGAACGGTTCTAACGCTGTAGGAGCTGTATCTATTACATTTACATTACATTTACGTCATTTAGCAGACGCTCTTATCCAGAGCGACTTACAAATTGGTGCATTCACCCTATAGCCAGTGGGATAACCACTTTAGAAATATATATATATATATATATATTTTTTATTTTTTTTTATTTTTTAGGGGGGGGTAGAAGGATTACTTTATCCTATCCCAGGTATTCCTTAAAGAGGTGGGGTTTCAAATGTCTCCGGAAGGTGGTGAGTGACTCCGCTGTCCTGGCGTCGTGAGGGAGCTTGTTCCACCATTGGGGTGCCAGAGCAGCGAACAGTTTGGACTGGGCTGAGCGGGAACTATGCTTCCGCAGAGGAAGGGGAGCCAGCAGGCCAGAGGTGGATGAACGCAATGCCCTCGTTTGGGTGTAGGGACTGATCAGAGCCTGAAGGTACAGAGGTGCCGTTCCCCTCACAGCTCCATAGGCAAGCACCATGGTCTTGTAACAGATGCGAGCTTCAACTGGAAGCCAGTGGAGTGTGCGGAGGAGCGGGGTGACGTGAGAGAACTTGGGAAGGTTGAACACCAGACGGGCTGCGGCATTCTGGATGAGTTGTAGGGGTTTAATGGCACAGGCAGGGAGCCCAGCCAACAGCGAGTTGCAGTAATCCAGACGGGAGATGACAAGTGCCTGGATTAGGACCTGTGCCGCTTCCTGTGTAAGGCAGGGTCGTACTCTCCGAATGTTGTAGAGCATGAACCTGCAGGATCGGTTCACCGCCTTGATGTTAGCGGAGAACGACAGGGTGTTGTCCAGGGTCACGCCAAGGCTCTTCGCACTCTGGGAGGAGGACACAATGGAGTTGTCAACCGTGATGGCGAGATCATGGAACGGGCAGTCCTTCCCCGGGAGGAAGAGCAGCTCCGTCTTGCCAAGGTTCAGCTTGAGGTGGTGATCCGTCATCCATACTGATATGTCTGCCAGACATGCAGAGATGCGATTCGCCACCTGGTTATCAGAAGGGGGAAACGCTTTGTTATTACGCTTTGTTTCGGGACAAACCGGATCACTCGGAGTTCCAATGCAGACAATTGTTTACTAGCAGAATATTATAGGCTTGAGGTGGCTTCCTTGATCACGCAGGTCGCCAGCCTACATAAGAAACTGGGGAAAACGCAGAGTGGAATGTTTACATTTTCTACGCCGGTGGCTGGACGGCGTTCGTGCTTGTTGGATGCATCTCTGCCTTGTCGTTCTCCGAGTGGCCAGTGTTGTCCAGAGCTCCCCCATCTGATAGTACCGTCGAAGGAGCACAGCATGAGAAGAAAGGCAATTAACGATGGTTGCATTTCACGAGCCGTGGAAGCCGGACAGCGACCTCCCGCAAATCTGTCTACACTCCCAACGAGCGGCCTGGAGCGGATACAAACAACGAATAGTTTCGCCATCCTGGAGCCTGATCTTCCTGCACCTACGTCGCTGGGGGTGCCTGTGTCTGTGGCTACTCCGATTTCTAAATCGGCAACCTTCCGTCCCTGCTTTGGATCAAGCGGGGCTTCTCCATCTGTCGGAGGCCTGCATCCTGTGAAGCATGGGAATGGGCGTCCTTCTCGCCAGCCATGATTTTGGGCAGCTCCAAGGTAAGAAATGTGACCGTTCCTGGTGCAAAAACAATGTCCTATCCCGGAGCTTGAGTAATTACATTACTAAGTTGCTCCCAAATCTACTAAGTCAGGACATGGAAATCGATTCTATCGTAGTCCATGTGGGTTTTAATGACATTATGAAGGGCAGCTCTGAACAGTTGAAACTGGATTTTAAAGAACTGATTGACTCTCTGCTAAACTAACAAAAAAAACATCATATCTGGCCCTGTGCCCTCTCTGAATCGTGGCATTGAATGCTTTAGCAGGATTCTTGCTCTTCACAATTGGCTACGTGATTATTACAGCTCAATGTGTGTAACTTTTGTTGACAATTTTGATACCTTTTCGAAACAAAACACGTTTTACAAGGAGGATGGGATCCACCCAAATCATTTGGGTTCCTGGATCCTTACACAGCATTATAAGGCTGCGTTGAGACAATGACTTAGAAATGACCCAAGCCCAGCTCAGCTAATCCCTACCATTGTGACGCAGAGTTGTCAAAATGCTTCAGCAAATGTACATTACAACAGGGGAGTCGGTACACACAATATAAGTAACCTAATTTATGTCCCTCTAACTGCCCTGAATGCCTCTGCTGATCCTACAGCTATTGTAAGCAGTAATCATGTGCCTAAGAACCAGATTTATACTGTTAGCACTGAGCCGGTGTACCCGAGGAGGAAGGCCACTGTGTGCAGCTCACCCTGCACTAACATAAAGAACATGACCACGTTTACTGCAGCTAAGCTTCCTAGTAAAGCAATAAAAACAAGTAAGCTTTTAGAAGAAAAGTGCTCAAAATAGCCCACGTTAACATATGTAGCTTAAGAAACAAGGCTCATGAAATCAATAATTTGCTAGTAACAGATAAAATTCATATTCTGACTATCTCTGAAACTCACTTAGATAATACCTTTGAGGATACAGTGGTAGCAATAAAAGGTAATAACATTTACAGAAAATATAGAAATGCCAATGGTGGAGGTGTTGTTGTTTATATTCAGAACCACATTCCTGTGAAGATTAGAGAGGATCTCATGTTAAATACTGTTGAAGTAATATGGCTACAGGTTCATCTGCCTCACCTAAAGCCCATTCTGGTGGGAAGCTGCTATAGACCACCAAGTGCTAACAGTCAGTATCTGGTTAACATGTGTGAAATGCTTGATAATGTATGTGATATCAATAGAGAGGTATACTTTCTGGGTGATTTAAATATCGACTGGCTTTCATCAGGCTGCCCACTCAAGAGGAAGCTTCAAACTGTAACCAGTGCCTGCAACCTGGTTCAGGTTATCAGTCAACCTACCAGGGTAGTTACAAACAGTACAGGAATTAAATCATCAATATGTATTGATCATATCTTTACTAATGCTGCAGAGATTTGTTTGACAGCAGTATCCAAATCAATTGGATGTAGTGATCACAATATAGTAGCCATATCTAGGAAAACCAGTTCCAAAGGCTGGGCCTAATATTGTGTATAAGAGGTCATACAAGAAGCTTTGTAGTGATTCCTATGTTGTTGATGTAAAGAATATATGTTGGTCCGTGGTGTGTAATGAGGAGCAGACAGACACTGCACTTGACACATTTATAAATTGCTTATTCCAGTTACTAATAAGCGTGCCCCATTAGAAAATGACTGTAAAAACTGTTAAATCCCAGTGGATTGATTAGGAATTATAAAATTGTATGGTTGATAGGGATGAGGCAAAAGGAAAGGCAAATAAGTCTAACCGATTGGCAAACGTATTGCAAATAGAGAAATCATGTGACTAAACTGAATAAAAAGAAGAAGAAACAACACTATGAAACAAGGATAAATGACATAAAGAATGATAGCAAAAATCTTTGGAGCACCTTAAATGAAAATTTTGGGAAAAAGGCAAACTCAGCTCCATCATTCATTTAATCAGATGGCTCATTCATCACAAAACCAACTGATATTGCCAACTACTTTAATATTTTTTTATTTGGCAAAATTAGCAAACTAAGGCATGACATGCCAGCAACAATTGCTGACACTACACATCCAAGTATATCTGACCAAATTATGAAAGACAAGCATTGTAATTTTGAATTCCGTAAAGTGAGTGTGGAAGAGATGAAAAAAATATATTGTTGTCTCTTAACAATGACAAGCCACCGGGGTCTGACAACTTGGATGGAATATTACTGAGGTTAATAGCGGACGATATTGCCACTCCTATTTGCCATATTTTCAATTTAAGCCTACTAGAATGTATGTGCCCCAAGGCTTGGAGGGAAGCAAAAGTCATTCCACTACCTAAGAATAGTGAAGCCCCCTTTACTGGTTCAAATAGCCAACCAATTAGCCTGTTACCAACACTTAGTAAACTATTGGAAAAAATGGTGTTTGACCAGATACAATGCTATTTTACAGTAAACAAATTGACAACAAACATTCAGCATGCTTATAGAGAAGGACATTCAACAAGCACAGCGCTTACACAAATAACTGATGATTGGCTGAGAGAAATTGAGGATAAAAAGATTGTGGGGGCTGTTTTGTTAGACTTCAGTTCGGCTTTTGACATTATCGATCATAGTCCGCTTCTGGAAAAACGTATGTGTTATGGCTTTACACCCCCTGCTATAATGTGGATAAAGAGTTACTTGTCTAACAGAACACAGGGGGTGTTCTTTAATGGAAGCCTCTCAAACTTAATCCAGGTAGAATCAGGAATTCCCCAGGACAGCTGTTTAGGCCCCTTACTTTTTAAAGTTTTTACTAACGATTTTTACTTTGAGTAAAGCCAGTGTGTCAATGTATGTGGATGACTCAACACTATACACGTCAGCTGCTACAGCAACTGAAATAACTGCAACACTTAATAAAGAGTTGCAGTTTGTTTCGGAATGGGTGGCAAGGAATAAGTTAGTCCTAAATATTTCCAAAACTAAAAGCATTGTATTTGGGTCAAATCATTCACTAAACCCTAAACCTCAACTACATCTCGTAATGAATTATGTGGAAATTGTACACGGAGAGCTAACATTAATGACATGCATGTTAGTCTCTCCTGGCTTAGAGTGGAAGAGAGATTCACTTCATCACTGCTTGTTTTTTTAAGAGGTGTAGACAAGCTGAATGTACCAAGCTGTCTGTTTGGAATGCTGGCACACAGCTCGGACACCCATGCATACCCCACGAGACATGCCACCAGAGGTCTCTTCACAGTCCCCAAGTCCAGAACAGACTACGGGAAACGCACAGTACTACATAGAGCCATGACTACATGGAACTCTATTCCACATCATGTAACTCAGTCAAGCACTAAAATCAGATTTAAAAAACAGATAAAACTACACTTTCTGGAACATCACAGATGGTGAAGAGACACACACACACACACACACACACACACAGGCACACACACAGCATTCGCAAACACATGCTAACACACGCACTCTACACACTCATTTTAATATTGTTATTTTGCTGTATTATTTATTTTGTATTGTAAATATGTTATGGTAGAGTAGTGTGTAACAAGGTGTTGTGTTATGAATTGTTGTATTGTATATAAATTGTGGTTGGACCCCAGGAAGAGTAGCTGCTGCCTTGGCAGCCGCTAATGTCGATCCGTAATAAATACAATACAATACCTGGAGGAGAGCCCGGTCGGCTCTTCTCAAGTCCACTTCCAGGTATCGACAACAAGCGGACAGCCACCGGACCCCGGCTCCCCGGTATCGTCTCGGGCAGAAGGCATGGCTGTCCAGCTGAGATCTGCCCCTCCGGGTGGAGTCCCTCAAACTTTCCCCCCAGTTAATCAGCCTTTTCCAGTACCTGGTAGACTGGGAGGGTTATGACCTGGAGGAGAGGTGCTGGGTCCACGCTAGTTTGGACACACCTACTCATTCAAGGGTTTTTCTTTATTTTTACAATTTTCTACATTGTAAAATAATAATGAAGACATCAAATCTATGAAATAACACATGTGGAATCATGTAATAACCAAGAAAGTGTTAAACAAATTTTATATTTGAGATTCTTCAAGGTAGCCACCCTTTGCCTTGATGACCGCTTTGCACACTCTAGGCATTCTCTCAACCAGCTTCACCTGGAATGCTTTTCAAACAGTCTTAAAGGATTTCCCACATATGCTGAGCACTTGTTGGCTGCTTTCCCTTCCTTCTGCGGTCCAACTCATCCCAAATCAGCATTCCATCACTCTCCTTCTTGGTCAAATTGCTCTTACAAAGCCTGGACGTGTGCTGGGTCATTGTCCTGTTGAAAAACAAATTATAGTCCCACTAAGCGCAAACCAGATGGGATGGCGTATTGCTTCAGAATGCTGTGGTAGCCATGCTGGTTAAGTGTGCCTTGAATTCTAAATAAATCACTGACAGTGTCACCAGCAAAGCACCCCCACACCATCACACCTCCTCCTTCCACGGTGGTAACCACACATGCAGAGATCATCTGTTCACCTACTCCGCGTCTCACAAAGACACAGCGGGTTGGAACCAAAAATCTCACATTTGGACTGATCAGACCAAAGGACAGATTTCCACCGTTCAAATGTCCATTGTTCGTATTTCTTGGCCCAAGCAAGTCTCTTCTTATTGGTGTCCTTTAGTAGTGGTTTCTTTGCAGCAATCCAACAATGAAGGCCTGATTCACGTGGTCTCCTCTGAACTGTTGATTTTGAGACGTGTCTGTTACTTGAACTCCGTGAAGCATTTATTTGGGCTGCAATCTGAGGTGCAGTTAACTCTAATGAACTTGTCCTCTGCAGCAGAGGTAACTCTGGGTCTTCCTGTCCTGTGGCTGTCCTCATGAGAGCCAGTTTCATCATAGTGCTTGATGGTTTTTGCGACTGCACTTGAAGAAACTTTAAAAGTTATTGAAATGTCATTTCTTAAAGTAATGATGGACTGTCGTTCCTCTTTGCTTATTTGAGCTGTTCATAGCTGTCATCAAGGCAAAGGGTGGCTATTTGAAGAATCTCAAATATAAAATAGATTTTGATTTGTTTAACGCTTTTTTGTTTAGTACATGATTCCAAACTTTTGACTGGTACTGTATATATATATATATATATATATATATATATATATATATATATATATATATATATATATATATACATATACATATCACAATGAATTAATCAAGAAGTTAAAATCAACACTTTATTGGTTTCTGATGCAGTTGGAATAATTTAGTCACTTGTCAGTACACTTTTAAAACATATGATATAAAGCACAATTATACTGTATATACTGAAATCGCTATCAATTATGGATATTGTGGTTTACTTACAACCAGGAAATGTAGCTGGCCTGTTTCTACCGGTGAGATGCATAAACGCTCATATTTGCGTGTAGTGAGGAAATTCCAAATTTCTATGACAGATATGATATGTTAATAACATATTAATAGACATAGATAGTGAAATGGAGCAGTGGTGAAATTTCCCATTAATTAGATAACATGAGTCCGAAAACATTTAGAAAGAGTCCGTTTAACTTAGGTCTTATTAGATGTGAGGCTAGAAAAAAGCGAATTAGTTTTATTTAGCATCTTCATCATTTAGCCTGGCCGACATGGAACAGACCCCGGGCATATTCACTTTGTGTTTTGTCATTCCACCTGAATGCTTAATTACCTAAATGAACTCATTATGTGCTTCATTGGACTAATTTAACTATTTTGTCCAAGGTCAAGCCTGACAAAGACGTAAAGTGACTGGGCCAGTTCTTGGAGAAAGAGGGCCGTATGGAGCATGGTTAGAGAGAAGAGGATGAGGAGGAATACTCATACGCTATACACAAAGACACATATAGACAAATATTCATATACACAAAGACTCATATACACAAATACTCATACACAAAAAGACGCACACTCACAAAAAGACTCATACACACAAAAATACTCATACGCACAAAGACACAATCACAAAAAGACTCATATGCACAGAACACTCATATGCAAAGACTCATATACACAAAGACTCCTATACACAAAGACTATTACACACAAAGACTCACACAGACAAAGACTCATACTCAAAAAGACTCATACGCAGAAAGAGACTCAAACACACAAAGCAGTGGAGGCTCCTCAGAGGAAGAAGGGGAGGACCATCCCCCTCAGTGAATTTCTTCTTTTTTTTAAATAGTGAAACATTAAAAGTCATACTTTTTAGATAAAACTATACTAAATATATTCACGTCACCAAATAATTGATTAAAACACACTGTTTTACAATGAAGGTCTACAGTAGCCTCAACAGCACTCTGTAGGGTAGCACCATGGTGTATTCAGAGGACAGCTAGTTTCCTTCCCACTGGCTACATTGATTTCAATACAAAACCTAGGAGGCTCATGGTTCTCACCCCCTTCCATAGACTTGCAAAGTAATTATGACAACTTCCGGAGGACGTCTTTCAACCTATCAGAGCTCTTGCAGAATGAACTGACATTTTATCCACCCAATCAAAGGACCAGATAATTAATATAGTACTGAAAGCATAAGCTACAGCTAGCTAGCACTGCAATGCATAAAATGTGGTGAGTAGTTGACTCAAGGAGAGAGAAAGAAAATAGTTGAACAGATTTGAACAAATTATTTTCTTTAAAAATGAAGGAGAAGCAAGAGCGAGCGAGAGAGAGAGAGAGAGAGAGAGAGAGAGAGAGAGAGAGAGAGAGAGATTTAGTTGTATTATTTTTACTTTCACTTAGCTAGCAAAAGCAGCTAGCTAGTTTAGCCTACTCAAACACACGGCTCAAATAGAGAGGGATGCTATGTTAGCTAGCTGGCTATGGCTATCCAACACTGGAACTCTTCCATGTCAAGGTAAACTTTTGGTCTTATTGATTTATTGCTGGTGTAACTGCTAAACTGCTTGCTGACTGTACACTGTACTGCATGATTGTAGCGGGTTTACTAACACGCTAGTTCTAGTAGCTATGTTGACTAGCTATGATGTTAGCTAATATTGTTATGATGATGTAGGCTGTGTGTAGGGGTTAGCAGTTATGATATGAAGGTTTGGCTTGGAAAGGATTTAAAAACGTTTCTTTAATGGAAGCAATGGAACGAAATGGGGATAAACATACTGTCACGAATTCAGCCGAGGCTTCCCCTCCTCCTTGTTCGGGCAGGTTTCGGCGTTCGTCATCACCGGCTTACTAGCCACTACAGCTCCATTTATCATCACTCCATTTGTCTTGTCTTGTCTTGTCAATCACACACACCTGGTACTCATTCCACGATGCTGGCCAGCTTGGGGGAAGCGATGGATCGGGTTCTTCAGGTTGTCCAACGCCTGGAGAGAAGAGGAACCGATCTGTCGAGACCAGCTGGCCAACCGGATCCAGCCACCTACATCACAGCACCCGGAGGGATCCAGATATCCCGACCTTGGGCGTTCGATGGGACGCCGGCTCTATGTCAGGCATTCCTTCTCCAACTGGAGCTGTACTGCTCCAGTGTCAGGCCGGTGCCATCAGATCGAGAGCAGGTGTCCGTCCTCATTTCCTGCCTCTCGGGGAAAGCCCTGGAGTGGGCCAACGCGGTTTGGAGAGAAGGAGGAGCCGCATTGGAGGACTACAGGGAGTTCGCGCGCCTATTTCGGGCGGTGTTCGATCACCCGCCCGAGGATCGAGAGGCGGGTGAGCAGCTGGTCCACTTGAGGCAGGGGACGAGGACAGTACAGGAGTTCGCGCTGGAGTTCCGGATCCTGGCAGCAGGGTTCGGGTGGAACGAGCGGGCCCTGATCAACCAGTTCCGGTGCAATCTACGGGAGGACGTCCGACGGGAGCTAGCCTGCCGAGACACCAGTTTATCTTTTACCGAACTGGTGGACATGGCCATTCGTCTGGATAACCTGCTGGCAACCAGAGGACGTCCTGGAGAGGGTCTGCGCGTTCCCGCCCCGACCGACGCAGATCCAGAGCTCATGGAGCTGGGTGGTACCGCGCACCGAGAGAGCGGAGGACGACAGCGCCAGTGCCACTTGGATGGCACGAAGGGACATTCCACCACACGTTGTCGTCAGCGCTCTTCTGGGTCAGGAGGCGGCCGGCAGGGCACTCTCGCATCACCCCAGGTATTGAGCACCCACTCGTGTTCAGAGCCCTCTGCTGAGCACTGTACTATACCCATATACTTCCCTGATCACATGAGAGTTCCCCAGTGTAAGGCGCTAGTCGATTCAAGTGCAGCTGGGAACTTTATGGACAAAACTTTCGCACGCCGCCAGGGCATTTCATTAGTTCCCCTATCCATTCCATGCTCATCAGAGCACTTGATAGTCGACCATTAGGGTCCGGGTTGATAAATGAAGTCACAGTACCAGTCACCATGATCACACAGGAGACGCATTGTGAGCAGGTCACTTTTTCCATCATTGAGTCTCCTGCTTTCCCTGTGGTGTTAGGTATTCCATGGCTAGCACTCCACAACCCCACTTTCTCATGGCCGCAGAGGGTTCTCACGGGGTGGTCGTGAGAGTGTCAGGGTAGGTGTATGGGTGTTTCCGTTGGTACAACCACGGTGGAAAGTCCAGACGGTGCCTCCACCGTGCGCATTCCCCCCCGAATACCATGATCTGGCACAAGCCTTCTCTAAAAATAAAGCGACTAAATTACCACCTCATCGGGCGGGGGATTGCACAATAAACCTTTGGGTAGACGCTGTACCTCCCAGAAGTCATGTGTATCCCCTGTCGCAGGCAGAGACGGAGGCTATGGAGACATACATCATCGAGTCCCTGCGCCAGGGGTACATACGTCCCTCCACTTCACCCGCCTCCTCAAGTTTATTTTTTGTGAAGAAGAAAGACGGCGGTCTGCACCCGTGCATTGACTATCGACCACTGAATAAGGAGACGATTAGATTTAGTTATCCTCTCCCGCTCATTCCATCAGTGGTTGAGTCATTGCATGGAGCGTGCTTCTTCACTAAATTAGAGCTCATGAGTGCGTACAACCTGGTGCGTATCCTAGAGGGAGATGAGTGGAAGACAGCATTCAGCACAACCACGGGGCATTATGAATACCAGGTGATGCCCTATGGTTTGATGAATGCTCCCTCAGTCTTCCAGTCCTTTGTGAATGAGGTGTTACGGGACATGCTTGGTCGCGGTGTAGTGGTCTACATCGATGACATCTTGGTGTATTCCGCTACGCGCGCCGAGCAGGTGTCCCTGGTTCGCAAAGTACTGGCCCGACTGTTGGAAAATGACCTTTATGCTAAGGCAGAAAAGTGTACGTTTTTCCAGAAGTCTGTCTCCTTCCTTGGATACCGCATTTCTACCACAGGTGTGGAGATGGAGGGCGACCGCATTGCAGCCGTGCGTAATTGGCCGACTTCAACCATGGTAAAGGAGGTGCAGCGCTTCCTTGGCTTCGCCAACTATTATCAGAGGTTTATCCGTGGCTTTGGCAAGGTCGCAGTTCCCATTACATCTCTGTTGAAGGGTGGGCCGTCCCCTGCTCTGCTGGTCTGCTGAGGCTGACAGGGCCTTCAGTAACCTGAGGGAACTGTTCACCTCGGCCCGGTACTGGCCCACCCCGATCCATCACTACCGTTCGTATGGAGGTGGAGCAGTCTCAATGCTCGGGCACGCCACCCAAGCTCCGCCCCTGTGCGTTCTTCTCAAAGAAGCTCAGCCCGGCGGAGCAGAACTACGGCGTTGGTGATCGGGAGCTGTTAGCTGTGGTCCGAGCTCTGACAGTGTGGAGACATTGGCTCGAGGGGGTGAAACACCCATTCCTCGTCTGGACGGACCACCATAACCTGGAGTACATCCGGGCAGCGAGGAGGCTGAACCCTCGCCGGGCCAGGTGGGCCCTATTCTTCACCAGGGTTTGATTTCACACTGTCATACATTCCGGGTACGAAGAACGTGAAGGCAGACGCACTGTCCCAGCTGTATGATACAGAGGAGAGGCCCAGAGACAATACCCCCATACTGCCAGACTCCTGCATTGTGGCGCCGGTAGTGTGGGCGATGGACGCGGATATAGCGCAGGCATTACACACAGATCCATCTCCACCGCAGTGTCCAGCTGGGCTGCAGTACGTGCCTGCGCTTATCCGTGATCGTCTGATCTACTTGGCACACACGTCACCCTCCTCTGGTCACCCAGGTATCGGTCGTACAGTGCGCTGCCTGACCAAAAAGAACTGGTGGCCTACCTTGGCTAAGGACGTGAGGGTGTATGTTTCCTCCTGCTCAGTGTGCGCCCAGAGTAAGGCACCTAGGCACCTCCCATCGGGTAAGTTAAAACCTTTACCAGTTCCAAAACGACCATGGTCTCATTTGAGTGTTGATTTTCTAACTGATCTTCCTCTCTTTCAAGGGAACACCACCATCCTAGTCGTTGTGGACCGCTTTTCCAAAGCCTGCCGCCTCCTTCCTCTGCTCGATCTCCCGACGGCCCTGCAGACTGCGGAGGCCCTGTTTACACACGCCTTCCGGCACTACGGGGTACCAGAGGACATAGTGTCTGACCGGGGTCCCCAGTTCACGTCAAAAGTCTGTTCACGTCAAAAGTCTGAAAGGCGTTCATGGAACATCTGGGAGTCTCAGTCAGCCTGACCTCTGGGTTCCACCCTGAGAGTGATGGGCAGGTGGATGGGTTAATCAGGATGTGGGTAGGTTCCTGAGGTCCTATTGCCAGGACCGGCCAGGGGAGTGGTCGGTGTTCCTGCCATGGGCAGAATATGCCCAGAACTCTCTCCGCCACTCCTCTACGAACCTAACGCCATTTCAGTGTGTTTTAGGTTAGCCACCAATTGTGCAAGTTCTCCCACTTAAAAAGATGAGAGAGGCCTGTAATTTTCATCATAGGTACATGTCAACTATGACAGACAAATTGAGAGAGAAAAAATCCAGAAAATCACATTGTAGGATTTTTTATGAATTTATTTGCAAATTATGGTGGAAAATAAGTATTTGGTCACCTACAAACAAGCAAGATTTCTGGCTCTCACAGACCTGTAACTTCTTCTTTAAGAGGCTCATCTGTCCTCCACTCGTTACCTGTATTAATGGCACCTGTTTGAACTTGTTATCAGTATAAAAGACACCTGTCCACGACCTCAAACAGTCACACTCCAAACTCCACTATGGCCAAGACCAAAGAGCTGTCAAAGGACACCAGAAACAAAATTGTAGACCTGCACCAGGCTGGGAAGTCTGAATCTGCAATAGGTAAGCAGCTTGGTTTAAAGAAATCAACTGTGGGAGCAATTATTAGGAAATGGAAGACATACAAGACCACTGATAATCTCCCTCGATCTGGGGCTCCACGCAAGATCTCACCCCGTGGGGTCAAAATGATCACAAGAACGGTGAGCAAAAATCCCAGAACCACACGGGGGGACCTAGTGAATGACCTGCAGAGAGCTGGGACCAAAGTAACAAAGCCTACCATCAGTAACACACTACGCCGCCAGGGACTCAAATCCTGCAGTGCCAGACGTGTCCCCCTGCTTAAGCCAGTACATGTCCAGGCCCGTCTGAAGTTTGCTAGAGTGCATTTGGATGATCCAGAAGAGGATTGGGAGAATGTCATATGGTCAGATGAAACCAAAATAGAACTTTTTGGTAAAAACTCAACTCGTCGTGTTTGGAGGACAGAGAATGCTGAGTTGCATCCAAAGAACACCATACCTACTGTGAAGCATGGGGGTGGAAACATCATGCTTTGGGGCTGTTTTTCTGCAAAGGGACCAGGACGACTGATCCGTGTAAAGCAAAGACTGAATGGGGCCATGTATCGTAAGATTTTGAGTGAAAACCTCCTTCCATCAGCAAGGGCATTGAAGATGAAACGTGGCTGGGTCTTTCAGCATGACAATGATCCCAAACACACCGCCCGGGCAACGAAGGAGTGGCTTCGTAAGAAGCATTTCAAGGTCCTGGAGTGGCCTAGCCAGTCTCCAGATCTCAACCCCATAGAAAATCTTTGGAGGGAGTTGAAAGTCCGTGTTGCCCAGCGACAGCCCCAAAACATCACTGCTCTAGAGGAGATCTGCATGGAGGAATGGGCCAAAATACCAGCAACAGTGTGTGAAAACCTTGTGAAGACTTACAGAAATCGTTTGACCTGTGTCATTGCCAACAAAGGGTATATAACAAAGTATTGAGAAACTTTTGTTATTGACCAAATACTTATTTTCCACCATAATTTGCAAATAAATTCATTAAAAATCCTACAATGTGATTTTCTGGATTTTTTGTTCTCATTTTGTCTGTCATAGTTGACGTGTACCTATGATGAAAATTACAGGCCTCTCTCATCTTTTTAAGTGGGAGAACTTGCACAATTGGTGGCTGACTAAATACTTTTTTCCCCCACTGTATAGGGAAAATAAAGTATCGTGTATTAGCCTAAACCTATCGATGTTACATTGAGCTCGGTGAATGGAATATGAATGACAGTCATCCAATATGCTGTAATAGAAATACGACCATGCTCTTAAATGTCACTGACCGCCACTGGCACAAAGACAGTCACAAAGAGTCATACACACAAACAGTCATACAAACAGTCATGCACACAGTCATACACACAAACAGTCATACACACAACGACTGATACACAAAGATTCATACACACAGAAATGTATACACTCATACCCATAATAAATTGTTTACATCAATGTTGACTGCAACTCAATATTACGAAAGTTCTTAATGTTTTGTACAGTCAGTGTATACACAGACATGATAAATGAGATCCCAAATACAAATTGAACACCAAAAGCAGGTATACTACATGTTTGCATAACCAATCTACTATATCCTGGATTGACAGACACGTCAACAACATGTAAAGGACACATTGTCTCAGTTTGTCTTATTGCTGTGACATTTTTAGCTGTTCAGAGACCTGTGAAGTAGTAACCTCATCTTAACAAACATCCTGTGATTTCCACCAACGCATATACAGTATCAGGCTGTATTGTCTGTTCTGCTGTATCCTGCTCTTAGGTACAAGAACAGTATTTGTTTGCCAGATCGTTAGCATACTCTGTGTTGCACTAGTAAACCATGGAAAGTGGTCCCCCATCCTATTGTGTTTTACATAGTTCCCTGAACTATAGTATGAGGGTTGCCAGTACTGTAAAATCAGTTCTTCTTAGATGTCCTTGAGAAAACACCAAATGAGTATAATCACACAGCACAATACCACTAAGAATGTAAATACAGAATATATATTTTTTCCATCTATTCACTTGACGCTATGCACAGAACGTACAGAAGGCCACTCCAAGTTTTGCGTCCAGCCCTATCTGGGCCTTCTATCCTTCTCTAATCTGGAGTGTGTTGGCTCCTGTTCCCGGGGACTGTGGGGAAGGACAAGTCCTGGCTGTCCTGGTTCTTGACAGAGGAGATAAATCACACAGCACACCGGAGGATACCCTTCCAGCCGGCAAGCTGGGAACTTCATTATCCCGCCCCTGCCACACATTACTATGCAGATCGGCCCTGATTGGGTCGGCGCCGGTGTGCGTAGCCTACTTCTGTCACCACCAGAGGAGCCTCAGATCTGTCTCAGCGAACACTGCTGTGCCGGACCAACCAAGAGGAGAGGAGAGGAGAGGAGAGGAGAGGAGAGGAGAGGAGAGGAGAGGAGAGGAGAGGAGAGGAGAGGAGAGGAGAGGAGAGGAGAGGAGAGGAGAGGAGAGGAGAGGAGAGGAGAGGTGATTACATAAGTTTGGATATAAAAAGGGGGAAGCATGTAGAAACTAGAGTAGAAGAATGAGATTATGATAATATCAAGGAAAAAAACAGAAGAGAGCATAAAAAAAGTCTGCATAAAATAGGGAAATGTTTTTCACAGTAACGTATAAAAACAGAGGGTTTGTTTTCTGTTGGTATTTGCATTCTGTATATCATATTCAGTGTACATTCCACTATGGCCCCACAAAACCACAGTTTCCCCTTTTTGTCCCGTACAGTCTGCATCAACACTCCTTCTCTTGCTCTTACACCTTGTCTATTTTCTTAAAGCATATTTTTCTTTCCCGCCTCAAACCACCCACCTTGCACGGTTTAAGTAAAGAGTAATATGTAGAAATGTAATTCAGTCTCAAATATGACGTTAGAAAAAGTACTTCGGTCAGGTCTTTATCACATCATGATTTCACTAAAATAAATGTTCACATGATTCAATGAAAACATCTATATTATACAGATATGTTTGACCACCAAGTTCAGAGGTAGAGAGAGAGCACATCCCCACAGTGTGCATTACAGTGTGTGTGTGTGTGTGTGTGTGTGTGAATGTGTGTGTGTGTGTGTGGTCCCAAGGCATAGAGTAATAAGATCCATGCTTGTCTTTGGAGTCAGCATGTGAGGGGATTGTCTCTCTCTTTCTCTCTCACTTAGTGACAACACACACACACACACACACAGAGAGAACACACACACACACAGAACACACACGCACACACACACAGAATACACTCACACAAACACAGAGAATACACTTACACACACACACAGAGAATAAGAGAACACACACACAGAGAGAAGTTTCCTGGTAGAGGAGTAAGGAGTGAATCGACCAACATGGTCTGTCAACATGAATTGATCTGTGTGCCTAGCTGTTATTGTCTAAGTGTGTGTGTGTGTGTGTGTGTGTGTGTGTGTGTGTGTGTGTGTGTGTGTGTGTGTGTGTGTGTGTGTGTGTGTATGTGTGTGTGTGTGTGCGTGCGTGAGAGAGAGATAGGGAAAAAAACAGAGTGAGAGACAAGATTAATGGAAGTCATCAAAGCTCATGCAATGCTTTTGCTAATCAAACAGTTTGTTGTACTATTCAACATAAACCAGCTTTCTATACTTTTAAAATAATAGCTCTTCTGATATGCCTTCTGACACAGCTTATCTCATTTACTCTCAAAGACATGATAATATGTTGCTATATTCCTCACAATGTAAAGGTAGATATATCGAAACTGCAATCAAGTCCATTTGTAACGAAGTGACAGTGAGTGAAAAATGATATCTTTGGGAGTTCTATTTTGAAGACCGAGTGCCTTAATCAATAATGAATAAATGAATGACTAACGAAAAAGGAAAATATTTATTTTTTATTTTAAAGTGGGTAATATAAGCTATCATTTTGTTTGCTTCAAGAAGTTTTGCTATTTAGGTAATGTCTACTTCAGGAAGTTTTGCTATTGAGGAAATGTCTACTTCAGGAAGGGGAAAAAATATATGTTCTGAACTCTTTCCACTGTCTAACCTTCTGTCTTGTGGGAGCATTGAAATGTCTCAGTGTCTTTTAAGTTGATAATAATGCTATTATAACATAGTGTTTTCATAAAAATAGGAACAATGCCATATAAGCTACAAATATCAGATCCTGTATCTGATACATTTACATTTACGTCATTTAGCAGACGCTCTTATCCAGAGCGACTTACAGTTAGTGAATACATATTTTTTTTATACTGGCCCCCCGTGGGAATCGAACTCACAACCCTGGCGTTGCAAACGCCATGCTCTATCAACTGAGCTACATCCCTGCCGGCCATTCCCTCCCCTACCCTGGACGACGCTGGGCCAATTGTGCGCCGCCCATGAGTCTCCCGGTCACGGCCGGCTGCGACAGAGCCTGGATTCGAACCAGGATCTAGTGGCACAGTTAGCACTGCGATGCAGTGCCTTAGACCACTGCACCACTCAGGAGACAAACTCATGTTTCATGTTCTGTTGAAGTTGGTAAACTAGGCAAGGTTAAGGTTAACACTGAGACATATCTTCAATATATTGCCATACATTTTCCTCTTTCAATGTCATATAGTGGAGCTGCACACTAAACGTTTGTTCTCGGATAAAAATACATATACCCACTATACATCATGTTTCCATTCTCTCAGATAAAGTGCTTGTCTTTGTTCCACTGTTGCTTTGCTCTTTGGCAAGGTGCTTGTAGTAATGTCCCAGAGTTCAGTGGGCTCAGGCTCACTGTGATCTCCATCTCCTTCAGTTCTCTCTCCGTCAGTCCTTTATCCCCCGGGGACCCTGCTGGATCAATGCTCTGGTGCATGGTAACCCAATCACATCGACCCTTCCTGTCTTCTTTTGGCTCTGGACTTGTGAGCCACACGGGGATGGAGCAGGAAGAGGAAGAGAAGCATCTTATAGAACTGGGTTGGATTCAGTCAAGTGAAACGTATAGGAGATAGAAATTTATCGAATAGAGCTATCACAAATTGTGATTCACAATTCCATATTCTACCTGACAGATGATTATTTCTGTGCTGCACAATATATTACTATCTGAACATTACATTCTCCTGAACAGGGCCCAGGTGTTGGCAGAACAGACCTTTGTTGCTTTCCTCTGTGCCATATATTGAGGTTAATGTCAGAGGCGTCATGCCCATAGGGGGCACAGGGTCATTTTATGCAGTTGGCTTTAGCTAGCCTAGATAGGTTCCCAATCACCCAACCTCATAACTAGCTACAAGGAAGCCATTTCAGGCTATCAATCAAGTTAGAGTAGCTAGCATGTCTAACTTTCTTAGCTGCCATTCCTGGTGGCAAGGTTGGTAGACTTTAGAAAAGCAAGCAATGTACTGAATAAGACACAACCTTTTACCCAGATTTTAGGAGGGATGCAGAGAAACATATTTCGTTTCTCAAAAAAAAAGAACAACCAGTCAGGAAGATGCAGATAGCTCAAAAGGTATGCTTAGATGGAATTAAGCATAATGATTATGACTCTAGATTGCAGGAAAAAGCTTTCAGTGTTTGAAAAATGCAAAATTCTCCAACTTACGAACGGGGGGCCTGACGGGGGGAGCTACCTCACGTCCTCTCCTGTGTCCTCTGATGTCAGCCAGCCCATGACTGCCCCAATGCCTCTCTCTCTTTCCCTCTCTCTCTCTTTCCCTCTCTCCGCTTTGCCTGTCTTTCTCTTTTTCCAACTACCACAGTAAAAACACAAATCTACTAAATCTGGAAAGTTTCATTCTCATTAAATGTCCATGAGATCTCTGATGCTTTAGTGTTTGGTCTTGCTCCTCCCCCTCTCTCGCCCCCTGTCCGGGCCTGGTGCGGTGCAGTGCGGTGCGGAGGATCCCCGGGGTGTGTGTGGGCTAATTAGGGTGAGTGGTTGGGAGGAATCACAGGTGTTAGCCAGACCCTGTTCGCCGTGCGGAGTAATGACTGTTCCGCCACCCCCTGAGTCATTTGTCCCTGCTCTGATTAACCATGCATCTCTGTGTTCCACTTCTGTTTGCATTTCATTAATTATTTTTATGTGACTATTTGTTAACGTTATTTATGGCCCACACAAATATGAATGCCATTAACGGGGAGACACAACAATGACTTTGCCTCTGTGGTCCCTACTTGAGACCTGAGCTGGAGGAGGTGGGAGTGGACCATGGATATTGCTTTATCAGATCAAGGTGCTGAGTGGTGTTTGTGGGTGTGTGTATGTGTGGTCATGTGTGTGTGTGTTTGTGCGTGTGTGCATGTTTATGCATATCCTTACATGCATGCATGGGTGGGGGTAAGATTATTTCGAATGCTGTTTTAACCATGTGACTACAGTCAAGGTAATATGTTGTATTGTCTGCAGTGTACTTTTTCATTATTTCCTTGAGACCCCAATGCTCTGACTTGAAGTAGTCAGTAATCTTTTATTTTAACAGGAAGTTGAAATTTCTTCTAATTCTGTCATATTCTCTTTAAAATCTAGTTGGACGTGACATCGCAAATCTCCACACAATCTGTCCTGCAGCAAGAGACAATTCCTCCGCCTTTTACTTGTGATGACTAAATTATGAATAGGGAGTTAAGTATTTATGAACACAAATCGACAGAGAGTTGGAGGGACAGAGACAGAAAGAGGAGAAGGCAGAGAGGGAGCGCGATAGAGGGTGGTAGAAAAGATCTGATGAGAAAAAGACAGAGAAGAGATAGAGATAGTGGAAGATGAAGAGAGTGTGAGTGTGAGAGAGAGAGAGAGAGAGAGAGAGAGAGAGGGAGAGGGAGAGGGAGAGGGAGGGAGAGAGAGAGAGAGAGAGAGAGAGAGAGAGGGAGGGAGAGAGAGAGAGAGAGAGAGAGAGAGAGAGAGAGAGAGAGAGAGAGAGAGAGAGAGAGAGAGAGAGAGAGAGAGAGAGAGAGAGAGAGAGAGAGAGAGAGAGAGAGAGAGAGAGAGAGAGAGAGAGAGCGAGCGAGAGAGAGAGAGAGAGAGAGAGCGAGGGAGCGAGAGAGAGAGAGGGAGAGAGAGAGAGAGAGAGAGAGAGAGAGAGGGAGGGAGAGAGAGAGAGAGAGAGAGAGAGAGAGAGAGAGAGAGAGAGAGAGAGAGAGAGAGAGAGAGAGAGAGAGAGAGAGCGAGAGAGAGGGAGAAAGAGAGAGCGAGAGAGAGAGAGAGAGCGAGAGAGAGCGAGAGAGAGGGAGAAAGAGAGAGCACTCACGTTAAGTGCATAAGTGGCAGCATGCAGGCAGTGAGGTGGAATTGGACCCGGTGAGAGAGTATTGTCCCGGGTTAGGCCTAGTCACACTCACTTGGGGGAGTGTTGTTCGCTGGAGCAGAACACACCAAAAAGAAGGTGCAAACCTGAGTCAGCTCCATTTGATCTCACTTGGATGGTAAACAGCATCCCATACCCTCCATCACCAATAAGGCTACCAAGTCATCCTCCTCTCTATCGCAGGTCTGTTGTTGTGACGACAGTGCATTCATCAGAGCTAAATATGGACAGTTATTCTTAAATCAGTTTTTATATGTAAGCCATGTCCGTTAGATGGCATTATAGGCAGCTACATCAGAGACAGATGGTAACCACGGAAACTGGTTTTGCATACCAGCCTCATAGGTGTTGTATTGCCAGTGAGCACACTGGCAAAGAGCTGTGCACATGCAACTATCGCACAGGATCTGTGTGATTATTGTCACAGTCACACACAACAGATTACTGTAGCTAGTTGCACCGTACTATTGTTAAACATCACTGACTCAAAAACATAAATCACCACCCCCCTGCAACAAGCCCAAAATAACCTAGAATGAAAAGAAAAATACAATCCTCACAGCAAGTTTAATGAGAAGTGTCTCTGGGTTACCTTATCATTATGAGTTTCTTTCTGTTTTGATTGTTTACTTTTTGTTTCCGAGTTTGTTTTTGGTGGGTTTAGAGTTTTTAGATATGCAGATCTGGAACTCTAAAGGCATCTTTATTAAGGGCTCTATTCAATCCATATCGCAGAAGTTCAGCGCTAAAGTCCAACTGAAATTTAAAGGCAATATTCCCCCGTTGGTGGAGACTGCATCCACAGTAAATGCTTCATATGTCAGCTCAATCGGAAATTACCTTTACATTTGTATCGCACAATTTGTAATGCGTCACCTATACAGACTCAATAGAGCCCTAAGTCATATTAGAAGAAGACAAAACAGGAGGCAATTGATACCATTGGAGTTTGGAATGAGGATGCTCTCATCCAGGGGTTTAGGATGCTATTTAAACCAGTGTAAAGTAAGAGACAGAGGGTGGGTGGGTTGAGATAAAGAGAGAGAGAGAGAGAGAGAGAGAGAGAGAGAGAGAGAGAGAGAGAGAGAGAGAGAGAGAGAGAGAGAGAGAGAGAGAGAGAGAGAGAGAGAGAGATAGAGAGAGAGAGAGAGAGAGAGAGAGAGAGAGAGGGGAGAGAGAGGAGAGAGGCTGGCTGACATCTTGACAAAGCCTTGTTGTTGATACAGGTGAGGACACAAGGCACAGGCTCACATCTCTCCAGCTCATTTGCGCTCCCTCACCCCACGAGCCGGATGTGTGGCACGAGGCATTTGTTCATTTCTCTATTGCTGATGTCAGTTGTTTATTCAACCAGCGCCTGCAGGTGAGGCCAAGTGAAGATGTAATAGAGAAATGTGTGATATCACACTCGTTACCAGGTAAAAAGATTACCTGCTTCCTGCAAGTAAACACAGCACATTTTGTGATGGTGTTACTGTAACTATTTTCTTTCTTTTTAAGTACATGCAGTAGAAGACAGGAGCCAACATGTACTTTACTAGTTATAATTCTCCATTGTTGACAATTGTTTGTGGGCCAGTCCTTTCAGATTCCAGTTCAATCCTCAAGTGTAAGGTGAATTATATGGAAGGACCTGCATGCTAGGGTGGCAGCACAGGCAGCCCCATCCCTCACCATTTTTTTTGTTTGTTTCTTCATAAAATTTCACTAGAGCTTTCATCTCTTGAAAAGAAAGGAAAGAGAGAATATATATTTCATTATATTGAAAAGCCTCAGACTACTATATATGATTCTCCATAGATTTATGTAGAGGGTAGTGGGTTCGATCCCCGGGACCACCCATACGTAAAAATGTATGCACACATGACTGTAAGTCGCTTTGGATAAAAGTGTCTGCTAAATGGCATATTATATATATATATATTATATTTATGTAGATTTACTGTATCTCATCTCAACATACTACAGATTTGATGTTATTGCATAAAGATATTGAGGGAGTGAACTTGATGTTTGTATTACTTCATCTGTGTAATACCAATGTAATAAAAAAACGATGTATTAGTTAGAAAAATGACAGCAGAAATGTAAATCAATACCAATTAATGGATACACGTAATTGATCAAATTCTTGCTGCATTTGATTTGCTTTTACAGTTGAAGTCGGAAGTTTACATACACTTAGGTTGGAGTCATTAAAATTCGTATTTCAACCACTCCACAAATTTCTTGTTAACAAACTATAGTTTTGACAAGTCGGTTAGGACATCTACTTTGTGCATGACACAAGTCATTTTTCCAACAATTCTTTACAGACAGATTATTTAACTTATAATTCACTGCATCACAATTCCAGTGGGTCAGAAGTTTACATACATTAAGTTGACTGTGCCTTTAAACAGCTTGGAAAATTCCAGAAAATTATGTCATGGCTTTAGAAGCTTCTGATAGGCTAATTGACATCATTTTAGTCAATTGGAGGTGTACCTGTGGATGTATTTCAAGGCCTACCTTCAAACTCAGTGCCTCTTTGCTTGACATCATGGGAAAATCAAAAGAAATCAGCCAAGTCTGGTTCATCCTTGGGAGCAATTTCCAAATGCCTGAAGGTACCACGTTCATCTGTACAAACAATAGTATGCAAGTATAAACACCATGGGACCACGCAGCCATCATACCGCTCAGGAAGGAGACGCGTTCTGTTTCCTAGAGATGAACGTACTTTGGTGCGAAAAGTGCAAATCAATCCCAGAACAACAGCAAAGGACCTTGTGAAGATGCTGGAGGAAACAGGTACAAAAGTATCTATATCCACAGTAAAACGAGTCCTATATCGACATAACCTGAAAGGCCGCTCAGCAAGGAAGAGCCACTGCTCCAAAACCGCCATAAAAAACCCAGACTACGGTTTGCAACTGCACATGGGGACAAAGATCGTACTTTTTGGAGAAATGTCATCTGGTCTGATGAAAAAAAATAGAACTGTTTGGCCACAATGACCATCGTTATGTTTGGAGAAAAAAGGGGGACTTGCAAGCCGAAGAACACCATCCCAACCGTGAAGCACAGGGGGTGGCAGCATCATGCTGTGGGGGTGCTTTGCTGCAGGAGGGACTGGTGCACTTCACAAAATAGATGGCATCATGAGGAAGGAAAATTATGTGGATATATTGAAGCAACATCTCAAGACATCAGTCAGGAAGTTAAAGCTTGGTCGCAAATGGGTCTTCCAAATGGACAATGACACCAAGCATACTTCCAAAGTTCTGGCAAAATGGCTTAAGGACAACAAAGTCAAGGTATTGGAGTGGCCATCTCAAAGCCCTGACCTCAATCCAATAGAACATTTTTGGGCAGAACTGAAAAAGCGTGTTCGAGCAAGGAGGCCTACAAACCTGACTCAGTTACACCAGCTCTGTCAGGAGGAATGGGCCAAAATTCACCCAACTTATTGTGGGAAGCTTGTGGAAGGCTACCCGAAACATTTGACCCAAGTTAAACAATTTAAAGGCAATGCTGCCAAATACTAATTGAGTGTATGTAAACTTCTGACCCACTGGGAATGTGATGAAAGAAATAAAAGCTGAAATAAATCATTCTCTCTACTATTATTCTGACATTTCACATTCTTAAAATAAAGTGGTGATCCTAACTGACCTAAAACACAGAATTTTTACTAGGATTAAATGTCAGGAATTTTGAAAAACTTAGTTGAAACGTATTTGACTAAGGTGTATGTAAACTTCCGACTTCAACTGTACATGATTTAGTGGGGATCATATTGAGTGAGCCCTAGTTTGAGTCAAAGGTGATAAAGTGGCACCTTTACGTTCCTTCTCCCGCTGGCATCAAAGCTGTGTTGGTGAGAAAAATGGTGCCACTGGTGGCATGCAGATCAAATGTCAGGCATCATCTTCATTTATACAGATGGCTTATCTCTAACAATGTGTTCGACATGATAATGAGGATCTAGCTAGTACATGAGACAAAACACGTCATTCTAAACATCTAAACATGCCAGTTTGATGAAGAGAAATAAAACTTTAAACCTATAGAATCAGTCATTTATGAATCAGACTAATGATTGTCAATAGGTTGATGTGAGACCTACCTTTGATTATTTACCTTATGAAATCTAATGAATTATCTGTTGATAATTAACAGTTGATATTGTGTCACAGCACCCTGACCTGAATCGATGTAAAATGTCAAAGTCCAACTCTAACAATGAACAGGTGCTAGACAACATGGCGTTTTTCTGGTATCAAGCACGTTTTTCATGAATGACAGATAATGATAATGTATATATAGTGGTGCATTAGATGGTTAGTGTAAAGTAGGTTATCTTCAGAGGCTCTCAGACCACTCGACCGCCAGGGGACTTCGGTCTTACCATCTACGAGCACTGTTATCCTTTTATCAACAGCATGGACAGGATAGAGGCTGCTTTTAGAATAGGCTGTCCAGCCATGGTTAAAAGCATTGGATAAATGGGAGGCACAATGGCTGGTTAGGTCCTCTTGCAGAGACCTGTACTCGAGTGCAACTTTGCACATCTGCATAATTCTGTTGTAATCAACAAAACAATGTTTGGGAGATATTTTAATGGTATTTGGGAGTTTTAGTTTTCTGAAAAGTTCAGAAATATTTGAGTAAAACTTTTTTTCTCCATTTCATAACCTATACCTGATGTAGGCCTACCTACAGATGTAGGATCTTAATTATTTTTGTTGGTATTTTACCCTGTTTTTCTCCCCCAATTTCATGGTATCCAATTGGTAGTTACAGTCTTGTCCCATCGCTGCAACTCCCATACGGACACGGGAGAGGCGAAGATCGAGAGTCGTGCGTCCTCTGAAACACAACCCAACTGAGCCGCACTGCTTGTTGACACAGTGCCCGCTTAACCTGGAAGCCAGCCGCACCAATGTGTCGGAGGAAACACCGTACACCTAGAGACTGAGTCAGCGTGCACTGCGCCCGGCCTGCCACAGGAGTCGCTAGTGCACGATGGGACAAGACAAACTCTCCCCTACCCTGGACGACGCTCGGCTAATTGTGCGCCACCCCATGGGTCTCCTGGTCGCGGCCGGCTGCGACAGAGCCTGGACTCGAACCAGGATCTCTAGTGGCACAGCCTTAGACCGCTGCGCCACTCGGGAGGACCCGTAGGATCTTAATTTGAGCCAGTTTGCTACAGTAGGAAAAATAATTTTGCAGCAACAGGAAATTATAATTATTATGTGGATTATAATTAATGGACATTTTCGTAAGGGTTGATATACTTTTTTGGAAGGGAAAATCAAGTCTGAAATTTCGAAGTGGAATTTACAAACTTCAGGAGCATTTTTTACCTTCAAATGAAAATGTCCTGCATTGTAGGAAAGTTCTCCTGCAACAGGGTGATCAAATTAAGATCCTCTATCTGTATGGTTGTGAGGTCTCCAAGCTTCTTTGGGCTTCATTCATTTTTATGAATGTTTTTCTTGTCAGCTTTAATTCTTGTCGTTCTGCCTGCAACTTTGGAACTATCAAAAAGTATTTCTTTGCCCTTTTGAATAGGAATCAAAGAACCTTGGTGAGGCCTCAAAGACACGTTAGAGTATATTCCCTTCGAGAACCATGCCCAGTGTTTACTTGGCTTCAGCCAGTGCCCAGGGGCAACCCTTATTCCTTGACACTGCGTGTTGTTTTGTGCAGTAAGAAGAACCCTCTGTACCCACAATTCATTTCCTCCAGAGTTATAATATTGCACTGGCGGCCATGTGGGACTGGCAGTGACACTGAGGTCCATGGTCTCTCCCTAGCCTTCAATAGACATCTATTCTAGCCTCGCTGCTGACCTGCCAATTTACATGTGCAAAGGTTTTCACAAGGATATGCCCTCAGATCTTTTTTTCCACACTACCTTCTTGAAAGGACTTGTCTTGGCCATGTCCACAAACACATGGAGAGAACATGTCTTTCATTGGGAGATTAGATGGGCCAACCGTGGTATGTCACCCCCACCGTCACACATCTTATGTTCGTCCACAAAGATGTTTGAAGGTAACACATTAATAATATTCTGGAAAAAATATCTACATAATACCTGCAGGGGATTGTCTGATCAGGCTTTATATGGCTTGGGTTGTATAATTATGTTGGTTCAAAACCAAGACTGTCTACTGCTACAAGTTTAGAATCTCTTTCAACAAAAATCTACTGTAACGTATCAGGTCAGTTGTTGCCTCAACCTTCATTGTAAACAATGTGCAACTGCATTTTACTCACACAATAGTGCTGGCCTGTGTCTGTGTCTTCCACTGGCTACTGGGATAGAGAGTTCCAAAGCCAATTGAGGCATTTTCTCTGAACTACAATCATATTGAAGCATATTGAAACGAACAGCCCTGTGGCCTCAAGCAGCGGTCAATCTAACAGGAACTGCGGGGTGTATAGATCTGTCTCTTTGAGGTAATTATATTGAGCCTTGCTCAGTCCCTTTGAATTTGTAAATGAAATTCACCAAGGCCTTCTTCTGCAATAAACTAATTTACACTTCAGTTAATTTAACTAAATGAGCCCCGTGATCTGAAGTGTGTGACAGTGTGATGGACATTATTTGGAACACTTACTCGCAGGCCTGTTGACCAAATGCATAATTGTCTATTATATTAGTGCGTCACAGCATTCAGTCTTTTGTGTTAGATTAGGGAATCTATGTGTGAAGGTCCTTGTGAGCTTCCTTTGTCTTTTATTTGTTAATGACCTTTAATTGGACCTATGTTAAGAATGTGAGAATGTGGCTTGTTGCTCAGGCCACCTGTTTTCCTTGGACAGTGGAGAGAACATCATGTGTTCTTTCCATCAACTGCTTTGATGTGGCTGCTTGGGTGTGAACGTTGGAATAACACACCAAATGAGAGACAACCATTCATTCCCTCTCCCCACAACCCTATCAGGAATGGACAGCATCTTCACACTATCAACTTTATCATGGAAAATGTTATGAAATGTGGGATTGGAATAATTTGTTTACTGCATTGAAGAATGTGATTCCTAATTTGTTTTTGTTTTTTTGTCCCCTGTTAAATGTTTGTATCACAAGTTGCTTACCAGCCTCTAAGCATTTTGGCCTATAGTCATTTTAGGGTGATGGGAGAGTGTTGCTGTCCAATCAGAAACCTGAGTGGATGAGATGGTCCTTTTTTTAAACGTATCATCTGATCAATATTGTGGTGTTTCAATTGTAAAACAGGGGTAGCATTAGAGATGTCTACTGGAGCAAAACATAAGAAGGATACCATTTGTGGTCATTTGTGGTCATTTGGAGCCTATATGCAACAAAAAATAATAATTCAAAAATTGGATGCCTGTTGAAAACACATAATTGTTAATGGTGAGGTAAAGAAATATCCATGCTGCTGGTGTTTGTATAAGTCCGTAGACAGATCACTGACAGCATTGGCTATAGACCAGCAGACTGTTTGTATAGGCTTCCATACCTTTATACACATCCAGCAGGACACCAACTCAGACCGTCTGGCTGGCCTAACTCGACAAACATTGTCACAGCAAACAAGTCAGTTCCCATTTTAATGTGATCAAATAAATCATTGAAACATTTCACGGAGGATATTCTTTCACTGAGACATCCAGCTAACTGGAGCCAGAGACGGCCCAGCCAACACCCCCCCAGTCACACTGAAGACGAGAAGTAGAAGAACTCGGTGAAAGTCATCCTTTATGCCTTTAGGCCATTGAGGGACTGAGGATTTTAGCTGCCTCTTGAAGCTGGTAAAAACAGTTTAATACAGTTAAGGCAGACACAAGATGATTATTCTTGTGGTTTCCTTCATAGCGCTTCGCTAACGCTGAAGGGAGTAAAAACCATGAAGTGTTTCGGATTCTTTGTCCTTATCCCTGTGTGTCATTTCTCTGGCTAGTCTCTGGGGCTTAGTCATCGTCGTCGTCCCCCAACCCCAACTCCTTCACACACACACAAAAACACATACACAGGCACACACACACACGCACACACACTAATCGCCTTCTCACAGAGCAGGCCTCTCATCCAGTGGAACCTGTTGATAACTGGTTGGCAGTTTGGCCCTGGCAGCGCTGATATGTAGAGTCCCCAGTGTCCCCTCCCATGGTGCCCCTCAGAGAGCCAAGGGTTCATGGGAATGACCAATGGGAAGGATCGCTCAGCCACTTCCCACAGCAAAGAGAAAGATATAATCCTTTAACCCATCCCCCTACACACATACGCACAGGCACGCACACACACACACACACACACACACACACACATACATACATACATACATACATACATAAACGTACACACAAAAAATACACACCGAATCGCACAGTTAGAGCCATAAGCCCCATACAGTATACTGTCAGTATTATACTCACACATACCCACATTCACACTCTCTGAAAAACACAGAACAACACCTCCCACTCGTGCTTTGATAGGGCTGCTGAATTTATGGCGTTTCCGCTGCAGTGTCCTAGATTGCCTCTGAACATTCATCACCAGGCCCCTCCATGGAAAGCTGTGGCCACTGGCCGTCAGTCAAACCCCGTCCCACAGCGCCAGTGGGGCACTGATAAAACAAACAACACTACTGAGCTCACACTGACCCTCTGAGTCTGCATATTAGACCCCTCTCTCCCTTCTGTCTTTCTTTCTCTCTCCATCTCGCTCGCTCTTTTCTGCCCAACCCCCCTTTCCTCCGTAGTAGTTTTGCTCCCCTTCTATATAGCATTCTCTCTCTATCTCTTACCCAACTTTTCCCCCTTCTCTTTATCTCCCTCGCTGCTGTGTGATGAAGGGGATTGGGTTCCTGGCTGAGGGGGCTGGGAGAGAAGCGAGAGATGGGGGATGGGGGTTGTGTGAGCATACAAGCCTCGGAGGACTAAAGAGAAAGCCAAGAGTGTTCTTCTGAGGAAGTGGGTTCAAGATTAATCTCATTTATTCCGGCACAGTCATCACTCTCCCTTTCACACACACAAGCACACACACACACGCACATGCACACACACACACACAGACATGCGCACACATACACTCTCTCTGTCACATACACCACACGCATGCACACATACAGACACACACTTTTCACTGAAGACCGTAGACCACTATTCACTTCAGACTCAAACTCTTACTTTGATGTTATGGTGGATGCTGACCAACATAATCAGATAGTTAATAGGTGATAGGTTCAAAATGTCCATAAAGCACCTTGTCGTAGATTAGCTCCACCTAAAATAAAAATAAAAAGGTCCTCGGTGTCACTATAATGAAAATAAGTTGGTCAAAGTAATAAGATGAGCTGCCACCAGCGTCCCCATGCAGCTCTGACTGGAGCCCAGGGACAGAAGCCTCTGAAGGAATGGAGAGAGCTGTTCTACAGCAGGCCTTCTATTGTGACCACCTGGTTGAGCAAGAAGGCATTAACGTCTCACTAATCACATTAACACACAGCGCCACTTTCTCTCAAGACAGAAACATTAGCATCAGTATTATAAACAAAGATTCCCTGATGGGATCAGAGAAGAAGCGATTGAGAGGTACAGTAAGCTGCAAAGATTTGTCTTCTCTTTGAGTCTGGCAATTGGAAAATAACAGGGAGAATACAAGTGGGGGGAGAACAGCAATCGTGGTTTAAGATGCTGCTTTACGCCTGACTTCCAGCCAGATAGGATCAATCATATGAATGGGAGAGCTTGAGGGTGGAGAGCAAGAGGTGCCGCTCTGTTCTGGGCCTGCTGCAGTTTTTCTAGGTCCTTCTTTGCAGCACCTGACCGTATGACCGGGCAATAATCAAGATAAGATCAAACTAGAGCCGGCAGGACTTGCTTTTTGGAGTGTGGTGTCAAAAAAGCAGAGCATCTCTTTATCACGGACTAGACCTCTCCCCATCTTTACAACCATTGAATCAATGTTTTGACCATGACAGTTTACAATCCAAGGTAACACCATATAATTTATTCTCCTCAACTTGCTCAACAGCCACATTATTCATTATCAGATTCAGCTGTGGTCTAGAACTTAGGGAATTATTTGTACCAAATACAATGCTCTTAGTTTTAGAGGTTTTCAGCACTAGTTTATTACTGGCCACCCATTCTAAAACTGACTGCAACTCTTTGTTTAGGGTTGCAGTGATTTCACTAGCTGTGGTTGCTGACGTGTATAGGGTTCAATCATCAGGATACATAGACACACAGGCTTTGTTTAATGCCAGTGGCAGGTCATTGGTAGAAATAGAAAAGAGTAGAGGGCCAAGAGAGCTGCCCTGCAGTAAACCACACTTTACATGTTTAACATTAGAAAAGCTTCCATTAAAGAAAACCCTCTGTGTTCTATTAGATAGATAGCTTTAAAAAAAACATGTTTTAGTCATTTAGCAGACGCTCTTATCCAGAGCGACATACAGGAGAAAATAGGGTTAAGTGCCTTGCTTAAGGACACATCGACAGATTTTTCACCTAGTCGCTTCGGAGATTAGAACCAGCAACCTTTTGGTTGCTGGCACAACACTCGTACCCACTAAGCTACCTGCCGCCCACGATATGGCAGAGGTTGAAAAGCCATAACACATACATTTTTTCAACAACCGGTTATGGTCAATAATATCAAAGTCTGCATTGAAATCTAACAGTACAGCTCCCACAATCTTCTTATTGTTGGTACAAGAGGGAATGAGCAGAGCATGATAGTGAACCTAACCTTAAACATCCTGAACTCGACCCTGCTTAGGTGTGGGAGCAGTGTGGATAGGAAGGGTACAGAATACGAACCTATACCTCCTCTCATTGGAATGGTCCTTAGTCATATTGTAGGCTCTTCCATGGCTTCTAATGGGCGAGAACCTGACATGAAGCCAAAGTGTGACTATACCGCATTGCACTCGAAATCACAAAGACCAGAGAATCATGAGACTATGCCAGTACCACTCCAACGTTAACCTCTGAGAAAACGCCTCAAATTCAGAAGAGATAAATTATCTAACTCAGTGATATCTTTATGAGTCAGAGAATCTGTCAGTACCATTAATGTCCATCTTTGCCCCTTTTAACGGGCTTTCCTGGCGTTTTATCTGGTAGTGCCCCTGTCGTTGTGTTGAATCAGAGTCAGACTCTACCGTCCCTGCCATCTCGCAGGCTGGCCCTGTCTCTTCAGCCAGCCTGACTGCCTCCTAATGTCATTTGGCATTTAAAAACCTGGCAACTCATGCCAGCATTCCTGCCAATGGAAGATATTGAGCGTGTGAGATCAAGCTTGAGTTGTGGTGGGGCAGGGTTACTGTTTGCTGTGATTCCAGCCATGTCAGGTGGGGGAGTAAACAATGTCTGTCATTTGTGCCCCTTTCTTTCTGTTCTTTCCTCTTTATCGGTCCTCTCTCCTTCTGTTGTACTCTGTATCTCTTTCACCTCTCCGATTTATTTAATGTGTTCCCTCTTTCCCCCCTTTTCTCCTCCCGATCTCTCTCTCTCTCACCCCGCCCCCTTTCTCTCTTTCTTTCTCTGTTTACCCTTATGATTGGTTGAATGAGAAGAGCCATAAGGCTGTTCTACCCCAACGATGTATCTGATTGCTGATGCTATGTATTGACCAATTAGAGGCTTCGAAGCCACCGGACGCCATATTGGTACAGTCCTCCACAGGAATGAATGGAATTCTTCAGTATTTCAATAAAAATGTTCAAGGACAAAATTACATGTATTTAGTATTTCATTGTTGTAGTGGGACAGTAACATAAGTACTCTCTAAAAATAATAATTTTAGAATAGGATTTTTTATTTTTTAAATATTTGTTATGTTCAGTTCACTGAATATAATTTAACAGTGTACATTAAGGTGTCAGTAATATAATAAACTTGTCAAAAACAAATGTAGTCTTTACTAAATGCATTTCTATAGCTTACAAAATATTTTTTACAATGGAGGAGTACCAAGATGGCTGCGTGGTGGCTTCAATACAGCGACCCGTTAGTCATCCAGGGTTTATACGCATCATTGTTCCGCCCACACACACGCGCTGGGCTAGTTTGTACTGTGCTGTGCTGGATCTCCTGCTCAGTGCCATCTGAGTGAGAAGCTGTGAAGCAGGGTGACTCAGGCTCTCAGGTGGGTGGTACATGGGCCCAGGTGGGTGAATAAATAGACTACTGTAGGATCTCCAACACACACTCCCATTCACTCAAGAGATACACTTGATGAGCAGCTAAAACATGGCAAATTCAAGACGCTATCACCTTTCATATGTAATTTCCAGTTCAAAGCCACTGTAGTTGTCAACCAACCAAAAACGCTGAGGCATCTTGATTTAATTTACTGGAATGAAGACTGGTATGATAGAGTCTAATCACAGCTGACTGGTGTTTGGCAGTAAAGCCTGGAAGTCATTCGGAATAAGTAGATGAGTATTAACTTCATCATGCTAACCATACTGACTGTATTTGGATTTCAGTCCAAACTGTGTCCTGTGTTCCTGTAGCACTCACAAGAGACTGCTTTGGTGGGTGCAGTAAGTGTACGACTCAACATTTTACTATAGCTAAAGTGTAAGGTCCATTGTCAGAGACAGATACTGTAGGTATTGTGAAAAGACCTTGGTTTAAATACTATTTGAAATCTTTCAAATACTTTGAGTGTTTGCTTTAGCCTGCCTGGAGTGCCAGATGGCAAGGGATTGCAATTTCTTGAGTATTTTATTGGTCCGTTAAGCAAGTCAAGCTTAGTCAAGAACATCAGAAAGTATTCATACCCATTGACTTATTCCAAATTGTTTGTGTTACAGCCTGAATTCAAAATGGATTGAATATGTTTTTCTCACCCATCTACACACAATACCCCATAATGACAAAGTGAAAACATATTTTTATACATTTTTGAAAATGTATTCAAAATGAATTAAATAAATACTACATGGCCAAAAGTACAAAATAGTGGATTCGGCTATTTCAGCCACACCCGTTGCTGACAGTTGTATAAGATTGAGCACACAGCCATGCAATCTCCATAGTGGTAGGCCACACAAGCTCACAGAACAGGATCGATGAGTGCTGAAGCGCGTAGCGCGTAAAAATCGTCTGTCCTCAGTTGCAACACTCACTACCGAGTTCCAAACTGTCCCTGGAAGCAACATCAGCACAATAACTGTTCGTTGGGAGCTTCATTAAATGTTTTATTTTTCTTCACACAAGCCTAAGATCACTATGCGCAATGCTAAGCGTCGGCTTGAGTGGTGTAAAGCTCAATGCCATTGGACTCTGGAGCAGTGGAAACGTATTCTCTGGAGTGATGAATCACGCTTCACTATCTGGCAGTCTGATGGACGAATCTGGGTTTGTCGAGATCGGTGTGGAAGAACTTGACTGGCCGGCACAGAGCCCTAACCTCAACCCCATCGAAAACCTTTGGGATGAATTGGAACGCCAACTGCGAGCCAGGCCTAATCGCCCAACATCAGTGCCCGACCTCACAAATGCTCTTGTGGCTGAATGGAATCAAGTCATGTTCCAACATCTAGTGGAAAGCATTCCCATAAGAGTGGAGGCTGTTATAGCAGCAAAGGGGGGACCAACTCCATATTAATACCCATGATTTTGGAATGAGATGTTCGACAAGAAGGTGTCCACAAACATTTGGTCATGTAGTGTATCTTATTTACTTAAGTATTCAGCTGTGAGTCTTTCTGGGTAAGAGCTTTCCACACCTGGATTGTGCAATATTTGCCCATTATTCTTTTCAAAATTATTGAAGCGCTGTCAAATTGGTTCTTGATCAGACTGAACCAGGTCTTCCTCTAGGATTTTGCCTTGCTTAGCTCCAATCCATTTATTTTTTATCCTGAAAAACTCTCCAGTCCTTAACGATTAGGAGCATTCCCATAACATGATGCAGCCACAACTATGCTTGAAAATATGGGGAGTTGTACTCAGTAATGTGTTGTATTGGATTTGCCCCAAACTTAACATATTGTATTCAGGACAAAAATTTAACTGCCAAATTTTTTGCAGTATTATTTTAGTGCCTTGTTGCAAACAGGATGCATGTTTTGGAATATTTGCATTCTTTACAGGCTTCCTTCTTTTCACTCTGTATTGTCTAGTAACTACAATGCTGTTGATCCATCTTCAGTTTTTTCCTATCACAGCCATTAAACTCTGTAACTGCTTTAAAGTCACCATTGGTCTCATGGTGAAATCCCTGAGAGGCGTCCTTCCTCTCCGGCAACTGAGTTAGGAAGGACGCCTGTATCTTTTTAGTGACTGGGTGTGTTGACACACCATCCAAAGTGTCATTAATAACTTCACCATGCGCAAAGGGATATTCAAAACTGCTTAAAAAGAAGGTGCCCTTCTTTGCGAAGCATTGGATAACCTCCCTGGTCTTTGTGGTTGAATCTGCTCGACTGAGGGACCTTTCATGTGTGGGGTACAGAGATTAAGTAGTCATTCAAAAAGCATGTTAAACACTATTATTGCACACAGAGTGAGTCCATGCAACTTGTTATGTGACTTGTTAAGCACATTTTTACTCCTGAACTTATTTAGGCTTGCCATAACAAAGGGGTTGAATACGTATTGACTCATACGTATTGACATTTCAGCTTTTCATTTTTTATTAATTTGTAAAAACTTTGAAAAACATAATTCCACTTTGACATTGTGGGGTATTTGGTGTAGGCCAGTGAAACAAAATCTATATTTAATCCATTATAAATTCAGGATGAAACACAAAATGTGGAAAAAGTAATTGGGTGTGAATACTTTCTGAAGGCACTGTATAAAGTATTTGGATTTCAAATACTATTTTAACCCTTTAAAAAAAACTAAATAAATGAAGCCTAATTACAAAAGGTTCAAGAAGTACTTGGCCTGAAAGACAGAAATGATTTCTTCATAATCTATTTGGCATTGCTTGTTTTTTGAAGAATTTAGAATTTTACCATGCTCAGGAAACAAAGTAAAAGACACATCTTGATCTCATAACATTTAAATCAAGGCGACATTGAATTTGATAACCTTTTGTAGTTAAGGAGGCCTATTTCCACGAGTCAAATGCTGATAGACGACCAGGGCTTTTCTGTAAGTGAAGAGGCTTAAAATGTTGCCTTCAGTGATAGATTTAGATTTTCTCCAACCAATGGTAATTCTCCCTGACAGGCTAAAGTGACTAAGTAACATTGCGTGCATGGCGGAAAAATACATTTGGCTAATCTTTGAACACGATTATCTTTACATAATTTGTCTGTCCGTAAAGCTGAGGGTGAATCACTATCTGAGGGCAATGCAATGGATTTTTTCTAAATCACAGCACAGAGAGCTTTAGCAGGATTCCAGCCTCAGACAGTGGAGCTTTTCTCATTAAGTATATGCTTTGTAGCTTTGGTATCTGTTTGAAAGCAAGTTGTTCCTGAACACTAACAGTCTAACTATAAATAAATAAAATAGGATCCATAATTCCTGTTGTTTCTTCCCAAATATATCCAACATAGTTTGAAGATTCAACAATAATTATCACCAGAAAAGTATAAGATAATTATTCTGTGACAAGCACTAGGATTTAGCACAGGTGTTTACATATGGATATTATAGTTCCATGATTATATTCCCATGAGTTCATATGTAATATACATCCTTACATTTGAATGGTAGGGTGCTTAAAGCTAGAGTCCTTAATTGAAACAATAACAAAGCAGGCACCTTGCCTCTGTTTTGGTAAAAGCTGAGAAATGTAACCACTCTCAAATTCATAGACAGAGCTATGGATGCAAGGACTGACCATCCATGATATAAAAATTATAGTTTTAACCATGTTTTGAGGCTATACAGGGTTTGTTCACATTTACAATGCCCCACGAGAGAGAGAGTAGAGATCATGAGCAGATGGGCTTCCGCATTTTTCAGCATGTTTTTACAAAAAGATAGAATTAGATAAACTTGGATTTTTCCACAAGGATATATAGGATACTACCCACCACAACATAACCTTCACTCCAAATCAAAACTCCAAACCTACAACCTAATTCTGGACAAAATTACCTGCAAGGATTCCTACTACCAACGATTCTTATTTCCAAGGACTATACAGTTAATGCTCTGGCAAACCAATGACCAGCAAAATAAACAGAAACCTGAAAACACCATCCAACCTGGAACTGAGTGAGTAATGTTTAGTCTGAAGCTTCTTTTAAAGCCAAGAAGAAAAATACAGCTCAGCTGGTAGAGCACGGCGCTTGTAACGCCAAGGTAGTGGGTTCGATCCCCGGGACCACCCATACACAAAAAATGTATGCACGCATGACTGTAAGTCGCTTTGGTTAAAAGTGTCTGCTAAATGGCATATTTTTACTATAAGGACTGAATGCTAAGTTAAGGCTACAAGCTTGCTAGGACAGAACAGATCCGGCTGCAACTTCAATTAGCACTGAGGTGTGAAGTGAGAGGTGTCAAAGCCCTTGAGCCCAACAATGGCAGGAGAGTTTCACAGCCTCCCCCACCTAAATGCAGAGGCCTTTGAAGCCCCCTCCCTCTGTGCAGTGGTCATAACAATACAGTACCCCCTGGATTCATCTCTATTTTGAACTGATATGCAGCCAGGACACTTCAATTGTAAATTAACTCAATAAGAAACAATATTGTTGCTTTGATCACATCAGAAGATATCCTCCTCGCAATCTCCAAAATACAACAGCCACAGAACAACTTTGTTTGGACGTCGTAAAGGACCATTCGCCGAAACTGAAGAGATATAGCTAGCTAACGACCTCCTTTTGCACGTGGAAAAAAACGGTGGACAGAGACTTGCTAGCTACGTTAGCTAGCTAGCTGGGATTTTCTACAAAGAATCTGCCTCCCGAAAATAGAAAAAAACGTATCCCAAGCGGGTGTAACACCTACTCCCATTGACTGCTGCACTTCTGCTTGGATTCCACCTGGCGATCTTTTCACCGTCTGCCCTGTCTCCCCCTGTCTGGTACAGGTACCATCGCCACACTCCCCCCTCTCTCCCGAGCTTTCGCTCGCCTCCAGCACACATGCACTTACACACACACCGCAGACTTTGGACTAATCAGAATTTTAGATAGGCTAATTAACTTGTGAAGCTTATTATGTGAGCTTACTCAGAAACACTTTAATTAACTAGTACAGGCCTACTATTTATTTATTTATTTATTTATTTTATCTAATACTTTTATAGCCTACTGGACCCATAGAGAGCTACTCTCTCAAGTTATCTTGTTGGGGCGAGTGACTATTTGAACTTACAATGGCTAACCCCAAGTCGTTATATTTTTTTCTTGTGCTTTATGCTATTTGCCTCATGACTCCTGCGTGCTCTGTTGACCATGAACTTCCTTGTTTACCCAACCGTGGGACAGACTATGTTCGTTCCCACACTCGGGACTCTGACTCTCTATTGGTTACATGGACTCTTGGCGTCCCATCCTATTCTAACCACCCCTCGCCGGCTTTGTATTCATGTTACCTGATGAAATTGCTGTACAATATGATCTTGTTGCCATCTGATGCACATTCAAATGTCATAAAAAATCAACACTGGAGAGTGCTCCCTGTCCTCTGCCGTGCCCTGATCGTATTACTGCTGATGATATCTGGAAATGTGCATGTACACCCTGGCCCATCTACTGTTGCTGGCCCCAATTCTGACTTGTGCACTGATATCTGTGTCACTGATTTCTGCTCTCGTAAAAGCCAGGGTTTTCTGCACGTTAACACTAGAAGCTTATTACCTAAAATTGATCCATTGAAAGTGTGGGTTCACAGCTCCAATCCAGATGGGTTGGTCAATACTGAGACGTGGTTAAGAAAGAGTGTTTTGAACACTGATGTTAACCTTTCTGGTTATAACCTTTTTCGGCAAGACAGATCTTCCAAAGGTGGTGGAGTGGCAATCTTTACCAAGGAACACCTTCAGTGCTCGGTTGTCTCCACCAAGCCTGTCCCCAAACAATTTGATTTGCTGGTTTTAAGCATTAAACTTTCAAATAGCTCTTTGTTGACTGTTGCTGGGTGTTATCGTCCATCATCAGCACCGGCCTGTACCCTACCTGCCCTAAGCTCTCTCCTGGCCCCTTACACTAAGTCTGAATTTGTCATGCTAGGTGACCTAAACTGGGACATGCTTAAACCACCTGACCAAGTCCTAAAGCAATGGGACTCCCTAAATCTTTCACAGATTATTACCAATCCCACAAGGTATGAATCCAAACACCCAGAAAAGGCTACTCTCCTTGATGTTATCATCACAAATAATCCTGATAGGTATCAGTCTGGTGTTTTCTGTAATGATCACTGTTTTACAGCCTGTGTTCGTAATGGCTGCTCAGTGAAAGACCTGTCCAGATTTGTCATAGACGCTTGCTAAAAAACTTTAATGAGCAAGCCTTCCTTCATGACCTGGCCTCTGTAAATTGGTATAGAATCAGCTTGATCCCCACTGTCGAAGACGCTTGGACCTTCTTTTTTAATATTTTCAGTAGTATTGTTAACAAACACAACCCATAAAGAAAATGACAATTAAAAACAGGTTCAGCCCCTGGTTCGACCGTGATCTGGCAGAGTTACCTCAAGAATTTGACGAAAGGCTCGGCATACGTATACTAAGGCTGACTGGCTCTTGTTCAGGCAAATGAGAAATAAGTGCACTCAGGCTATCCGGAAGGCCAAAGTTAGTTACTTTAAGGAGCAGTTCTCTCTCTGTGGGTCTAACCCCAAGAAGTTCTGGAAAATGGTTAAAGACCTGGAGAATTAGCCCTCCTCCTCACAGCTGCCCATGTCCCTTAATGTTGATGATGTGGTTGTTTCTGACAAGGAGCACATGGCTGAGCTCTTTAATCACCACTTCATTAAGTCAGGATTCCTATTTGACTCAGTTTTGCCACATTGCCCGTCAAACATTTCCTCATCTCCCACCCCTTCTAATGCGACTAGCCCCGATGCTCCTCCCTCTTTTTCCCCAGCCCCGCTACAAAGTTTCTCCCTGAGTCTGAGGTGCTAAAGGAGCTCCTTAAACTTGACCTCAAAAACCATCTGGGTCAGATGGTTTAGATATTTTCTTCTTTAAGGTTGCAGCCCCTATCATCGCCAAACCTATCTCTGACCTTTTTAACCTGTCTCTCCTCTCTGGGGAGGTTCCCATTGCTTGGAAGGCAGCAACGGTGCATCCTTTATTTAAAGGGGGAAATCAAGCTGATCCTAACTGTTATAGGCCAATTTCTATTTCGAACTGTTTATCAAAGTGTTGGAAATACTTGTCAATAATCAACTGACTGGCTTTCTTGATGTCTATAATATTCTCTCTGGTTTCCACTCAGGTTATGGATGTGTCACTGCAACCTTAAAGGTCCTAAATTATGTCTCCATTGCCCTTGATTCTAAGCAATGTTGTGCTGCTATTTTTATTGATTTGGCCAAAGTTTTTGATACGGTAGACCATTCCATTCTTGTGGGCCAGCTAAGGAGTATTGGTGTCTCTGAGGGATCTTTGGCCTGGTTTGCTAACTACCTCTCTCAAAGAGTGCAGTGTATAAAGTCATAACATCTGCTGTCTCAGCCACTGCCTGTCACCAAGGGAGTACCCCAAGGCTCGATCCTAGGCCCAACGCTCTTCTCAATTCACATCAACAACATAGCTCAGGCAGTAGGAAGCTCTCTCATCCATTTATATGCAGATGATACAGTCTTATACTCAGCTGGCCCCTCCCCGGATTTTGCGTTAAACGCTCTACAACAAAGCTTTCTTGGTGTCCAGCAAGCCTTCTCTGCCCTTAACCTTGTTCTGAACACCTCTAAAACAAAGGTAATGTGGTTTGGTAAGAACAATGCCCCTCTCACCACCGGTGTGATTCCTACTGCTGAGGGTTTAGAGCTTGAGGTAGTCACCTCATACAAGTACTTGGGAGTCTGGCTTTATGGTACACTGTCCTTCTCTTAGCACATTTCAAAGCTGCAGGCTGAGGTTAAATCTAGACTTGGTTTCCTCTATTGTAATCGCTCCTCTTTCACCCCAGTTGCCAAACTAACCCTGATTCAGATGACCATCCTACCCATGCTAGATTATGGAGACGTAATTTATTGATCAGCAGGTAAGGGTGCTCTCGAGCGGCTAGATGTTCTTTACCATTTGGCCATCAGATTTGCCACCAATGCTCCTTATAGGACACATCACTGCACTCTATACTCCTCTGTAAACTGGTCATCTCTGTATACCCGTCACAAGACCCTCTTAGGCCTCACTCCCACCTAATTTTGAATTCCGTAAAGTGAGTGTGGAAGAGGTGAAAACATTATTGTTGTCTATCAACAATGACAAGCCACCAGGGTCTGACAACTTGGATGGAAAATTACTAAGGATAATAGCCGACGATATTGCCACATCTTCAATCTAAGCCTACTAGAAAGCATGTGCCCTCAGTCCTGGAGGGAAGCAAAACTAATTCCGCTACTCTAGAATAGTAAAGCCCCTTTTACTGGCTCAAATAGCCAACCAATCAGCCTGTTACCAACCCTTAGTAAACTTTTGGAAAAAATTGTGTTTGACCAGATACAATGCTATTTTACTGTAAACAAATTGACAACATACTTTCAACATGCTTACAGGGAAGGACATTCAAGAAGCACGGTACTTACACAAATAACTGATGATTGGCTGAGAGAAATTGATGATATTGTGGATAACGAGTTACCTGTCTAACAGAACACAGAACACAGAGGGTGTTCTTTAATGGAAGCCTCTCCAACATAATCCAGGTAGAATCAGGAATTCCCCAGGGCAGTTGTCTAGGCCCCTTAATTTTTCCAATCTTTACTAATGACATGCCACTGGCTTTGAGTAAAGTCAGTGTGTCTATGTATGCGGATGACTCAACACTATACACGTAAGCTACTACAGTGAGTGAAATCACTGCAACACTTAACAAAGAGCTGCAGTTAGTTTCAGAATGGGTGGCAAGGAATAAGTTAGTCCTAAATATTTCAAATAATTCACTAAACCCTAAACCTTGTAAGGAATAATGTGGAAATTGTTCAGGTGACTAAACTGCTTGGAGTAACCCTGAATTGTAAACTGTCATGGTCAAAACATGTTGATACAACAGTAGCTAAGATGGGGAAAAGTCTGTCCATAATAAAGCGCTACTCTGCCTTTTTAACAACACTATCAACAAGGCATGTCCTTCAGGCCCTAGTTTTGTCGCACCTGGACTACTGTTCAGTCATGTGGTCAGGTGCCACAAAGAGGGACCTCGGAAAATTACTCAGAACAGGGCAGAACAGGGCTCAGAACAGGGCAGCACGGCTGGCCCTTAAATGTACACAGAGAGCTAACATTAATATTAAACATGTAAATCTCTCATGGCTCAAAGTGGAGGAGAGATAGACGTCATCACTACTTGTTTTTGTAAGAAGTGTTGACATGCTGAATGCACCGAGGTGTCTGTTTAAACTACTAGCACACAGCTCGGACACCCGTGCATACCCCACAAGACATGCCACCAGGGGTCTCTTCACAATCCCCAAGTCAAGAACAGACTATCGGAGGCACACAGTACTACATAGAGCCATGACTACATGGAACTTTATTCCACATCAGGTAACTGATGCAAGCAGTAGAATCAGATTTGAGAAAAATACACCTTATGGAACAATGGGGACTGTGAAGATATACACACACACACACAGGAACAGACATACGCATACGCACACGCTAGCACACGCACTCTACACACGCACTGGTGGTATTATACATTTTGTATTGTAGATATGTAGTGGTGTAATAATGTTATATGATGTACTTTTTTATCTTTTGTTTTATGTGTGATGTAAGTGCCTTAATGTGTTTGGACCCCAGTGTCAGGAGTGGAGTGTAGTGGGATGTGGAATCACACGCAGGACACAGAGATATAAATCCAAAGGTCTTTAGTGAAGTCCGTAGTACACGCCAAACACGGCAACAGGCCACAGGCGAAATCAAACGCACACTAAACTGTACAAAGTAAGTGTGCACAACGTGCAGGACTCTCTATACAACACGAAATAAGAGAGAACAAAAATCCAGAGGACCAAACAACCACACGACAGTAGAACAATTACACACAACACCTGACCTAACACAAGGAACTAAATAGGGTGCCTAATGAGACTAAACACTAAACAGGTGTGACAAACAGACAAAACCAATCAAACATGAAACATCGAACGGTGGCAGCTAGTACTCCGGAGACGACGACCGCCGAAGCCTGCCCGAACAAGGAGGAGGGGCCGCCTCGCCTCGGGGACGACCAGGAGGACGCGGAGCAGGGCGCGTAGGATGACCATGATGGAATTCGGTCAGAAGGGACGGGTCCAGGATGTCCCTCCTCGGCACCCAGCACCGCTCCTCCGGGCCGTACCCCTCCCACTCCACGAGATATTGGAGACCCCCCATCCGGCGTCTCGAATCTAGGATGGCCCGAACAGTGTACGCCGGAGCCCCCTCGATGTCCAATGGGGGCGGAGGAGTCTCTTCTATCTCAAAGTCCTGGAGTGGACCAGCTACCACCGGCCTGAGGAGAGACACATGGAACGAGGGGTTAATATTTTTGTAATCAATGGGCAGTTGTAACCTGTAACACACCTCGTTCAATCTCCTCAGGACTTTAAAAGGCCCCACAAACCGCCGACCCAGCTTCCGGCAGGGCAGGCGGAGGGGCAGGTTTCTGGTTGAGAGCCAGACTCGATCTCCAGGTGCGTACACTGGCCCCTCACTGCGGTGGAGGTCGGCGCTCGTCTTCTGTCGACGGATGGCTCGCTGCAGATGGACGTGTGCAGCGTTCCACGTCTCCTCCGAGCGCCGCACCCACTCATCCACAGCAGGGGCCTCGATCTGGCTCTCATGCCAAGGTGCCAGAACCGGCTGGTACCCTAACACACACTGGAAAGGGGTTAGTTTAGTGGAGGAGTGGCGGAGAGAGTTCTGTGCCATCTCGGCCCAGGGCACATATCTCGCCCACTCCTCCGGCCGGCCCTGACAATATGACCTCAGAAACCTACCCACATCCTGGTTGACACGTTCGACCTGCCCATTACTCTCCGGGTGGTAACCCAAGGTAAGGCTCACCGAAACCCCCAACCGTTCCATAAACGCTCTCCAGACTCTGGAGGTAAACTGGGGGCCTCGATCAGACACTATATCCTCGGGTACCCCGTAATGCCGGAAGACGTGAGTAAATAGAGCCTCAGCGGTCTGTAGGGCAGTAGGAAGACCCGGCATGGGAAGGAGACGACAGGCCTTCGAGAACCGATCCACAACGACCAGGATGGTGGTATTCCCCTGTGAGGAGGGAAGGTCGGTAACAAAATCCACCGAGAGGTGAGACCAGGGTCGTTGTGGAACGGGCAGGGGTTGTAATTTACCCCTGGGCAAGTGTCTGGGCGCCTTACACTGGGCACACACTGAGCAGGAGGAGACATAAATCCTCACATCCCTGGCTAACGTTGGCCACCAGTACTTTGTACTAAGGCAGTGCACTGTCCGGCCAATACCTGGATGTCCAGAGGAGGGTGACGTGTGAGCCCAATAAATAAGCCGATCCCGGACCTCGAGCGGGACGTACGTCCGACCCACCGGACACTGTGGAGGGCTAGGGTCGGTGCGTAATGCCCGCTCGATCTCCGCATCGACCTCCCATACCACCGGTGCAACCAGACAAGACTCAGGTAGTATGGGAGTGGGCTCCACGCACCTCTCCTCTGTGTCATATCGCCGAGACAGGGCATCTGCCTTCCCGTTCTGGGACCCAGGGATGTAAGTGATCTTAAACACAAACCGGGCGAGAAACATAGTCCATCGAGCCTGGCGAGGATTCAGTCTCCTAGCTGCCCGAATGTATTCCAGGTTACGGTGGTCAGTTAGAATGAGAAAAGGGTGTTGAGCCCCCTCAAGCCAATGCCTCCACACCTTTAGGGCCTGTACTACGGCTAACAGCTCCCTGTCCCCTACGTCATAATTCCGCTCCGCCGGACTGAGCTTCTTAGAATAAAAGGCACAGGGACGGAGTTTAGGTGGTGTGCCGGACCGTTGTGAAAGAACAGCCCCGATACCGGCTTCAGACGCGTCCACCTCCACTTGGAATGGTAAGGTGGGATCCGGGTGCGCCAGCACTGGAGCCGAGGTAAACAGGTCCTTCAGTCTCCCAAAAGCCCTGTCCGCCTCAGCTGACCACCGCAAGCACACAGGACCCCCCTTCAGAAGGGACGTTATGGGAGCTGCCACCTGTCCAAAACCCCGGATAAACCTCCGGTAGTAATTCGCAAAACCCAAGAACTGCTGCACCTCTTTAACCGTAGTTGGGGTTTGCCAATTACGCACGGCAGACACACGGTCAACCTCCATCCTCACCCCTGACGCAGACAACTGATAACCCAAAAAGGAGACCGACTCCTGAAAGAACAGACATTTCTCGGCTTTGACATACAGGTCATGCTCCAACAGTCTCCTCAATACCCTGCGCACCAGGGCTACATGCTCGGCCCGAGTAGAACTGTACACCAGAATATCGTCTATGTACACCACTACTCCCTGCGCCTGCATGTCCCGGAAAATCTCATCTACAAAAGATTGGAAGACTGATGGAGCATTCATTAACCCGTATGGCATGACGAGATACTCGTAATGACCGGAGGTAGTACTAAATGCTGTCTTCCACTCATCGCCCTCTCTAATGCGCACCAAGTTATATGCGCTCCTGAGGTCCAATTTTGTGAAGAACCGTGCCCCGTGTAAGGACTCCGTCATGGTCGCAATCAGCGGGAGTGGATAACTATATTTCACAGTCACCTGATTGAGACCGCGGTAATCAATACACGGACGCAAACCTCCATCCTTTTTCTTCACAAAAAAGAAGCTTGAGGACGCGGGAGAAGTGGAGGGCCGTATGTATCCCTGTCTCAGAGACTCGGCAATGTATGTCTCCATTGCCCTCTTCTCCTCCTGTGACAAAGGATACACATGGCTCCGCGGGAGCGCAGCTCCTGCCTGGAGGTCTATCGCACAATCCCCCTGTCTATGAGGCGGCAACCGTGCCGCTCTTGTCTTGCTAAACACGAGTGCCAAATCCTCATACTCAGGTGGAATGTGCAGTGCTGGCATCTGGTTCGGACTCTCCACCGAGGTCGCCCCTACGGAAACACCCAGACATAGCCCCTCACACTGAGCAGACCACCTTTTAAGAGCCTTCTCTCACCACGAAATCGTAGGATCATGGGTAATCAACCAGGGAAGCCCCAGTACCACCGGATACGCAGGAGAGTCGATCAGATAGAGTTGAATCGTCTCCTCATGACCCCCCTGCGTCTTCATCCTAAGTGGCGCTGTGGCCTCCCTAATCAACCCAGATCCTAACGGACGACTATCTAGGGCATGTACAGGGAAAGGATTATCAACCGGAAGGAGGGGAATCCCTAACTCAACACAGAATTTACGATCTACAAAATTCCCAGCTGCGCCTGAATCTACTAGCGCCTTATGCTGGGAACGAGGTGCAACCTGTGGAAAACAAACAGGTATAGTTATGTGTACGACAGAAAGCTCTGGGTAAGTGGGGCGCCTACTCACCTGGGAGGACTCCCCAATGTGTGGCCTGCCGTCTCCTCCACCAGGGGACCCTCCCCAGCACCTAGCCGCGGTGTGCCCTCCACGGCCACAGTTGGTGCAGGGGACGGCCCCCCTCGGGCTCCTTCTTCTCCCTCCTCTAGCGCCAGCACCTCCGAGCTCCATCGGGCTCGGCTCGGAGGCGCTGGAGGGTGGAATGGGCGGCCCCCACCTGGGACGTCCGCGGGTAGCGAGCAGGGTGTCCAGCCGAATGGCCATGTCCACCAACTGGTCAAATGAGAGTGTAGTATCCCTGCACGCCAACTCTCTGCGGACGTCCTCCCGGAGGCTGCAACGAAAGTGGTCTATGAGGGCCCGCTCATTCCACCCTGCATCTTCCGCTAGAGTCCGGAACTCCAGCGCAAACTCTTGAGCGCTCCTCATCCCCTGCCGGAGGTAGAATAGACGCTCCCCCGCCGCCTTCCCCTCTGGTGGATGGTCGAAGACCGCACGGAAGCGGCGGGAGAACTCCGCATAGGTGATAGTGGCGGCGTCTATTCTCCTCCATTCGGCGTTGGCCCACTCCAACGCCTTGCCGGTGAGACAGGAGATGAGGGCGGAAACGCTCTCGTGTCCCGAGGGCGCCGGGTGTACGGTGGCAAGGTAGAGTTCCACTTGTAACAGGAACCCCTGACACCCGGCAGCGGTGCCGTCGTACGCCCTCGGGAGCGAGAGCCGAATCCCACTGGGTTCCGGTAGTTGGACGGGCGGGCTGACCGATGGTGATGGTGCGGTAGGTGGGGGTGTGGGTACCCCGCTGGTCTCCCATCGATGGAGGGTGTTCATCACCCGGTCCAGGGCGTGCCCGATTTGGTTGATCCGATCTTCTTGACCACGAAGGCGCTCCTCCATGATCTCGGTGGGTGCGGGTGCTCCTGCTGATTCCATGAGATGGTGTGTAATTCTGTCAGGAGTGGAGTGTAGTGGGATGTGGAATCACACTCAGGACACAGAGATATAAATCCAAAGGTCTTTAGTGAAGTCCGTAGTACACGCCAAACACGGCAACAGGCCACAGGCGAAATCAAACGCACACTAAACTGTACAAAGTAAGTGTGCACAACGTGCAGGACTCTCTATACAACACGAAATAAGAGAGAACAAAAATCCAGAGGACCAAACAACCACACGACAGTAGAACAATTACACACAACACCTGACCTAACACAAGGAACTAAATAGGGTGCCTAATGAGACTAAACACTAAACAGGTGTGACAAACAGACAAAACCAATCAAACATGAAACATCGAACGGTGGCAGCTAGTACTCCGGAGACGACGACCGCCGAAGCCTGCCCGAACAAGGAGGAGGGGCCGCCTCGGCCGAAACCGTGACACCCAGGAAGCATAGCTTCTGCCTTGGCAGCAGCTAATAGGGATCCCTAATAAATATATATACAAATACAAATGGCTATCTATCATTGATTTAAAAGCCAAAAAAGTGATGTAACAACTAAGGATTCTAGCTTTAAAACTATGTTCCCACAACTTTAATACAAGCATTGACATAAATACAGTACTCCCTAACTCATAAGAGACAGGCATAAAGCTGCAAGTGAAATATAGGTCTCTTTGGGATTTGAACATTTTTGTAATACGTTTACTCCTCAATTGGCAGGATGGCCTTTCGTTTTCTCTGGTTGGAAGACTTCTTGCGAACTTTTCAACTTTTCAAGCATTTACATGGGAAAATATCATTCCTATGAGCAAATGCTGAAAACACTAGCTCTGAGAATGACCCGTTACCCTGCTACACAAACCAATGGAAAGAAAAGGAAAACAATCTGAACGTCTGGACACTTTGAATAGACGTTCAGTCATATATTTCACAGACGAGGTGTTAATGTAACTGAAAGCATCATTCACAGACATACATTTTAATGGTTAAAAATTAAGAAATATTAAAGTCCACAACCAGCAAATGAGATTAATTTGCAGTACTTGGGTGGAATTATTGCCAATAGGAACATCATTTTCCAGAGCAGTGTCGGTTATCTCATAATCTTTTTCTTTCACATCAACGTTTCAATTGAAAAACAGGTCTTCAGATCATTTGGGAAATGATAATCATCAGTGTAGATTTATATAAATTACTTTCAAAATAGTCAAAAGGCATTCCTACAAAAAACATTGGTCTCTTTTTACCTTTTCATAAAGGAGACATAAGCCTGGTCTGACACTGACAGCAATCTGTTGGGAGCTGGTGGAGCCTTGATGGCTGTGCATTTGTCTGGTAATTGAGCCTGAAATGTGCTTAATAACGATTGTCCTGCCTAATACGCCACATCAGGAGCTCAGAGCAGCCTGACATTTCAGAGCGGTGTGTGAGAGAAACAACAAGCTTCTCTTCATTACCCTTGAACCAGCCAGGATTGGGCTGGATTGGGCTGGGGAGTAACTGATTGCATGTAATCACTTACATGTAATCTGATTACACAACTGTAATCAGTTCCGTTAGAAGCAAAAATATTGTAATCAGATTACAGATACTTTTGAAAAACTAGATGATTATTTATTGGAATACTTTGAGATTTTTGTTTTCAGAAAGGATGTTTGTGTGTCACGAACGTTGAGAGACAGGTCGGACCAAGGTGCAGCGTGAAAAGCGTACATGTTTATTAACTAAATAAACATTCAACAAAACAAGAAACAACGTAACGTGAAGTCCAAAGGGCTATACACATACCAGCCTAACAGGAACAAGATCCCACAATACACAGTAGGCAATGTGTGGGCATTCAACCTCGGAAGCGGATCCGGCTCCGGGCGTGACGACCTCTCCCACTCTGCCTCCCCGTTGCGCCCCTGGACTGGTCTAAACCTCGGCGCGATGCTTCCCCTCTCCTTCCTCCCACGATGCACCAAGCCCTGTCTGGACCCTGGTGTGGGAGACCCCGAACCTGGAGAGGGGCTGACGTCTGGTCCTGGATCGGCAATCCCCCCACAATGCACCAAGCCCTGTCTGGACCCTTGTGTGGGAGGCCTCGACCCTGGAGAGGGGCTGACTTCTGGGTCTGGAGTGGAGCCGCTGACCGGAGCTGAACTGGACCCCGGTGGAGCGGACTGCCCTGGCTCCGGAGTGGAGCCACTGACCGGAGCTGAACTGGACCCCGGTGGAGCGGACTGTTCTGGCTACGGAGTGGAGCCGCTGACCGGAGCTGGACTGGGCACCGGTGGAGCGGACTACTCTGGCTCCGGAATGGAGCCGCTGACCGGAGCTGGACTAGGCACCGGTGGAGCGGACTACTCTGACTCCGGAATGGAGTCGCTGACCGGAGCTGGCTTGGGCACCGGTGGAGCGGACTGCTCTGGCTCCGGAGTGGAGCAACCGACCGGAGCTGGATCGGGCACCGGTGGAGCAGATTGCTCTGGCTCCGAAGTGGAGCCGCTGACCAGAGCTGGACTTGACCCCGGTGGAGCGGAATGCTCTGACTCCCGAATGGAGCCGCTGACCGGAGCTGGATCAGGCACCGGTGGAGCGGACTGCTCTGGCTCCGGAGTGGAGCCGCTGACTGGAGCTGGACTGGGAACCAGTGGAGTGGGCTGCTCTGGCTCCGGAGTGGAGCCGCCGACCGGAGCTGAACTGGACCCCGGTGGAGCGGACTACTCTGGCTTCGGAGTGGAGCCGCTGACTGGAGCTGGACTAGACCCCGGTGGAGCGGACTACTCTGGCTCCGGAGTGGAGCTGCTGACCGGAGCTGGACTGGGCACCGGTGGAGCGGACTACTCTGGCTCCGGAATGGATCCGCTGACTGGAGCTGGACTGGGCACCGGTGGAGCGGACTGCTCTGGCTTCGGAGTGGAACCGCTAACCGGAGCTGGACTAGGCACCGGTGGAGCGGACTCCTCTGGCTCCGGATTGGAGCCGCTGCCGGAGCTGGACTGGGCACACTCACCACTGGTCTGGTGGGAGGGGCAGGCACGGGCCGTGCCGGACTGGAGACACGCACCACTGGTTTGGTGTGAGGAGCAGGCACGGGCTGTGCCAGACTGGATACACGCACCACTGGTCCAGTTCGAGGAGCAGGCACGAGCCGTGCCGGACTGGAGACATGCACCACTGGTTTGGTGTGAGGAACAGGTACGGGGCGTACCGGGCTGGCGACACGTAACCACTGGTTTGGTGCGAAGAGCAGGCATGGGCTGTGCCTGACTGGATACACGCACCACTGGTCTGGTGCGGGGAGCAGGTACGGGGCGTGCCGGACTGGAGACACGCACCACTGGTTTGGTGCGAGGAGCAGGCACGGGCTGTGCCAGACTGGATACACGCACCACTGGTCCGGTTCGAGGAGCAGACACGAGCCGTGCCGGACTGGAGACACGCACCACTGGTTTGGTGTGAGGAGCAGGTACGGGGCATACCGGGCTGGCGACACGCACCACTGGTTTGGTGCGAAGAGCAGGCATGGGCTGTGCCTGACTGGATACACGCACCACTGGTCTGGTGTGGGGAGCAGGTACGGGGCGTACCGGGATGGCGACACGCACCACTGGTTTGGTGTGGGGAGTAGGTACGGGCCGTACTGGACTGGATACACGCACCACTGGTTTGGTGCGAGGAGCAGGCACGGGTCTTGCCGGACTGGAGACACGCACCACTGGTTTGGTGCGAGGAGCAGGCACGGGCTGTGACGAACTGGAAACACGCACCACTGGTTTGGTGCGGGAAGCAGGCACGGGCCGCACTGGACTGGACACACGCACCGTACCGGCCTGTGGAGGCGCAATGGAGGTCTGGAGCTTAGAGCTGGCACAACCCGTCCTGGCTGGATGCCCACTTTCGCACGGCACGTGCGGGGCACTGGCACAGGACGCACTGGGCTGTGAACGCGCACTGGCGACACAGTGCGTAGGACTGGCCCAGGATATACTGGACCGTGGAGGCACACTGGAGACAAGGAGCGTTGAGCCGGCACAACCCATCCTGGCTGGATGCCCACTTTCGCACGACACGTGCAGGGCGTTGGCACAGGACGCACTGGGCTGTGAACGCGCACTGGTGACACAGTGCGTATCTCCGCATACCTAGGTTCCTCCATGAACACACGCTCCTTTTGTTGCCTGACCAGCTCCTCTCTCCGTACCTCCACTACTTCCTTCTCCCTTTGAGCCGCCTGTAGCGCCTCCATCTGAACGGATAACTCCTGCTCCCTCTGAGCTAACAGCCCCCGTAACGTGGTGGCCTCTTTTCTCAGACAGCTCATGTCCTTCTCTCTCTCTCGCCAATCCTCCTCCAGTGAGGACTCCTCCGGAAGCCCCCACGAGTTAGAGAACAGAAACTCATCGTCGTCGTCATCCTCCGACTCCTCAGTGTAAAACTGTTCCCATTGTCGTAGGGACTCCAACTGGAACCCCACCGGGTGCAGTGGTCGGGGCTCTTCTCTCTCGATCCCCGACCACCCCTCTAGCCCCCCCCAAAAAATGTATTGGGGTTGCCTCTCGGGCTTCCTCAGCGGTTGTTCCCGTTGGCGTTGTCGTTGATCCTCTCTTGCCAGGGCCTGCCCAGGGTCCTTTCCCAGCGAATATCTCCTCCCATTACCACCATTTGCCCACCTGTGACAAAGCTATTCGCTCCATCTCGGCACGCTGCTTGGTCCTTTTGTGGTGGAATCTTCTGTCACGAAGAGAGACGGGTCGGACCAAGGTGCAGCGTGAAAAGCGTACATGCTTATTAACTAAATAAACATTCAACAAAACAAGAAACAACGTAACGTGAAGTCCAAAGGGCTATACACATACCAGCCTAACAGGAACAAGATCCCACAATACACAGTAGGCAATGGGCTACCTAAGTATGATCCCCAATCAGAGACAATGAGCGACAGCTGCCTCTGATTGGGAATCATACCCGGCCAGACATAGAAATAGAAAACTAGAACCTAAACATAGAAATTCTAACATAGATACTCACGCCCTGACCAAACCAACTAAAGACAACCGGCCTCTCAAGGCCAGGGCGTGACATTGTGAAAGAAATACATTCAATTCAGCATTGAAAAAAGGCGCAAGTTTAAGTTTGTTCTACCTGAGCGAGTCTGACCACAAGTCAGAGACCACTATGGTCAAATAGGTAGAATAGGGGTGCGGATACTTGTCATGTTTCACTGCATGTACAAGTGGGTAACCTGTACGAGTGTGAGATGTGACATAGAAACGTGTTTTTGTATATTCCTACTCCCCTCGGAGAGTGGGGTCACAGCCAGATCAAATCACTACACAGTACGGTGATATTACAAAATCATTCCATTTAATATTTTTCAAGTCTGTCTCAAGTTACTTTGGAAACCAATGATCCATCAAGAATATCCAAGTCAAAGTTAAATATTAACAAGCAAATCAAAAGGCAAATGTAGAAGAATAAAATAGAGACAGGGAATGTAGGCCATTTCCTCTAATTGAACATTTGCTGCATCCCTTTTGAATTAATTTGTCATGTTCATATTCATGGCAGTCGCTATGAAACTATCAACATGTCTCCAGGGAACAGGTTTCCCGTTTTATTAGCAGGAGACGTAGGTATTTATAGGGTGTGATTGGGTCTCTGCTCATCGTGTTGGGGCCCCCAGGAGACCCAATGGCATTAAGAGCTACTTTTCAAAGCCCAGTTCCAGACAAAAGTAGTCATCTCCGTGCCAGCGGGGGCAGTGTGTAGGAGCAGAGGCCGTGACAGTGTTTAGTTGAAAGCTGAAGAAGAAGTGGAACAGGGGCTCGGGTCCGGGAAAGGGTAATAATTTCACAAAGTGAGCTGAACCATGCACAATAAGCAGACAAGCAAAATAATAATCCTGTCTTACAAACTAGCTCTCAGATACACAGCATCCATACCATGTAGGCCCTTGTGGCAAATCATTACTTATTCTCTCTCAACTTCCAGCATTCATTTTCCAGTCCGTTCAATTTTCAGAGTGTGGGTGCCTCTAACTCTCCTAGCCGCATGTGTAACCTGCTCGGCAGTAAATGTTACTCTGGGGATATAGCCTCGCAAGTGCAGTACCATGAATCACAGAGACCACATTTAAATACCAAATATTGGCCATTAATTTCTCCCTCGCAGGCGGTGGAGGAGCTGTGCGCTGGCTGTGTTTAGCGCAGGCCAAGGGGATTTGAGCAGGCAAACCGATGGGACTAGAGAACAGGGATGGATAGGGTACAAACATAAGAACAGCCTTCCCCTGGGATCCCCTCTACATTCTGTCTATTCTGCTTTCATGGTGTGTTTAGTGTCCTACTGTACTGTCGGTGAAACATGAGAAGGCTTAGGTGTGTGCTGAAGCTTTGGAAACTTAGCAGGCAATATGTTATAACACTAACGTGTGCAATAAAAAGTGATGTAACATTCAATGTGCCTAACCCTGGTGATCTTGCCAATGGTCAGTAGAGTGAATTGAGATTTGGATTTGGACAAGGTTATGGGATTCTTTATCCTGTCTGATGACCAATACTGACTATTAATAGGCTACTCAAGTGTAAGATGCAATATGATTATGTACAGTAACAACCAAAGACTAATTACATCTGAAAATGAGCTAAACGTGTCAAGAAAAACTATGTAACGCAATTCATTTGGAAAATGATTTGTTTTGACAATTATTCATAAAAATAAGATTTATTTCAGAGGCAGATGAAAAAGTATCTCTGTCTTTCTTTCTCCGTCTCTCTGTCTCTCTGTGACAGATACTGTGTGACAGATCTAAGCGGGGAAAGGTAGGACAGTAATCACTGCAATCAGCACTCTATTTCAGCATTTCCTAGAACCACAGTGCTGACAAAACACATGTAGGAGACGCGCAGACAATTCTGGATTCAAGATGGGCGCTTTGACCTTCCCCTGTCTCATGCCTCCCACAGAGAGAGATCCCACTCAACGTGATGGGTACATCTTGGCTGAAACCATAGAAGGGATAATTGCGCCTCATGTCAAAGTGCGAGGGAGATGTTTTCAAGGACCTTTTCTCTGTGCATCTCTGTAAAGCTGACAGAACGAGACTACTCATATTCTGTTCCACACCAGACCCTGAAGGTTTTACTTGCTTCACTCTCAAACGTAATGAGACATTGTTAACTCAATTTTCACATTTTCAGAGGACATGACAAATATTCAGGGCTTCTTTGGTGGAATCATAAAAAGTAATTTTTCTGTTCTTTTCAGTTCTCTTCTCTGTCATTGGCAAATAAATGTACTAGCCCATTGTAATAAGGACCACACTGTCACACCCTGGCTCTGGGACTCATTATGTTGAGCCAGGGTGTGTTCATTCTATGTGTGTATTTCTATGTTGGTAATTCTGTTGTGTTTAATTCTATGTTTGCCTGAGTGACTCCCAATCAGAGGCAACGAGTGTCAGCTGTTGGCTGGTTGTCTCTGATTGGGAGCCATATTTAAACTGTATGTTTTTCCCTTTGGGTTTGTGGGTTTTTGTTCCGTGTTCGGTCATTGATACCGTTGGACGTCACGAGTCGTTTCTTGTTTTGTATTGTGTTTAAACTTTAACTAATTAAAGTATGTTTGTTCATCACGCTGCGCCTTGGTCTGTTCATTACGACGATCGTGACAGAAAAACCCACCATGCAACGACCAAGCAGCGTGTCCAGGGGCAGCTCTTGGGCTGGACATGGGAGGAAGCGCCGGGAGAAGAGACGGTGGAGGCGCGCCGTAGAGAGGAGCAACGGCGTGATCAGGGTCGTCGTCGGGCGGTCGAGAGGCAACCCCAGAAAATGTTTAGGGGGGGGCACACGGCATGGACGACGGGGCTGACGGAGGCAAAAGAGGGGCGGATTCTGGAGGCCACCAGGTTACGGATACACCGCCCTGTACGTCCTGTGCGGATGCCTCACACAGAGTGTGTGAGGGTAGGCATTCAGCCAGGAAGGGTTGTGGCCGCTCTTCACTCCAGGGCTCCTATCCGTCTCCACAGCCCGGTTCGGCCTGTCCTTGCTCCACGCACCAAGCCTACGGTGTGCGTCGCCAGCCCGGTCCGGCCTGTCCCTGCTCCACGCACCAAGCCTACGGTGTGCGTCGCCAGCCCAGTCCGGCCTGTTCCTGCTCCCCGCACCAAGTCAGTGGTGCGCTTCGTCAGCCCGGCTCGGCCCGTTCCTGCTCCCCGCACCAAGTCAGTGGTGCGCTTCGTCAGCCCGGCTCGGCCCGTTCCTGCTCCCCGCACCAAGTCAGTGGTGCGCTTCGTCAGCCCGGCTCGGCCCGTGCCTGCTCCCCGCACCAAGTCAGTGGTGCGCTTCGTCAGCCCGGCTCGGCCCGTTCCTGCTCCCCGCACCAAGTCAGTGGTGCGCTTCGTCAGCCCGGCTCGGCCCGTTCCTGCTCCCCGCACCAAGTCAGGGGTGCGCCTTTAGGGGGGGTGCGCCTTTAGGGGGGGGTACTGTCACGCCCTGGCTCTGGGGACTCTAGTGTGTTGAGCCAGGGTGTGAGTTTTCATTTGTTTATGTTCTAGTTGTTGTATATCTATGTTGGCCAGGGTGGCTCCCAATCAGAGACGGCTGTAGCTCGTTGTCTCTGATTGGGAGTCATACTTAGGTAGCCGTTAGGCATTCATGATTTGTGGTTTCTTGTTCGTATTTGGTTTGTGTATGACCATTGACTGTCACGTCATCGTTTTGTTGTTTTGATCGTGTGATCATCAAATTAAATAAATATGTTCACATTCAACGCTGCGCCTTGGTCCTCATCTCTCACCGACGATCGTGACACACACACTTCTAATGTCACATTAAACATATAATTTTAACACTTTACAAGAACTTGTACTGATACCATGTAGACACATGGAATTTGATTTTCTTTGTGTAGTTACATATAACTTTACTACACACAAAGTTTGAAGCATAATTAGATTTTTATCCTTTCGTTTCAATTCAATAACTGTTTTCTGTTGAGAAATACACGATATATACAAAAGTATGTGGACACCCCTTCAAATTTGTGGATTCGGCTATTTCAGCCACACCCGTTGCTGATAGGTGTATAAAATCGAGCACACAGCCATGCAATTTCCATAGACAAATATTGGCAGTAGAATGGCCCGTACTGAAGAGCTCAGTGACATTCAATGTGCCACCGTCATAGAATACCACCTTTCCAACAAGTCAGTTCGTCAAATTTCTGCCCTGCTAGAGCTGCCCTGGTCAACTGTAAGTGCTGTTATTGTGAAGTGGAAACGTCTAGGAGCTAAAACGCCTCAGCCGTGAAGTGGTAGGCCACACAAGCTCACAGAACAGGGCTGCCAAGTGCTGAAGCGCGTAGCATGTACAAATCGTCTGCCCTCGGTTGCAACACTCACTACCGAGTTCCAAACTGCCTCTGGAAGCAACTTCAGCACTAGAACTGTTTCGTAGGAAGCTTCATGAAATGGGTTTCCATGGCCGAGCATAAGATGTGCAATGCCAAGCGTCGGCTGGAGTGGTGTAAAGCTAGCCGCCATTGGACTCTGGAGCAGTGGAAACGCGTTCTCTGGAGTGATGAATGGCGCCGGAGGGGATGGCTGCCATTTTACGGGCTCCTAACCAACTGTTCTATTTTGTTAGTTTTTTCGCATTGTTTGTAACTTATTTTGTACATAATGTTGCTGCTACCGTCTCTTATGACCGAAAATAGCTTCTGGACATCAGAACGGCGATTACTCACCTCGAACTGGACAACATTTTTTTCTTTAACGAGTCAGACGCGAAGGATATACTCCTTTCTCAAGCCCAGGCCCAAATCCCCTCAATTTGCGTGAAGAAAAGACGGAGAAAAAGGGGCCGGAGGTTGGGCTGCCTTCTGAGAATTCGTAGGCGAGTGAGTTAACCTCCACTACCATTCGTTCTATTGGCAAACGTGCAATCATTGGAAAATAAACTGGATGATCTACGATTAAGACTATCCTACCAATTGGACATTAAAATCTGAAATATCTTATGTTTCACCGAGTTGTGGCTGAACGACGACACGGATAATATAGAGCTGGCTGGGTTTTCCGTGCATCTGCAGGACAGAGCAGCTACGTCTGGTATGACGAGGGGTGGGGGTGTGTGTCTATTTGTCAATAACAGCTGGTGTGCGATGTCTAATATTAAAGAACTCTCGAGGTATTGCTCGCCTGAGGTAGAGTACCTTATGATAAGCTGTAGACCACACGATCTACCAAGAGAGTTCTCATCTATATTATTCGTAGCCGTCTATTTACCACCATAAACCATGCTGGCAGTAAGACCGCACTCAACGAGCTGTATAAGGCCATAAGCAAACAAGAAAATGCTCATCCAGAAGCGGCGCTCCTAGTGGCCGGGGACTTTAATGCAGGGAAACTTAAATCCGTTTTACCTCATTTCTACCAGCATGTCACATGTGCAACCAGAGGAAAAAAAACTCTAGACCACCTTTACTCCACACACAGAAACGCATACAAAGCTCTCCCTAGCCCTCCATTTGGAAAATCGGACCATAATTCTATCCTCCTGATTCCAGCTTACAAAAACTAAAGCAGGAAGTACCAGTGACTCGCTCAATACGGAAGTGGTCAGATGACGTGGAGGCTATGCTACAGGACTGTTTTGCTAGCACAGACTGGAATATGTTCTGGGATTCATCCAATGGCATTGAGGAGTATAACACCTTAGTCACCGGCTTCAACAATAAGTGCATCGACGACGTCGTCCCAACAGTGACTGTACGTACATATCCCAACCAGAAGCCATGGATTACAGGCAACATCCGCACCAAGCTAAAGGCTAGAGCTTCCGCTTTCAAGGAGCAGGACACTAATCCGGACGCTTATAAGAAATCCCGCTACGCTCTCAGACGAACAGGCAAAGCGTCAATACAGGACTAAGATTGAATCCTACTACACCGGCTCTGACGCTCGTCAGATGTGGCAGGGCTTGCAAACTACTACGTACTACAAAGGGAAACCCAGCTGCGAGCTTCCCAGTGATGAGAGCCTACCAGGCGAGCTAAATGCCTTTTATGCTTGCTTTGAGGCAAGCAACACTGAAGCATGCATGAGAGCACCAGCTGTTCCGGACGACTGTGTGAACACGCTCTCCGTAGCCTATGTGAGCAAGACCTTAAAACTGGTCAACATTCACAAAGCCGCGGGGCCAGACGGATTACCAGGACATGTACTCAAAGCATGCGCAGACCAACTGGCAAGTGTATTCCCTGACATTTTTAACCTCTCCCTGACCGAGTCTGTAATACCTACATGTTTCAAGCAGACCACCATAGTCCCTGTGCCCAAGAAAGTGAAGGTAAGCTGCCTAAATTATTATCGCCCTGTTGCACTCACGTCGGTAGCCATGAAGTGCTTTGAAAGGCTGGTCATGGCTCATATCAACACCATCATCCCGGAAACCCTAGACCCACTCCAATTCGCATACCGCCCCAACAGATCGACAGATGACGCAATCTCAATCACACTCCACACTGCCCTTTCCCAGCTGGACAAAAGGAACACCTATATGAGAATGCTGTTCATTTTCTACAGGTCAGCGTTCAACACCATAGTGCCCACAAAGCTCATCACTAAGCTAAGGACCCTGGGACTAAACACCTCCCTCAGTAACTGGATCCTGGACTTCCTGACGGGCCGCCCCCAGGTGGTAAGGGTAGACAACAACACATCTGCCACGCTGATCCTCAACACTGCGGCCGCTCAGGGGTGCGTGCTTAGTCCTGTCCTGTACTCCCTGTTCACCCACGACTGCGTGGCCAAACACAACTCCAACACCATCATTAAGTTTGCTGACGACACAACAGTGGTAGGCCTGATCACCGACAACGATGAGACAGCCTATAGGGAGTAGGTCAGAGACCTGGCAGTGTGGTGCCAGGACAACAAACTCTCCCTCAGTGTGAGCAAGACTAAGGAGCTGATTTTGAAGAGGGCATGACAACACCTTTTCCCCCTCAGGAGACTGAAAAGATTTGGCATGGGTCCCCCGATCCTCAAAAAGTTATACAGCTGCACCATCGAGAGCATCTTGACCAGTTGCATCACCGCCTGATATGGCAACTGTTCGGCATCTGACCGTAAGGTGCTACAGAGGGTGGTGCGTACGGCCCAGTGCTTCCTGCCATCCAGGACCTATATATTAGGCGGTGTCAGAGGAAGGCCCAAAAAGTTGTCAAAGAAGCCCCCCCCCCCCCCTTTGTTTTTACATTGCTGCTACTTGCTGTTTATTATCTATGCATAGTCACTTTACCCCTACCTACATGTACAAATTACCTCGACTAACCTGTACCCCAGCACATTGACTCGGTACCGTTACCCCCTGTATATAGCCTCTTTATTGTTATTTCATCGTGTTACTTTAATTTAATTTTTATTTTGTTTTACTTTAGTTTATTTAATAAATATTTTCTTAACTCTATTTCTTGAACTGCATTGTTGGTTAAGGGGCTTGTAAGTAAGCATTTCACGGTAAGGTCTGATTGAATCACGCTTCACCATCTGGCAGTCCGACGGACGAATCTGGGTTTGGCGGATGATTCCTTAGTTCCAGTGAAAGGAACTGTTAATGCTACAGCATACAAATACATTCTAGATGATTCTGTGTTTCCAACATTGCGGCAAAAATTTTGGGAAGGCCCTTTCCTGTTTCAGCATGACAATGCCCCCGTGCACAAAGCGAGGTCCATACAGAAATGGTTTGTCGAAATCGATGTGACCTCAGCACCATCGTACACCTTTGGGATGAATTGGAAAGCCGACAGCAAGCCAGGCCTAATCGCCCAACATCAGTGCCTGACCTCACTAATGCTCTTGTGGCTGAATGGAAGCAAGTCCCTGCAGCAATGTTCCAACATCTAGTGGAAAGCCTTCCCAGAAGAGTGGAGACTGTTATAGCAGCAAAGGGGGGATGTTCAACGAGCAGGTGTCCACACACTTTTGGTAATGTAGTGTATCTATTGAAATAAGAACAAAATAATAGTTGAGTTGATAGTGGCCATAGTTTTGTGTTATTAAGATTAAGATCACTTTATTGGTCAATTGCACATAAGGTCCAACCGAAATTTGACTTCCGCTTTTAACCCAACCTCTCCGAAAGACACACATACAGTTTGTTTTGGAGAGGTGCGGGGGGCTGCCACACTGGGCTAACAGGGAGCTGTTGTTGTGGAGGGAGGGGGGGGGGGGAATAAGTGAATTGCTCAAGGGCACAACGGCAGGAAATGGCACCAAGGATTTGATACCAGCAACCCTCCGGTTGCCAGCTCACTTTCCTTCAGATTTTTCCCATTGGACCCGGGATTCAAACAGGTAACCCTCCAGTTGCTGGCTCGCCTCTCTAACCACTAGGCTACCTGCCGCCCCATTATCACAATCTTACAGTTGTGTCGCAGCTGTGTATGCCCATTTAGAAAAATTTGTATAATATCCATATACACAAAAAAGCTTGTGAGAGAGGCAATCTTTCCTTGAGGATCGTAGGCTTACTGAAAATCGTAATTAAACAGTGAATAAAATAAATACTGTATGTAAATACTGTATGACATGAAAACGTCCTGTCACATCAGTGTGGTTAACCCCTGTAGGTCTAAGCCCCTTTTGGTTACAGGTAGAACCCTTTTGGGTTCCTATCCACATAGGGTTCTACATGAAACCCAAAAGAGTTCTACCTGGAACCAAAAAGAGTTCTCCTATGGGGACAGCTGCAGAACCCTTTTGGAACCCTTTTTTGTCAGAGTGTATGGAATTGTTTTAAGATGGTCATAAAATGTATCATTTAGCCATTTGATTTGGAATACTCTGACACCTGTAGGTATAATATATATATATATATATATATATATATATATATATATATATATATATATATATATATATATATACAGTGGGGAGAACATGTATTTGATACACTGCCAATTTTGCAGGTTTTCCTACTTACAAAGCATGTAGAGGTCTGTAATTTTTATCATAGGTACACTTCAACTGTGAGAGACGGAATCAAAAAAAAAAATCTAGAAAATCACATTGTATGATTTTAAAGTAATTAATCTGCATTTTATTGCATGACATAAGTATTTGATACATCAGAAAAGCAGAACTTAATATTTGGTACAGAAACCTTTGTTTGCAATTACAGAGATCAAACGTTTCCTGTAGGTCTTGACCAGGTTTGCACACACTGCAGCAGGGATTTTGGCCCACTCCTCCATACAGACCTTCTCCAGATCCTTCAGGTTTCGGGGCTGTCGCTGGGCAATACGGACTTTCAGCTCCCTCCAAAGATTTTCTATTGGGTTCAGGTCTGGAGACTGGCTAGGCCACTCCAGGACCTTGAGATGCTTCTTACAGAGCCACTCCTTAGTTGCCCTGGCTGTGTGTTTCGGGTCATTGTCATGCTGGAAGACCCAGCCACGACCCATCTTCAATGCTCTTACTGAGGGAAGGAGGTTGTTGGCCAAGATCTCACGATACATGGCCCCATCTATCCTCCCCTCAATACGGTGCAGTCATCCTGTCCCCTTTGCAGAAAAGCATCCCCAAAGAATGATGTTTCCACCTCCATGCTTCACGGTTGGGATGGTGCTCTTGGGGTTGTACTCATCCTTCTTCTTCCTCGAAACACGGTGAGTGGAGTTTAGACCAAAAAGCTCTATTTTTGTCTCATCAGACCACATGACCTTCTCCCATTCCTCCTCTGGATCATCCAGATGGTCATTGGCAAACTTCAGACGGGCCTGGACATGCGCTGGCTTGAGCAGGGGGACCTTGCGTGCGCTGCAGGATTTTAATCCATGACGGCGTAGTGTGTTACTAATGGTTTTCTTTGAGACTGTGGTCCCAGCTCTCTTCAGGTCATTGACCAGGTCCTGCCGTGTAGTTCTGGGCTGATCCCTCACCTTCCTCATGATCATTGATGCACCACGAGGTGAGATCTTGCATGGAGCCCCAGACCGAGGGTGATTGACCGTCATCTTGAACTTCTTCCATTTTCTAATAATTGCGCCAACAGTTGTTGCCTTCTCACCAAGCTGCTTGCCTATTGTCCTGTAGCACAGCCCAGCCTTGTGCAGGTCTACAATTTTATCCCTGATGTCCTTACACAGCTCTCTGGTCTTGGCCATTGTGGAGAGGTTGGAGTCTGTTTGATTGAGTTTGTGGACAGGTGTCTTTTATACAGGTAACGAGTTCAAACAGGTGCAGTTAATACAGGTAATGAGTGGAGAACAGGAGGGCTTCTTAAAGAAAAACTAACAGGTCTGTGAGAGCCGGAATTCTTACTGGTTGGTAGGTGATCAAATACTTATGTCATGCAATAAAATGCTAATTAATTACTTAAAAATCATACAATGTGATTTTCTGGATTTTTGTTTTAGATTCCGTCTCTCACAGTTGAAGTGCTTTGTAAGTAGGAAAACCTGCAAAATCGGCAGTGTATCAAATACTTGTTCTACCCACTGTATATAAAAAACATGATTTTATAGCCCATAGAAATGCATTGAATGACACATTCATAAATGGCATAACAGAAAGTAAAAAAATGTATCATAAGGAACAAGGTTTTGATGTGTCTGTCCTATATCGGAGAGATATAAGAAAACATACAAAATATTATTTAAAAAATCTACCCATGTTTGATCACGTTATTTTTGGCACATTTTACCCCCTATGCACTTTTTGCAATTTTTAAGCTCGGTACTTGGGATACCTTCAGATGACTCCCCTGAAGCTCGATATTGGTGACATATTAGTTTGTAGCTCACACTGTTCGGTTTTTACAGACAATTTCGTGAGCGATTTTCTTGTCTGGATCCTCTCATGTGTAGAAAAAGGCCGCTTTGACAAGCCCTATGTAATGGAATAGGCACAAACGTTATATGAAAAATGTATGCACTCACTAACTATAAGTCACTCTGGATAAGAGCGTCTGCTAAATGAGTAAAATGTAAATATCGGCGGAAAGAAGGGATTGAGCTGCAGCCACTACAAGAAACGGTAAGTCTCTAGCATAAACACACAGGGAGCTATTCACACGGTGCGTCAATCGACTCTAGGGATTTTAAGGATATCTGCCACCTAAAAGTGTCTGAGAGAATGGGGCTTATCGAGCATAAATGGCCCTGCTCCTCTGTGATCTTTGTCTCCCTGTGTGTTCCACTGGGGTGCTTATGAACACCATAGGTCGCAGTTCAGGTGCTGTGACATTTACACAGCGTCCTGTCCACACACTCATTCAGGTTCACACTGTTAATGTGTGTCACATCACCCTCTGTAGAACATTTGGCACCCTTCAAAATCACCCCAGAAGTCACAGTAGAGGACAGTGGCACCAGCACGTTGTGGTAAGCGCTGAGGTCACAGTGAACTGTGTCACTGGCAGCCCAGGACGCAAATGAGAAGTGTCCATTATGCTAGCTCCTGCACCTGGTCAGGGGATGGGGAGGGGAGAGGAGGGAAGAGACCTGGGTGTCAGCTCAGAATAATTAGTCTTACCCAGAACCCCCTGTAGAGTGCGCCAGGTTCCTAGCTCGGCCCCTGCATCCACACTCCCACAGACAACACGTCCGTCATGACCACAACATCTCCATTTAGCACTAATGAGGGGCTAGTGTACTAACACACACTCGGGAATGAATAGATGGCCATGGGTTCCAAACTGGACATCAATATCTTTAGGCTAACGTTTGACCTCTGAGCAGCTGTGTTCACTACGTTAAACCTTGATGTGCTACCACATACATAAACACAGATAAAATGCTGGAAAAACATGTACTCTGAGAAATGTTGTTCTTGGACAAAGAAAACCCAGAGAGGGCAGGTTACTTCGCTCTCACATGGCGTCTACATGAATGAGGCTGCCATTCATTTGAAGCTTTCAGTCAATCTTCACATGAGGCTGGACGCAATGCAAAGCTTTGGCCTGGCACTAAGAGAAACTGAGCATTGTTGTGCTGCTGTGTTTAAAAGCTGAGGAGTTTTACATCTGTATGAAATGCTGCTATGTACGCAGCGCATCCGCCCACACACCCACAGTGAGTACACCCTACGGGAGCAAGAGCAGGCTTCGGGTGCAACAGGATGTTGTTTTCCACGCAAGGAGGCAGAGTTTTTATTGTAACTCACAAGGGAGTGTTTTAAGTCAAGGTCTCCTTGGTAACTGCTTGTTTTCTCCAAAGTCCAGTCTCAAATATTTAATCACCTCAATCAGCCAAATTAGCATTACAATTAAATCAACAATGCAAACATTTGCACAAGCAGTTTAGCATTTTCTGGCCTTTGCGTGGGAGATTGCGTGTTGGTGGAAAAATGCTAATTTACCAACTATGTGAATGTTTCACATTATTAACAGGTTCCTTGTTTCAACAGTGGCAAGCCTACTTTCTATAGTTAACTTCTAATTGTTGACAGTGCTTGTTCATAACTACATAGAAAAAGCTAAAATACAATTCTCCTTTAAGTTTTGTCTTCCCCACAGGCATTATTTATGTGTGTCTTTATGACAGTTAAATTATTGAAATATTTAATTGCATGTAAATCAACATTTGATAAGGTAAAACTTGTACATAACATCTGTAGTATAGAATATCTCCTAGGGTTTGAACCATAACGTTCAGGTCATACATTCATCGACTTGACCTCCCTTTGTCAGCACAGAAAATGTAATGTCCTACTCTTTAATTTTTTTATTTAACCTTTATTTAACCAGGTAAGCCAGTTGAGAACAAGTTCTCATTTACAACTGCGACCTGGCCAAGATAAAACAAAGCAGTGCGATAAAAACAACAACAACACAGAGTTACATATGGGGAAACAAAACATAAAGTCAAAAATACAACAGAATATATATATACAGTGTGTGCAAATGTAGCAAGTTATGGAGGTAAGACAATAAATAGGCTATAGTGCAAAATAATTACAATTAGTATTAACACTGGAATGATAGATGTGCAAGAGATGATGTGCAAATAGAGATACTGGGGTGCAAATGAGCAAAATAAATAACAATATGGGGATGAGGTAGTTGGGTGGGCTAATTTCAGATGGGCTGTGTACAGGTGCAGTGATCGGTAAGGTGCTCTGACAACTGATGCTTAAAGTTAGTGAGGGAGATAAGAGTCTCCAGCTTCAGAGATTTTTGCAGTTCGTTCCAGTCACTGGCAGCAGAGAACTGGAAGGAATGGCGGCCAAAGGAGGTGTTGGCTTTGGGGATGACCAGTGAGATATACCTGCTGGAGCGCATTTTACGGGTGGGTGTTGCTATGGTGACCAATGAGCTAAGATAAGGCGGGGATTTGCCTAGCAGTGATTTATAGATGACCTGGATCCAGTGGGTTTGGCGACGAATATTACAATGACTCCATCAAACCATACATTTGGACTGATGCCTCCTTCATAAATAGATTAAGCTGTGACCAAAGAAATCCATCCCTTAAGTTCTCAGTCCCAAAGCTGAGGTCAGTAACATTAAGGCCATTAATTTCTCTGCAGGCCTTATTCCCTGGCTAATCAGCCACAATAACACTAGCATCAAAAAGCCTCCACTTCAGCTCAGACTGAGAGCGGGTGGCATGGTGTTACTGGTCTGTGTGGGGTGGGAGCCAGCCATGTGTATAAATACCTGGTAAATCATCTAATGTCCACCGCTGAGAGATGGAGAGTGCAATCAGACATAATGGCCTTTGTTTCAACACCACAGAGGGCGGCACTAGGCTCCATCAGCTCTAATGTCCACCTTGAACAACCTAATGGAAAGGGGAAATCAAGCCGATAGCCAGGCCCTTGGATGCTAAAAGGGGAGCAAGGCCTCTGGGAGTGTACCATTGAAATGTATGGAGAGGTGGTATTGACGGCTATTTTCCCATCATAGCACTCTCTGTTGAGTCGCTCGTGTTGTTCGTGCATGCTCTTGTCCCTGGCTGACTGTTGGCTCGGGGGCAGTGTGAATTGCACTCTGATTCTACTGGCTATGTTCCAGGGCTATTGTTCCCATCTGGCTCGAAGGACCATGTAAAAGAGCACCACCCTGAGAGTGTGGACCCTGAGAGAGGTGGTGGTAAACCCCTTGGTGGAGCCTTTGCATCCATCAGAAAGTTATGAAAAATAGCAGCATTAGATTTAAGAAAATATAAAGATGTCACACCAATCTGCCTAGCCCTAACATTAAGTTTCTGTTCGAGACAGTTTTGAACTTCTGCTTTGACCTTCTCTCAGGGTCCTGTGTCCCTTTGATTACTGTTCTGGAGTTGAGAAGTTCATATTTTTACAAGGTTTCTCCTCATGAATGACATACTACTGATGCATCTGACCAACAGAGAAGGGAGAAAGAGAGAAGGAAGAGATATGAAACAGAGTCAAAGGGAAGATGTTAATCGTCTCTGCAAAAGCTGTTTTCCCTTTGCTTGGTACGGGAAAGAGAGCCAAGGTCGAAGGGTGTCAGTGCGAGTCAAGCCTGGAAGTGTGAAGATTCCAATTAGACACAGCCTTAGGTCCAATTCCAAAAGACAAGGATAACACAACCCCCTTCTGTGAAAATGTGTCAAACATCACACACACACACACACACACACACACACACACACACACACACACACACACAAACAGCAGCTGTTTACACCCCATCCATCATTTTTTACAGTGTGGATAGCAACAGGCAGAATTATTAACAAGCTAAATCTGTCAACTTTTATTAGCACAAGAAGTGACATGCTAAAGGGCATAAACATTTGGTAAAATGTTTGCAATATTTAATTAATATTTGTTTGACAAACTACCAAATATATTTCATTTTCACATCTGATTTGCGCTTTATAAAACCTGTTAGCTGTGAAAATCTCACAGCATTGATTAATTTAATTGGCAATGCACATTTCAGATGGCTTAGCATTTCAAAGTAATTTACATGTTGTGTGAAACTTTGTCCGATCTATGAATTACATTTTTACAGTTTTTCATTCTAGTGAAAATAGCAAGTATACGTCTTGAGTGAAATGTGAGAGGTACATAAAGGGTGTGACTGTGACACAAGGAGAGAGAGATGAGAGTGAGAGAGAAAGAGAATGGACGAGTCAGCGAGAAACACATCAATGACTTAAATAGAGCCACTTTCCACCCTCTCCTGACAATGGCAGATGTCCAGTGTGCTTTGTTGGGCTTAATGAGGCATGAATGATATGCAGAGCGATGTGAAATGACTGCCATGCCATTTCAACCTGCATAGATCCACACTGTTCCACTCTGGTCCCATCTGGTAACTGCCCCCTCCAAGCTGCACCTGGGCTTGAGGCCTAAGGAAGGGCATGGAAACCAGATGACCATGACCCTACACCTATCCATACACACATGCACACACACGCACTCACACATGTGTACTGTAAGTATGCATTCACTCATGCATGCTTTACATACACTTCCGTCTCCAACAGTGTGTTTCTGGCCTAGCTTTATACTGGAGGAGTTGAAGAAGAGGAGGAGGGGGAGAAGGGGGGTGGAGATCCTGGGTCCACTGCCCACTGGCCCTCAGCTGTGTCTGGGGCACAGATGACCCCAAACCCAGCCCCCACCTCCCGGGACCTCCATTGGCACAGCCCTGACCTAATTTATACTGAAAGATCCACTGCCAATGCCTACAAAGCGCCCATCCCCCGTCTGCTATGTTGCTATATATCATAGAATATCAGCTGGACATTTCTTTTATTTGCGTTCTTGTGTTTGGTTTACTCTGACTTGGTCTTTTTGAATATTTTTAAAGGGCAAAATAGGATGTTGTACACATGTTGTCCATATTCAGTGCTTATTTGCAAGTCTGTCTGAAATCTATTTTTTTTAAAGACATATTTTCCTAGTGTCATATCAGCAAAACAGAAAAATGTCAAAGGAAAAACAGAAGATTACAGACTAAACAGTTACATGAGGTATCATGTAGCAAGGTTAATGTGCTGATATTGTAACAAAGCTTCTGGCAGGCAGCACAACAGCTCGTGTCTGTGTTAAATGAGGTTGGCAGGTGTTGCTAACTGTGCTCATTCATTGTCGAGGGTATACTTCTTGTTGTAAAATATGTAAATGTAGCCACAGAATGTAGCCACAGAATGTAGCCACAGTCCCAAATCAACTGCAAAAATACTGTACAAATAAGTACAAAAACATTGTATTCAAGTTGAATAAATCATTTCCTCTTGTTGTATTTCAACATGTGTGTCTGTTTGTTGAGGTCATGGCACGCACACACACACACACATGCACACGCACACACACACACTCACACGCACTTGTTTCCATCCGTTCATGCTTCACTTTATGCTGTACAACGTTTCCAAATAAATGTTTAACTTTTTTACCCAGAGCGACCTACAGTGATGGAATATCCGTTAAGGCTATGACATCACTTCCTGCCACACGTGGATCACCCAGGAGGTTGAATCGTCTCATACTGTGATAGTGATATGGCAGGAAGTCTCCTGACCAACACCACTACACTGGATCAGTTACACCCCAAGGACCCCTGTCCCACTCACCATGGAATGCCTTCATAAAGGTGTGTGGCAGCATCTCCTGCTGTCTAATCAATGGAATATCACACAGGGTGAAGAAGGGTGAAAGTTGAGCAGGCTATTGTCTTACCTTACAGTTAAAACACATGGAACTCTTCACATGTGAGCACGTTTTCACATTTGTAGTTTCATGTTATCACATGTTGCTTTACATGTTGTCTCATGTTATCACATTAACTTCACATAAGATCACGTGATCACTTGAAAACGTGTTTTTTGAACACTTTGCATGTTCACGTGATTTCATGTGATTTTCCCGTAAGGGTTGAATGTACTGGATATAGGCTAAATACACTAAGAACACAGCTCTTTCCATGACCTAGACTGACCAGGTGAATCAAATCAAATCAAATCAAATTTTATTTGCTACATGCGCCGAATACAACAGTTGTAGACATTACCGTGAAATGCTTACTTACAGCCCTTAACCAACAATGCATTTATTTTGTAATAAAAAAGTAAAATAAAACAACAACAAAAAAGTGTTGAGAAAAAAAGAGCAGAAGTAAAATAAAATAACAGTAGGGAGGCTATATACAGGGGGTACCGGTGCAGAGTCAATGTGCGGGGGCACCGGCTAGTTGAGGTAGTTGAGGTAATATGTACATGTGGGTAGAGTTAAAGTGACTATGCATAAATAATTAACAGAGTAGCAGCAGCATAAAAAGATGGGGTGGGGGTGGGGGGGGGGGGCAGTGCAAATAGTCCGGGTAGCCATGATTAGCTGTTCAGGAGTCTTATGGCTTGGGGGTAGAAGCTGTTGAGAAGCCTTTCGGACCTAGACTTGGCGCTCCGGTACCGCTTGCCGTGCGGTAGCAGATAGAACAGTCTATGACTAGGGTGGCTGGAGTCTTTGACAATTTTGAGGGCCTTCCTCTGACACCGCTAGAGGTCCTGGATGGCAGGAAGCTTGGCCCCAGTGATGTACTGGGCCGTACGCACTACCCTCTGTAGTGCCTTGCGGTCGGAGGCAGAGCAGTTGCCATACCAGGCGGTGATGCAACCAGTCAGGATGCTCTCGATGGTGCAGCTATGATCCCTTATTGACGTCACTTGTTAAATCCACTTCAATCAGTGTAGATGAAAGGGAAGAGACAGGTTAAAGAAGGATGTTTTAAGCCTTGAGACAATTGAGACATGGATTGTGTATGTGTGCCATTCAGAGGGTGAATGGGCAAGACAAAAGATTGAAGTGCCTTTTAACGGGGTATGGTAGTAGGTGGCAGGCGCACCGGTTTGTGTCAAGAACTGCAACACTGCTGGGTTTTTAATGCCTAACAGTTTCCTGTGTATATCAACTCAATATTAGGAAGGTGTTCCTAATGTTTGGTATACTCAGTGTAGATCTAGTGCAGCGGAAATACTCAACATTATTTGCAATAATGTAACCTACAGTGCCTTCAGAAAGTATTCACACCCCTTGACTTGTTCCACATTTTGTTATAAATTGATTAAATTGCGCGTTTGTGTCACTGACCTACACACACTATCCTATAATGTCAAAGTGTTTTTAGACATTTTTACAAATATTACAAAATGAAAATATGAAACGTCTTGAGTCAATAAGTATTCAACCCCTTTGTTATGGCAAGCCTAAATAAGTTCAGGAGTAAAAATGTGCTTATCAGGTCAGATAATACGTTGCATGGGCTCACTCTGTGCGCAATAATAGTGTTTAACATGATTTTTGAATGACTACCTCAGTCGAGCAGTGAATTTGAAACACAGATTTAACCACAAAGACCAGTGTGGTTTTCCAATGCCTTGCAAATGTCACGACTTCCACCGAGGCTGCCTCCCCTCCTTGTTCGGGCAGGCTTCGGCGTTCGTCGTCACCGGAGTACTAACCACTGCCGCCCCAATCATCATATCAATTGTCTTGTCAATCACACACACCTGGTTCTATTCCCCTAATTAGTCCATGTATAAGTGTTCCTTCTGTCCCCTTGTCCTTGTGTGTGATTGTTTATTTGTGGAGGTTAGTGAAGCTCGGTGGAGCTTGTGTATTGTGTATCGACGGGAGTATTTTTCCAGAATGCCTTGTATTTTCCAGTACGCCTGTTTTGTGCCTTGGAGTGTGTTTGACGCATTTCTGCGTAAACCTGTATTTTGCGGATAAAAAAAAAAAGCCTGTTATTCTGTGATTTACCCTCCTGCGCCTGACTCCTTCATCACCACCTCATCACAGAATCACCCACCCGAATATGGAGTCAGCGGGAGAGACACACATGCCTGGAGCCGTGGAACAGATCCAGGAGCATTCAACTATGCTAGCCAGCTTGGGTGAAGCGATGGGTCGGGTTCTTCAGGTCGTCCAATGCCTGGAGAGTAGAGAGCCCGATCCGTCGAGACCAGCTGGTCAACCGGATCCCGCCACCTACACCCCAGCACCCGGAGGGATCCAGATATCCCAACCAGGGGAGTTCGACGGGACAGCGGCGCTGTACCAAGGATTCCTTCTCCAACTGGAGCTCTACTTCTCCAGCATCCGGCCGGTTCCATCAGAGCGGGAGAAGGTGTCCGCCCTCGTCTCCTGCCTCTCGGGGAAAGCCCTGGAGTGGGCCAATGCGGTGTGGAACGAAGGAGGAGCCGCATTGGAGAACTACGGGGAGTTCGCTCGCCTCTTCCAGGCGGTCTTCGATCACCCGCCCGAGGGTCGAGAGGCGGGCGAGTGGCTGGTCCACCTTCGCATTGGAGTTTCGAACTCTGGCAGCTGGGTCTGGGTGGAACGAGCGGGGCCCTGATCGACCAGTTCCGGTGCCATCTGCGAGAGGATGTCCGACGGGTGCTAGCCTGCCGTGACACCATGTTGTCCTACTCGCAACTGGTGGACGTTCTGGAGGAGGTCTGCCCGTTTCCACCCCGGACGACTCGGATCCTGAGCCGATGGTCGTCAACGCTCTTCTGGGTTTGGAGGCGGCAGGCAGGGCACTCTCACATCACCCCAGGTATCGAACTCCCACACTCGTTCAGAGCCCTCTGCTGGGCACTGTAAAATACTTGTCTCTTTTCCTGAGCACACGGTAGTTCCCCAGTGTAAGGCGCTGGTCGATTTAGGTGCAGCTGGGAACTTTATGGACAGGGCATTTGCACACCGTATAGGCATTCCATTGATTCTCCTATCCATTCCACGCCCCATCAGAGCACTTGATAGTCGACCATTAGGGTCTGGGTTGTTTAAGGAAGTTACTGCTCCAGTCACCATGATTACCCAGGAGACTCATTGTGAGCAGGTTACTTTTTCCATTATTGAGTCTCCTGCTTTCCCTGTGGTATTAGGTATCCCTTGGCAAGTACTCCACAACCCCACCTTCTCATGGCCACAGAGGGTTCTCACAAGGTGGTCGCGAGAGTGTCAGGGTAGGTGTCTAGGTGTTTCCGTTGGTGCAACCACGGTGGAAAGTCCAGACAGTACCTCCACCTGCGCATTCCCCCTGAATACCTCGATCTGGCGCAAGCGTTCTCTAAAACACAGGCGACTAAATTACCACCTCATCGGGCGGGGGATTGCGCGATAAACCTTCGGATAGACGCTGTACCTCCCAGGAGTCATATATACCCCCTGTCCCAGGCTGAAATGGTGGCTATGAAAAAATATGTCACTGAGTCCCTGCGCCAGAGGTATATACGTCCCTCCACTTCACCCGCCTCCTCAAGTTTCTTTTTTGTGAAGAAGAAGGACGGAGGTCTGCGCCCCACTGAACAGGGACACGATAAGATTTAGTTATCCTCTCCCCCTCATTCCTTCAGTGATTAAATCAATGCATGGGGCGCGCTTCTTCACCAAATTAGATCTCAGGAGTGTGTACAACCTGAGAGATGAGTGGAAGACAGCATTCAGCACAACCACAGGGCATTATGAATACTTGGTGATGCCCTATGGTTTGATAAATGCTCCCTCAGTTGTCCAGTCCTTTGTGAACGAGGTGTTTCGGGACATGCTGGGTCGTGGTGTAGTGGTCTACATCGATGACATCCTGGTGTATTCCGCTACGCGCATCGATCATGTGTCCCTGGTTCGCAAGGTGCTGGCCCGACTGTTGGAAAATGACCTTTACGCTAAGGCAGAGAATTGTATGTTTTTCCAGCAGTACGTCTCCTTCCTTGGATACCAACTACTATCGGAGGTTTATCTGGGGCTTTGGCAAGGTCGCAGCTCCCATTACCTCCCTGTTGAAGGGTGGGACATCCCGGCTCCGCTGGTCTGCTGAGGCTGACTGGCCAGCAAACTGCGGGGTCTGTTCACCTCAGCCCCAGTACTGGCCCACCGCGATTCATCACTACCGTTCGTAGTGGAGGTGCATGCGTCCGAGGTTGGGATAGGAGCTGTCCTGTCTCAACGCTCGGGTACGCCACCCAAGCTACGCCCCTGTGCGTTCTTTTCGAAGAAGCTCAGCCCGGCGGAGCAGAACTACAGTGTTGGTGATCAGGAGCTGTTGGCTGTTGTCCGAGCTTTGACCATGTGGAGGCATTGGCTTGAGGGGGCAAAACACCCTTTCCTCGTCTGGACGGACCACCATAACCTGGAGTACATCCAGGCAGCGAGGAGCCTGAATCCTCGCCAGGCCAGGTGGGCCCTATTCTTCACCCGGTTTGATTTCACTCTATCATACATCCCGGGTACGAAGAACATGAAGGCAGACGCGCTGTCCCGGCTGTATGACACAGAGGAGAGGCCCAGAGACAACACTCCCATATTGCTGGCCTCCTGCATTGTGGCACCGGTAGTATGGGCGATGGACGTGGATATAGAGCAGGCATTACGCACGGATCCCTCTCCACCTCAGTGTCCAGATGGGCTGTGGTGCGTGCCTGCTCTTATCCGTGATCGTCTGATCTACTGGGCACACACGTCACCCTCCTCTGGTCACCTAGGTATTGGCCGTACAGTGAGCTGCCTGACCGGAAAATACTGGTGGCCTACCTTGGCTAAGGACGTGAGGGTGTATGTCTCCTCCTGCTCAGTGTGCGCCCAGAGTAAGGCACCTAGGCACCTCAAAGCTGGTAAGTTACAACCTTTACCAGTTCCACAACGACCATGGTCTCACCTAAGTGTGGATTTTCTAACTGATCTTCCCCTCTCACAAGGTAACACCACCATCCTGGTCGTTGTGGACCGCTTTTCTAAAGCCTGCCGCCTCCTTCCTCCTTCCTCTGCCCGGTCTCCCCACGGCTCTGCAAACTGCGGAGGCCCTGTATACACACGTCTTCCAGCACTACGGGGTACCAGAGGATATAGTGTCTGACCATGGTCCGCAGTTCACATCCAATGTCTGGAAGGCGTTCATGGAACGTCTGGGGGTCTCAGTCAGCCTGACCTCTGGGTTCCACCCCGATAGTAATGGGCAGGTGGAACGTGTAAATCAGGATGTGGGTAGGTTCCTGCGGTCCTACTGCCAGGACCGTCCGGGGGAGTGGTCGGTGTTCTTGCCATGGGCAGAATATGCCCAGAACTCTCTCTGCCACTCCTCTACTAACCTAACACCATTCCAATGTGTTTTAGGTTCCCAACCGTGGCACCAGAGCCAGACCGAGGCTCCTGCGGTGGATGACTGGTTTCGGCGTGCGGAGGAGACGTGGGACGCTGCCCACGTTCACCTCCAGCGCGCCTGTCGTCATCAGAAGGCCAACGCTGACCGTCACTGTGCAGGGAGGCCCCGGTCTTCTTACCGGGGGATCGGGTCTGGCTCTCGACCCAGAATCTGCCCCTCCGCCTGCCCTGCCAGAAGCTGAGCCCGCGGTTTGTGGGGCCATTCAAAGTCCTGAGGAGAATCAATGAGGTTACGTATAGGTTGTTACTTCCCTCTGATTACCGTGTTAACCCATCGTTTCATGTGTCTCTCCTCAGGCCGGTGGTGGTTGGTCCGCTCCAGGAGTCTGAGGTGCGGGAGGTTCCTCCACCTCCTCTGGACATCGAGGGGGCCCCGGCGTACTCTGTCCGTGCCACCCTGGATTCGAGGCGTCGGGTGGGGGGCCTTCAGTACCTCATGGAGTGGGAGGGGTACGGTCCGGAGGAACGGTGCTGGGTTCCGGTGAGGGATATCCTCGATCCCTCCATGTTACGGGATTTCCACCGTCGCCATCCGGCTCGCCCTGCTCCGCGTCCTCCTGGCCGTCCCCGAGGCCGGGGTCGGCGCGCGGCTGGAGCCGAGCGTCAAGGGGGTGGTACTGTCACAACTTCCACTGAGGCTGCCTCCTCTCCTTGTTCGGGCAGGCTTCGGCGTTCGTCGTCACCAGAGTACTAACCACTGCCGCCCCAATCATCATCACAATTGTCTTGTCAATCACACACACCTGGTTCTATTCCCCTAATTAGTCTGTCTATAAGTGTTCCCTCTGCCCCCTTGTCCTTGTGGGTGATTGTTTATTTGTGGAGGTTAGTGAAGCTCGGTGGAGCTCATGTATTGTGTATCGACGGGAGTATTTTTCCCGTATGCCGTATGCATTTTCCAGTGCGCCTGTTTTGTGCCCTGGAGTGTGTATGACGCATTTCTGCGTAAACCTGTATTTTGTGGATTAAAGCCTGTTATTCTGTGATTTATCCTCCTGCCCCTGACTCCTTCATCACCACCTCATCACAGCAAAGAAGGGCACCTATTGGTAGATGGGTAAAAATATAATACAAATAAGTAGACATTGAGTATCCCTTTGAGCATGGTGAAGTTATTAATTACATTTTGGATGGTTAATCAATACACCCAGTCACTACATTTATAAAGGCATCCTTCCTAACTCAGTTGCTGGAAAGGAAGGAAACCGCTCAGGGATTTCACCATGAGGCCAATGGTGACTTTAAAACAGTTACAGTGTTTAATGGCTATGATAGGAGAAAACTGAGGATGGATCAACAACATTGTAGTTACTCCACAATACTAACCAAAATGACAGAGTGAAAAGAAGGAAGCCTGTATAGAATACAAATATTCCAAAACATGCATCCTGTTTGCAATAAGGCACTAAAGTAAAACTGCAAAAAAAATTGGCAAAGAAATGAACTTTATGTCCTGAATACAAAGCATTATATTTGGGGCAAATCCAACACAACACATCACTGAGTAACACTTCTCATATTTTTAAGCATGGTGGTGGCTGCATCATGTTTTAGGTATGCTTGTCATTGGCTAAGGAGTTTTCTTTACATAAAAATAAACGAAATAGATCTAAGCACAGGCAAAATCCTAGAGGAAAACCTGGTTCAGTCTGCTTTCCAACAGACAAATTCACCTTTCAGCAGGGCAATAACCTAAAACACAAGGCCAAATATACAGAGGAGTTGCTTACCAAGATGACATTGAATGTTCCTGAGTGGCCTAGTCACAGTTTTGACTTAAATCGTCTTGAAAGTCTATGGCAAGACATGAAAATGGCTGTCTAGCAATGATCAACAACCAACTTGATAGAGCTCGAAGAATTTTTAAAAGAATAATGTGCAAATATTGTACAATCCAGGTGTGTGACGCTCTTAGAGACTTACCCAGAAAGACTCACTGCTGTAATAGCTGCCAAATGTGATTCTAACATGTATTGACTCAGGGGTGTGAATACATACTTATTTCTGTATTTAATTTTCAATAAAAACCTGTTTTCGCTTTGTCATTATGGGGTATTGTGTATAGATTTTTTTATTTTTTATTTTTAATCCAATTTGAATTCAAGCTGTTACACAACAAAGTGTGGAATAAGTCAATGGGTATGAATACTTTCTGAAGGCACTGTATACAGTGCATTCGGAAAGTATTCAGACCCCTTTACTTTTTCCACATTTTGTTACATTACAGCCTTATTCTAACATTGATTGAATTAATTTGTTTCCTCATCAATCTACACACAATACCCCATAATGACAAATCGAAAACAGTTTTTTTGATATTTTGCAAATGTATTAAAGATTAAAAAAAGAAATACCTTATTTACGTAAGTATTCAGACCCTTTGCTATGAGACTCGAAATTGAGCTCAGGTGCATCCTGTTTCCATTGATCATCCTTGAGATGTTTCTACAACTTGATTGGAGTCCACCTGTGGTAAATTCAATTGATTTGACATGATTTGGAAAGGCACACACCTGTCTATATTAGGTCCCACAGTTGACAGTGCATGTCACAGCAAAAAACAAGCCATGAGGTCGAAGGAATTGTCCATAGAGCTCCGAGACAGGATTGTGTCAAGGCACAGATATTGGGAAGGGTACCAAAACATTTCTGCAGCATTGAACGTCCCCAAGAACACAGTGGCCTCCATCATTCTTAAATGGAAGAAGTTTGGAACCACCAAGACTCTACCTAGAGCTGGCAGCCAGGCTAAACTGAGCAATAGGGGGAGAAGGGCCTTGGTCAGGGAGGTGACCAAGAACCCGATGGTCACTATGACAGAGCTCCAGAGTTCCTCTGTGGAGATGGGAGAACCTTCTAGAAGGACAACCATCTCTGCAGCACTCCACCAATCAGGCCTTTATGGTAGAGTGTCCAGACAGAAGCCTCTCCTCATTAAAAGGCACATGACAGTCCGCTAGGAGTCTCCCAAAAGGCACCTAAAGGACTCTCAGACCATGAGAAACAACTCTTTGGCATGAATGCCAAGCGTCACACCTGGAGGAAACATGGCACCATCCCTACGGTGAATCATGTTGGTGGCAGCATCATGCTGTGGGGACTTTTTTCAGCGGTAGGGACTGGGAGACTAGTGAAAGATGAACGGAGCAAAGTGCAGTATATCCTTGATGAAAACCTGCTCCAGAGCGCTCAGGATCTCGACTGGGGCGAAGGTTCAGCTTCCAACAGGACAATGACCCTAAGCACACAGCCAAGACAACGCAGGAGTGGCTTCGGGACAAGTCTCTGAATGTCCTTGAGTGGCCCAGCCAGAGCCAGGACTTGAACCCGATCCAACATCTCTGGAGAGACCTGAAAATAGCTGTGCAGCGATGCTCCCCATCCAACCTGACAGAGCTTGAGAGGATCTGCAGAGAAGAATGGGAGAAACTCCCCAAATACAGGTGTGCCAAGCTTTTAGCGACATACCCAAGAAGACTCGAGGCTGTAATCGCTGCCAAAGGTGCTTCAACAAAGTACTGAGTAAAGGATCTGAATACTTATGTAAATGTCATATTTCCATTTTTAATTTTTTATAAATGCTAACATTTCTAAAAACCTGTTTTTGCTTTGTCATTATGGGGTATCGTGTATAGAATGATGAGGGGAAAAAACTATTTAATCAATTTTAGAATAAGGCTGTAATGTAACAACATTTGGAAAAAGTCAATGGGTCTGAATACTTTCCGAATGCGCTATATTTAACCTTTCACACATGTTACATATAGGTTATCCAGTAACTGCCTCCCTCATCCATCCATTCAAGAGAGGATGGCGAGAGAGGGAAAGAAATCAGACAAAGTCTGAAGAAGAAGAAGAAAAAGAAGAAGAAGAAGAAGAAGAAGAAGAAGAAGAAGAAGAAGAAGAAGAAGAAGAAGAAGAAGAAGAAGAAGAAGAAGAAGAAGAAGAAGAAGAAGAAGAAGAAGAAGAAGCTGACCAGGGGTGAAGTGAAGTGGCCCAGCTACAGCATGATAAATAATGAATTAGGGGCTGATATCCTATGACTGGGAGAGAGTACTTCCTCCCTGGGCAGGAGTGGTGCTTGAATACACTTACATAATTCATGCCAAAGTCGGGCTGTTTAAAATCACTCCATATTGGGAGTGAAGTGCAAGATTATCTTTCCATAGTTATGAAAATATTCAACATTTGTTACACAATGTTGGAGGCGATACAATGGCAATGTGGGGGGAGATACGAGAGTCGGTTTTCATATAGGCCTATTATTTTTGCTTGGGTAATTTTCTTAAAGAGCAATGGAAGTTGGACTGCTTCTACTTTACTTATTGAGAGCAGTGCTCCTCAAAGCATTCCTTGGAGCAGGGCATTCCAATCCTGTTCCTGGAGAGCTACCCTCCTGTAGTTTTCGCTCCAACCCCAGTTGTAACTAGCCTGATCCAGCTAATTATTATACTGAACAAAATTATAAAAGCAATATTTAAAGTGTTGGTCCGATGATTCATGAGCTAAAGTGAAATATCCCAGAAATGTTCCATATGCACAAAAAGCTTATTTCTCTCAAATTTGGTGCACACATTTGTTTACATCCCTGTTAGTGAGTATTTCTCCTTTGTCAAGACAATACTGTACATCCACCTGACAGGTGTAGCATATCAAGAAGCTGATTAAACAGCATGATCATTACACAGGTGCACCTTGTGCTGGGGACAATAAAAGGCCACTCTAAAATGTGCAGTTTTGTCACACAACACCAATGCCACAGATGTCTCAAGTTTTGAGGGAGCATGCAGTTGGCATGCTGACTGCAGGAATGTCCACCAGAGCTAATGCCAGAGAATTGAATGTTAATTTCTCTATCATAAGCCGCCTACAACGTCGTTTTAGAGAATTTGGCAGTACGTCTAACTGGCCTCACAACCGCAGACCACGTGTAACAACACCAGCTCAGGACCTCCGCATCCGGCTTCTTTGCCAAGATGTGGCGCAGTGGTCTAAGGCACTGCATCGCAGTGTTCACTGTGCCACTAGAGATCCTGGTTCGAATCCAGGCTCTGTCGCAGCCGGCCGCGACTGGGAGACTCATGGGTGGCGCACAATTGGCCCAGCGTCGTCCAGGGTAGGGGAGGGAATGGCCGGCAGGGATGTAGCTCAGTTGATAGAGCATGGCGTTTGCAACGCCAGGGTTGTGGGTTTGATTCCCACGGGGGGCCAGTATATAAAAAAAAAATGTATTCACTAACTGTAAGTCGCTCTGGATAAGAGCGTCTGCTAAATGACTAAAATGTAAATGTTTACCTGAGGGATTGTCTGAGACCAGCCACTCAGACAGCTGATGAAACTGAGGAGTATTTCTGTCTGTAATAAAGCTCTTTTGTGGGGAAAAACCCATTCTGATTGCCTGGGCCTGGCTCCCCAGTGGGTGGGCCTGGCTCACCAGTGGGTGGGCCTATACCCTCCCTCCCAGGTCCAGCCATGGCTGCGCTCCTGCCCAGTCATGTGAAATCCATAGATTAGGGCCCTATGAATTTATTTCAGTTGACTGATTTCCTTATATGAACTGTAACTCAGTAAAATCGTTGAAATCGTTGCATGTTGCGTTTATATTTTTGTTCAGTATATATAATCAGTTGTGCTAGTTTAGGGTTGGAGTGTGGTCCTCTGTAGCTCAATTGGTAGAGCATGGCGCTTGTAATGCCAGGGTAGTGGGTTCGATCCCCGGGACCACCCATATGTAAAAATTTATGCACACATGACTGTAAGTCGCTTTGGATAAAAGCGTCTGCTAAATGGCATATTATTTATTATAAAACCTAGAGGTCTAAAGCACTCCAGGAAAAGGGTTGGAGAGCCCAGCCTTAGAGGTTAGTCTCAATCTCATTGTGCAAATATTTTTTAAGAGCCCCTCAAAATGTAGGTAAATGTTTGTATATCGTATGTCTGTTTGGTCAGAATGATGGAAAAAGTTGATATAAAAAGACTGACAGCATATGCTATTACCACTGTAATGTATAAATCCCTAAATAGGACAGGTGAACATAGAATACGGATATCATGGAATATGGAGTCCCTCTAGTATTCTCTGAATACTGTTTTTCTTTTTTCATGCTGGGATTCTGGTTTCCCAAATGTGGAAAAGTAATATTCTCGGAACCTGTCTTTTCAAGCAAAATAAATTATCCCGGACAGGGTTATGATATTTACTTATCTTTATACAGTTGTCAATTTACACATGCAGAGATGGATTTTCGGCCTCGCACAAGACTAACTGGGTCCCCGGTCTTGTTTGGCCAAGTCAGCCCCCAAAAAAGGAAACCATTGCCTGGCTGTGGCCCGGCCCCCCAGCTAACCGCTAATCCATGTGTTTTATACATTAGACGTTCTGCCTGGCTTTGTTCTGCAGGGGATGTGCTGCCCCTTCTCCTTCTCGCACTGCAATCCAGAGGATTATATTGAAGTCGAGGGGATTTATCTAATTGTGTTTAATTAGCCCTGCGTCATACCTATGCCATATGGTTTGGCCTGTTGATCTGATAGCAGAGCCTCCAGATTTGGAGGGCCAGGCCAGGAGGGCTTCAGTGTGCTACTCTGAGGAGCTGATAGGAGAGAGAGATGGGGCATCGCGAGAGTGACAGTGTCTGTGTCTGTGGCGGTTTCCCCCCCTGAGGAGAAATCGATTGCCCCGCCCCACCCCAGACCTCTGCCTCTGCTCTCTTATATCCATGACAGAGTTGGAGCAGTGGGAGCCATAATTAATTCAGCCCTTGGTTAGGTTTAAGCGGATTGTGAGTCAGGAAGTCTTTCCTTTGGCGAGATGTAACCCCACTGATATAAATTCTCCACTGAAGAGCATTATTAGTGTGTGTCATCTCGGTTTTGTCTGCTGAGTACTACAGAAGACTTAGGGAAGACAAGGGCACAGGGGGTGGGATGTGGATTGTAAAGTATCAGTTCCATTAGTTGTCATGATTGTAAATCGTATACTCACATTCAAAATGGTTAACATTGGTGGGTCAGTCAAATGTATTGAAAGATTGAATGGGTCCTAGAAGTGAAGTCTGCTGAAAAACAACAGGGAGCATAAAATAGGTTCCATACACTGGTGGTCCCATACAGAAAAGATTGACACATGAAATTGATATTAGGGAGAGGATTACAACCATTGGAACTCCTACAGTGCCAACCATCCAGTAGTAGTACAGTGAAACTCTATTGAGGATATTCTGCTAAAAGAAATTCAAAACGTAGCAAAGCAAATGTTTATCCTTCTAAAGAGGTTGTCATGTGAAATCTCCCAAGCGTACTCTCCTGTTACAGAAAAAAGGAATCTGGTTTTCTCATAATGAGACCGTTAGTATGGCATTGTGTTTATGGTGGGCGAAATAAGTTGTTATTCCTGCGGGGAGGGCTTAGAAATGTGTCTCTGTAATTTGTGTACCATGGCATTGTCATCAGGAGTTACTGTAAAAGGGGGCTGCCTGCCTGAAATGTGATCCGCTCACAAATGAAAAGCATACAATACCAAATCCCCACAGAGAGGGAGCTTTTGGCATATAAAGGAGCGTTGATGGAGAAATGGCTGTAAAGGAACATAATTAAATGCTGCTGCCTGCTGCTGTCTTGACTCACTTAATCAGTGTTAAGCTAGTGTGACATGCTCCTCCATCGACAGATTGGTATGGAAAGTGATAGATAAGCACACATACTGTATTTGTTTGTGTGTAGGTGTGAGAGTGTGTGCGTGCGTGCGTGCTTGTGTTTGTGTGTGAGAGACAATGGCAAGATACAGTGCCTTGAAAAAGTATTTGCCCCCTTTCTTACTTTTTCTATTTTTGCAAATGTTTGACACTGAATGTTATCAGATCTTCAACCAAAACCTAATATTAGATAAAGGGGAACTGAGTGAACAAATAACACAAAAATGTGATACTAATTTAATTTATTTAATAAACAAAGTTATGCAACACCCAATGCCCATGTGTGAAAAAGTTGGCCCCTTACACTCATTGACTGGTTGTGCCACCATTAGCTGCAATGACTGCAACCAAACACTTCCTTTAGTTGTTGATCAGTCTCTCGCATTGCTCTGGAGGAATGTTGGCCCACTCTTCCATGTAGAACTGCTTTAACTCAGTCGTCCAGGTCCTGAGGCAGCAAAGCATCCACAAACCATCACACTACCACCAACATGCTTGACCGTTGGTATGAGGTTCTTACTGTGGAATGCAGTGTTTGGTTTTCGCCAGACATAAAGGGACCCATGTCATCCAAAAAGTAGACTAAAGTTTGCCAAAAACAGCACCCGGAAGCACCTGGATGATCGTCAAGACTTCTGGAAGAATGTTCTATGTACAGATGACTCAAAAGTGGAACTTTTAGGATGAAATGGGTCCCGGTATGTCTGGCAAAAAACAAATATTGCATTCCACAGTAAGAACCTCATACCAACGGTCAAGCATGCTGGTGGTAGTGTGATGGCTTGGGGATGTTTGCTGCCTCAGGACCTGGACTGGAATAATAAAGGAGAACATCTGGCCATCCGTCCGTGAGCTGAAGCTGAAGTGCAGCTGGATCATGCAGCAAGACAATGATCCAAAACACACAAGCAAGTCTACATCAGACTGGCTGAAAAGCAGCACATTTCTAGTTTTGGAATGGCCTATTTAAAGTCCAGACCTAAACCCGTTTGAGATGTTGTGGCAGGACCTGAAACGAGCAGTTCATGCACGAAAGCCCACAAATGTCACAGTTCCGCATGGAAGAGTGGGCCAAAATTCCTCCACAACGATGTGAGAGACTGATCAACAACTACAGAAAGTGTTTGGTTGCAGTCATTGCAGCTAATGGTGGCACAACCAGTTAACGAGTGTAAGGGGGCAATTACTTTTTCACACAGGGGCATTGGGTGTTGCATAACTTTGTTCACTCAGGTCCAGTTTATCTAATATTAGGTTTTGGTTGAATATCTGATAACATTCAGTGTGAAACATATGCTAAACTAGAGAAAATCAGAAAGAGGGCAAAAACCTTTTCACGGCACTGTACCTGGAAACGTTGTGGATTTGTGTCATGATTAAGATTATTGTGTGAATTGCTTTGAATGTCTAAATCCAATTCTGTAACATTTCTTGAACAATAGAAGAGTCGCATCAATTCCACTAACTTTTGATTTGTCCAGTCCAGCACACAGTGAGCTTTGCCTGTCCCACTAGGCCAGAAGGTTACAAACAGTAACAATGGGCCCAATCAACCTGGCTCCACTGCAGACTAACCCTAGAATGCCCTGACATCCAACACAATGGCAGAGCGTTGATTCAGAGACAGGAGACCTATGACAACCAGCTCTATCAGCTCCACTTGACTTTAAGCTCTGACAATTAACGTATATTACTTCTTCACAATGACCCACCAGCCCCGCTATACTACTACCCTACTCTGTGGGATTCAGAGCAGATTCACCCCACAATTACTCAAGTCCAAAACTAACTGGGCCACCGGAATGATGTAATTATAGGCCAGTGGCTGCAAATGCCACAAGCTGAGCGATTAAGTAATGGCCTTGTGCCCAGGGTAACCTTTCGTCTGGGAGATCATGTGTGGAATATCCCATAGAACAACACCAGAGACAGGAAGACATTGCAGAAGCTGAACCCCCATCAAACACCCTAGGCCTCTCAGGTGAAGAGAGAGGGAGAGAGAGAGAGAGAGAGAGAGAGAGAGAGAGAGAGAGAGAGAGAGAGAGAGAGAGAGAGAGAGAGAGAGAGAGAGAGAGAGAGATTAATAACTTGGCTGGGATTATTACTGTAAGGTAGTGATCCCTCTATTAATTACTGTATCACTCACTGGTTAGCTGTCAGAACTGTGCAGCATAGTGCAATACATTCAAGGCTATCTGTAACATTGTATCTTATAAATTGATATGTGGACACCATAGATCGAAATGGCGTGCATTGGGCGGTAGCCCTGATTCTCACGGACACAGGAGTATGTCTCTTCTGCCTGTATGAAGCAGGATGTGAAATCTGACACCACTTGAAGCTGGGATGTCCCTCCTACCATTTCATTCACTCTTCTGACAGTTCATCAACTCCTGGCTGAACTCTACATCTCAGCTACTAACAACGGAATCCTTACATCATAACGCAGCAGGAGAAAGTGATTTTGTCGCTGTAGCACATTCAGAGATCGATTTATAGCCAGTAATCTACACTTAAATAATTCATAGATTTTAAACAAAAAAAACACTTTCTGTTTGTCATAGACTAACAAGATTAACATTAGATGAAAGGCGAGTTTCCTAACAAGTTCACAAAGCCAAACTAGAGCTCTACGAGACATTCACAGAGATGGGGGCAGACATTTTGATCAAGAGAAACCTTTAGAAAATATGCAAATATTCTCTCAAACGAAATATACAAATATGTATTTTACAGTTATAAGGAAGGTGAAATCTTATAGCTAGTAATTTTATAAATTGAGTATACTATATTTAGAAAATATATAAGTCATTTCAAGCCTCATTCATACAGTTTTGTTGAATAGGAAATACATCCTATAAAATATTTGATATTCTCATATTTTTATCATATTTGTACTGTATACTTGAGCTTGTGTCCTCACAAGTGACAACACCTCAGCAATTTATAACTATTTTTACCAGAAAGGTGAGATTTTATCCTTTCTTGGAGTATGCAGCATTGCTAGTTATTGTTAATGGCCCTCTCATGATAAATAATTACTTTTGGGGATTACGTAGATTACATTTTCAATTACATTTGTCATGACTTGCCCTCATGGGCTGAGGATCAAAGATTCCTGCTAGGCAAAGGTTTGAACACCCCCTTTCCTGGGGGCCAGTTTTATGACCGGTCGTAAATTCCTTGCAGAGACTTTCTCTTCCTTGCCATGAAGTATTGGGAGAAAGGACCCCTTTGTTAACAAAGGAAGTCTTCCCGCCAAAACTCCAACATCCAAAAGTGGATCAAGAAACAACATTTCTACTTAAAAGTATGTGGGAAATGGTTGGTGGGGACTTAAAGAACAATCATGTCAAATTCTTTACTATGTTGTGATGTCATTAAAGATGGTGGAACAACATAACTGTATCTCTGGGGGGGTACACTTCCCAGTTATGAGGTTTGCATCTATTTGTTGTATAAAACAAATGATTAAGTATAATAATAATTTTGTGAAGATAACAATGTGACTTTAGCATTCTAGATGAGATGATTGTTTTCCATATTGATTTGTTCTCAGTCAGTGGCCACGACCAGATGAGCACAAACGTGCATAAAAAGCCTTGAAAAACAAATCAACCTTTAGACCAGCAGACGTGAAGCATGAGCCAAACGTTGCAAATGGTTGAATTTCTACCAGACCAGTAAGCCCCATGGCTTAAAATGGTTGACACTCTACAAGACCAAGAAGCGTGAAGCTGAAGCTACATGTTACAAAATGGTTAGACTAGAAGACCAGAAAACGTGAGACGTTAGTCCACACGTTTAAAATGGAGAAACTCTGAAACTCTCAACCTCTACAGTCTGCAGCTGGCATGTATAGTCTTCTAAAGAACTTTCACTAAAGACACGAGTTGGAAAGGACAATCCCTCTCCGACAACCGCTGGTACATCTGAAGTATCCATTCTAACCACCACTATGACCAGAAACTCTACCAAGGACATTGAGATCTCTGGTGGGCAAACCAGAGTCCTACATCATCAACTCAACTATCGAGGACATCAACACGTAAATACATGTTGCATTTCTAATCCAAATGAGCGATTATTATGGTGCATAAGTATTATGATTACTGTGAGTGTAGTTTCCAAAGTAACTACGATAGTTTGAATCTCTGTCTCTCCCTTCCATTCTGAACCCCTCCACTACCCAAGCATTCATGCTAATGTTAGTCCAGTCCACTAGGGACCTGTTTTCATTGTATTACGTTAGTAATCAATAACCTATGTGTGTTTCTATTGTGTTATTATTTAGTTAGTTAGTAAATAAATACTTAAGCCAATTTGTGTATTGCTGATTCATCAATAAGGTTAGGGTTCTTATATAATAATAATATAATATGCCATTTAGCAGACGTTTTTATCCAAAGCAACTTACAGTCATGCGTGCATACATTTTTTGTGTATGGGTGGTCCCGGGGATCGAAACCACTACCTTGGCTTTACAAGCGCCGTGCTCTATCAGCTGAGCTACAGAGGACCACAGGTTCTTGCAGGTTCAAGGATTATGCGACGTTTAGAATGAGACTGATAAGAGGCAATTATTTAATACGTGACTGTTATCGATTATATATAACATATATCTTCTAAGAGTTTAATTCGGGAGATGATAACTCGTTAAACAACTTCTTCTGTGGTGCCCCAAATTCCTAATGAGTTAATTGTTACATGATTAATTTAATCGAGTGACAATTAAACATAGTTAGGTGATTCGATAAATAACAGTCATACATTAAAGTAAGTCACGTCACGACACATTTAAGAGGTTAAACGGATTTCCCCCTTGTCAAGTCAAGCTGTGTCCATGTCCCACTGTCCCATGTTTGTTCCATATATCCATGAAAACATCTTGATTCCTAGAAGCCATTAAATGCAGTTTACCATAGCGCACTTCATTTTATTACAGGTGACAGGTCCAGTACACATCACTGCATTCTTTACCAGAAAGTAGGCTGGCCAGGCCCTCTTTGAAGTCTTGTATGTCGACTCATTGCTCTCTTTTTATTTATAAAGCTCTCTTACAAAAACTGCTGCCACACCTAACGTCATTAATAACTGTTAAACATACTAGTCACCATACCTGGTCTCTCTGGCTAACTCTGGTAATCCCTTCGGTCTCCTCTGAGTTCGGTAAATCAGCTTTTAGTTTCTTTGCACCCCATGTATGAAACAATCTACAGAGTTCCCTACACTCAAAAAAGGTTATATCTAGAACCTAAAAGGGTTCTTTGGCTGTCCTCATAGGTGAACCCTTTGAAGAAACCTTTTTGGTTCCATGTAGAACCCCTTTGGTTCCAAGTAGAACCCTTTTGGTTCCAGGTATAACCCTTTTGGTTCAATGTAGAACCCTTTCCACAGAGGCCTCTACATGGAACCCAAAAGGGTTCTACCTGGAACCAAAAAGGGTTGTACCTAGAACCAAAAAGGGTTGTACCTAGAACCAAAAAGGGTTCTCCTATGGGGATAGCCGAATAACCTTTTTGGAACCCTTTTTTTTAAGAGTGTACAACTGGATGTACTGGTGCCTTTTGGGCAGTTCAAAATATTGAATGGGGACCTCTTTGCTGAGGAAAGTTATTGTTTTTCTTGAGTGAGTTTGTAATTTGGTGTATTTTATATTGCATTTTATTTTTATAAATTGTGCAGGGCTCCCTTGCAAAATAGACCTTGGTCTCAATGGGACTCCCTATTAAATAAAGGTAAAAAATATATATAATAATAAATAAATAGATTAAACAAAATGGATATATGAATTTAAGTATGGAGAACAATACATGTACAGCTAGCTTAGGAGTTCACCTTTCAACCTACAGTACCTTCAGAAAGTATTAATTCCGCTTGACTCAGTCCACATTTGGTTGTGTTACAGCCTGAATTCAAAATGGATTAAATCTACACACAATACTTCTACTTTGTAGAATAACCTTTGGCAGCTGTGAGTCTTTCTAGGTAAGTCTCTAAGAGCCTTCCATACCTGGATTGTGCAACTTTGCCCATTATTAAAAAATATATTCTACAAGCTCTGTGAAATTGGTTGTTGATCATTGCTAGACAGCCATTTTCAAGTCTTGCCATAGATTTTCAAGTAGATTTAAGTCAAAACTGTAACTCAGCCACTCAGGAACATTCACTGTCTTCTTGGTAAGCAACTCCAGTGTAGATTTGCCCGTGTGTTTTAGGTTATTGTCCTGCTGAAAGGTGAATTAATCTCCCAGTATGTCACAACTTCCTCCGAAGCTGCCTCATCTCCTTGTTCGGGCAGGCTTCGGCGTTCGTCGTCACCGGTCTTCTAGCCACTGCCGCTCCTCATCTCATCATTCCATTTGTTTTGTCTTGTTTATTGCACACACCTGGTTCATATCCCCTCATCAGTACCTGTATAAATATTCCCTCTGACCCCCATGTCTTTGGTGTGATTGTTTATTGTGGAGGTTATATTAGCTCAGTGGAGCTATATTGTATTTTGTATCGCCGGGATATTTACCCGTGTGCCTTGTTTTCTCCAGTTCGCCGTTTTACCGCACTGTAGTGTTTTACGTATTGCTGCGTACCGCTGTATTGCCAAATAAACAATTTATTCTGTGATTTACCCTCCTGCACCTGACTCCGTACAAAATCACCCGCTACACAGTATCTGGTGGAAAGCAGACTGAACCAGGTTTTCCTCCATGATTTTGCCTGTGCTTAGCTCCATTCCGTTTCTTTTTTATCCTGAAAAACTCCCCAGTCCTTAACGATTACAAGCATACCCATAACATGATGAAGCCACCACTATGCTTCAAAATATGGAGAGTGGTAATTTCTTGTATTGGATTTGTATTCAGGACAAAAAGTTAGTTGCTCTGCCACATTTTTATTGCACTATTACTTTAGTGCCTTGTTGCAAACAGGATGCATGTTTTGGAATATTTGTATTCTGTACAAGTTTCCATCTTTTCGCTCTGTCATTTTGGTTAGTATTGTGGAGTAACTACAATGTTGTTGATCCATCCTCAGTTTTCTCCTATCACAGCCATTCAACTCTGTAACTGTTTTAAAGTCACCATTGGCCTCATGGTGAAATCCCTGAACAGTTTCCTTCCTCTCCGGCAACTGAGTTAGGAAGGATGCCTGTATCTTTGTAATGACTGGGTATATTGATGCACCATCCAAAGTGTAACTTCACCATGCTCAAACCGATATTCAATGTCTGCTTTTTTTTTTTACCCATCTACCAATTGGTACCCTACTTTAAGAGGCATTGGAAAACCTCCCAGGTCTTTGTGGTTGAAATTCACTGCTCTACTGAGATAATTGTATGTGTGGGGTACAGAGATGAGGTAGTCATTAATAAATCATATTAAACACTATTATTGCACAGAGTGAGTCCTTGCAACTTATTATGTGACTTGTTAAGAAAATGTTTACTCCTGAACTTATTAGGTTGAATACTTATTGACTCAAGACAGTTCAGATTTTATTTTTAATGAATTTGTCAACATTTCTAAATACATAATTCCACTTTGACATTATGGGGTATTGTGTGTTGACCAGGGAGCCAAAATCTCAACAAAATGTAAAAAAAAAGTCAAGGGGTGTGAATACTTTCTGAAGGCACTGTATGTCCTTGTGGGAAAATGTTGGAAGTTGTTTGTTTGATCACTCTGTTCCATGTGATTTGGGTGATAGAGAAACCGTGGTGACTCTTTACATCTAGAAGTCAAATAGACAAATAACAGAATAAAGTGCATATAACCCATTTTCTTCAAAACAAGCGGTAACCTCTTTCTCTGCTTACGTGTTGGAGGTATTTTGAAGGTCAAACAATCCTCCCAGCCAGGCACAGTAATGCAGCAGTATAATCCAGTCTCCATTAGAAGACAGTGGGCATGGTCCTGCTCCAACAGGGCCTCAGCTTTCAAAGTTCCTGAACCTGTTACCTTTTGACTGCTGGGGAAGTCAAGGTGTCGCACAGACACAAATTCATTTAGAGCTCCTAATTGGCTTAGTGTGGAACGCTAGGAAGACTCCATATTTGTACTTCTTCAGTCATAATCTAATTACATTGGGAACTTTATGTGTTTGTCACACCGTCCCTAACTCCCTAGAATGTCTTCAGTAATTTGGCCGAGATGCATTCCTCCTACTCAAAGAGGAGAGTGAAGATGTCATTTTGAGGGGATCATTGGGATCTTTAATGCATCTTTGGGGATTGAAAAATAAGACCAAATCACAGAGGCTGTCCTAACTACCTCTATCTCCTTTTACTCTCTCTCATATTCCTCCTCAAAGCACCAAAATACATATTATGTGCTTGTCAAGATGGATAAACCCCATGGCCAAATGTTCAGATGAAAACAAATAACTGGGAGACATTCATGTAATCGTTTCTACCAGAGAAAGCTTTAACAGGAACATAAACACTTTCTGGAGATGTGCCTCCATGTGCTAATTCCCTCTCGCTTTGTTAGCGACTCATTCAACTTCAGGACCATTTCATACTACACCGTGATGGGATGTCACCAATGGAGACATGCTTAAAACTACTCGCTGACATGCTATGGAGCGCTAAACACATAAGAAAGAAAGAAAGAAAGAAAGGATTTGCCAACATACCACCCTCCTCTACCTACTGTATCTAAATAGAGATACATCCTCTCATCAATTCTTTACGAAACCCCCACAAACTTCTATCCCCTCATTGACCTTAGTATATTGTTCCATTTCCATTTCCATTTCCATTTAAGTCATTTAGCAGACGCTCTTATCCAGAGTGACTTACAAATTGGTGCATTCAACTTAGGATAGCCAGTGGGACAACCACCATTTTTCCCTTCTTTTTTTAATGGGGGGGGGGTAGAAGGATTACTGTTATACTATTCCAGGTATTCCTTAAAGAGGTAGGGTTTCAAGTGTCTCCGGAAGGTGGTCAGTGACTCCGCTGTCCTGGTGTCGTGGGGGAGCTTGTTCCACCATTGGAGTGCCAGAGCAGCCACAAACAACAGAAAGGGAGGTGGTCGAAGAAGGAAAGAGTATCTTATTACGTCAACAAACAGGTCCAGGATGCTTTTTGTCTGTACAGGTGGGTTTTTCTGTTTATACTGGTGTGTTTTTCTCTCTGTACCGGTTGGTTTTTCTGTCTGTACCAGTGGGATTTTCTGTCTGTACAGGTGGGTTTTTCTGTCTGTACCTGTGGGTTTTTCTGTCTGTACCGGTGGGTCTTTCTGTCTGTACCAGTGAGTTTTTCTGTCTGTACCAGTGTGTTTTTCTGTCTGTACCGGTGGGTTTTTCTGTCTGTACCCGTGGGTTTTTCTGTCTGTACCGGTGGGTCTTTCTGTCTGTACCGGTGGGTTTTTCTGTCTGTACCGGTGGGTCTTTCTGTCTGTACCGGTGGGTTTTTCTGTCTGTACCAGTGGGTTTTTCTGTCTGTACCGGTGGGTTTTTCTGTCTGTACCGGTGGGGTTTTCTCTGGGGCTGCATGGGCTTTTATTTCAGAAAAGCCCCACACTGTCACAAAGCTCCCACATACTTCCCGGCCAGGCCAGGTTCTCTTAGCCAAGTGATCCCATGGTATTGCTTGGCTGGCCCTCTGGTGGCCCTCAAGCGCTGACAGAGGAAGTGAATGATCACTTATTTTCATTGTGTCCATTGTGTCTGTTATAGGTTTAACAGTATTCAACCTAATTACCAAGAGTTTGTTATGATGTCACTTTACGTGTCCTCATTTAATCCCTGGATATACCCACATCCACCACATAGAGAGACACTTTGTGAAAGTATTGAATAGATATTTCATAATGTGAAAATACACACACTCACACACACACCAAACGTTTCCATTCTGCCTCTTTCAGCAAAGGCACTTTGTAAAAGCTTGAGAAAGACAGGGAGAGATTGAGAAAAATAGAGAGAGAGAGAGAGCAAGAGAGAGAGAGTGAGGGATACGTATTGAGAGAACAAGCTTTAAATTCTCCTCTTTTAAAATATTTAACTGAGAGGACATCCAAGTTTCCCTGCTCTTAACAATTTCCCAGAGTTCTTTAGCCTCCACTTAGTCTGCATGGACACACCCAAGTCCATTTCTCTCTTGAACACAGGTCTGAAAGCAAAAGCTCTGTATCATAATTTTTTCAATTAAAACCTAGCGTCCCTTTCAGCTAAATGTCACATCTATATCAACAAATCAAGTAAACCTTACATGACTTTTAACGGTAAAACAATTATTTTATATTTATGTAGTGAAATGGAGCAGCTCGAGAATCGATTTCTCTTCGGCAGTCAGACGTCTAAGAGGAAAAAAGCCTATGTGATGTGGTTGAGCAGTAAAGGAAAACCTTAAAGCTTGGCGGTGGGCAAATCCCAAAGAATAACACGGGTCTTGTTAAAAGGGAGCATTGAGAAGTCAGAGCGTAAATAGCCACTGGATGAAGGGCTGTAGCCATGACCTCTCTGTTCAATGAACCAAACACCAATGCAATCTCTGCCCTGGGATGAGTAAAACCAGAATACAGACCAAGCAATAAAGAGGATTGAATATGCATAAGATTGGAAATATGTGACAATATTGGGATATAAAATCAAACTCTAGGAACCAGTAGGGATGACGGCTCTTTTTTATTTCCTCAGAGTTTCATTTAAAATATGACTAATCAAAATATTTAAAAAGAGACTGGAGGAGTATAGGATTACATTCTATTTCTACCCGTTTTATAGGTCAGATAAAAAGCCACTACTCGTCTCTGACCAGTATTCATTTATAGTACAGTATGAGCAGCATGATATGACCTCGCTTCTGACCTATCAGACTATAGACATGGCATGATGATGGCCCGTTCTCACTGGCGAATGGGCCGTGATGGGCAAAACACGTATGAAATAATCCAATACACATAAGGACTCGTATCACATCCAAAACTGAACTTGGATTCTGAATCATCAACAGAATAATTAAAAATAGTAGAACAATTACTGTTTGGGCTGAAAACTGGTGATGATTTGATCATATTCAAATTATTATATAATATTTATAATAATAAATAATAATAAATAATAATATTTAAAAGTATACTTGATTTAGGACCCAACATCATAAACTAAAAAATGGGTTATAGTCAAGCAATAACTTGACAATAAGACAAGTGAGGAGTGAGCAGTGACAGAGGACCAGCCATGTGATGGCATGTTGACTGATCAGTGGGCAGAGAGATAGGGCATGGGTCTGTGTGTGGGCCAGTTGGCCAGGCTGTGTAGTGGCCTGCCTGGTGTTTATGTTGGCTGCTCCGGCTAAATGGACCAGATCAATCACGCCTGACGGCCCTTGACACCCCCGGCAACGCTGGCAGATGCGTGGCGATCCTTCCAAGGGTTCGCCAAGCAGATGGCTCAGGCAAAAACGCCGGTGGCACGCCTCCACTGCACCCCACCCCTGTCCGTCAGGAGGCAGATGGAGAGACAGAGAGCGAGAGAGAGAGAGAGAGGGGAAAGGAGAGGAAGGATGGATGGAGGGCAGACATTGGTATGTGGTGTGGTAGCCCAGACCAGCATGGTTAGATTTGTATCTATGAGTGGTAGTGGTTTGGGGTGTGGAGGGGAGGAGGACTGGGGAGGATTGGGGAGGACTGAGAGAGCAGGCGGTGCAGTATAGTGACATGTTTGAGGTCTGACTGGCACAGCTTCTGTCAGAGTGTGTGCCTCCCTGGTGACACTGGCAGGCCTGAGCTTGGTGGTGTCCTGAGACAGACAGGGCATGGCTGAGGCTGCTGAGAGACCGAGAGGCAAGACTGAAGGAAAAGTTGACATACATCACCGTGTAGGGGGCTGCCTGTCACAATGTCAACTACAAACCCTGAAATATTTACAGATATAAAAATGATTTTGATATACAGTATATACGTATGTATTAAGTATGTATTAAGATATTTCCCCCCCAAAAAACGATTTCATCAACACCTGCTTATCCTCTCAATAGCATTTAGATATGTTGTTGTTATTGTGTATTTTACTGTTTATTTGATAAACAGTCATATACTACAAGCGACATTTTACAGTCTATGACCCAATTTTCCATATACTGTATCTCCCTTGAAGATTCAACAACCTGGTTCTGAACCAACCACTGTTCAGCAGACTAACAACTATACCAGATGTGGTCTCATGCAAAGTCAGGTTACATTTGAAATGATCATATTTGATATTTAGTTTGTATTAGGGTTGCAAAATTCCGGGAACTTTCAATAAACTCCCTGGTTTTCCCAAAATCCCAGTTGGAGGACTCCCAGAATCAGGAGGGAATATGCAGGAAATCCGAAATCAGGGAATTTATTGAAAGCTCCTGGAATTTTGTAACCCTAGTTTGGATACATACAGCAGGTCGTAAAAAGGCATTGGCTTTGCACCCTCAATACACATTTGAATTGCTTCTGTATTACTTTACACAAAGGGATGAAGGACTCAACAGGGTTGTCACATTTCTTTGTTTACTTGATAACAAAGAATCCTCCCACTTCGCCTTGTATGTGAGTGGGAAGGACTGTTGTTTTACAAAGTGCCACATTTCTGAAGCCCCCGCACACTCCACGGTTATTCTATGGATGGGTATTATGAAATCCCTGCTGCCTGCAATGCTTTTGTTGAAGTAATGATGTTAGTATTACAATGACATGGAATTGATGGACAAAATTACCATGTAAAATGACACAAATTACATGTGGAATTGGGCAATATAGACACCCCTGGAACATGACTATTTGTAGGATTAATAAATCAGTCTACAATTCTACAAATAGTAATGTATTTGAAATAATCATAGCCAATGCAGAATTGAAAGACAACACTTACAACAACATTTCTGTACCTCATTTCTGTATATCTTATGAGCACACCATTGAAGTCTATAGCACATTTCTGATAATTCAACAAGAATAATAAATGAATTGGCACACAATTATATCATTTTGCTTCTCTGATCAAAAGCATAAAGAATGGATAGCGAAAGAGGTCAAATCATTGAAAGGCATAGACAATGCAAAGGTCACGCAGGGCCTTTCTTGGAAAATGTAACCTTTTCGTTAGTCGCTGCTTCGATTTAATTCCAGTGTACATTTAGCGATGACGGTAAAACTAAGCATTTCTTTTTTTTTACTCCCCAAATGGCTTCAGAGGGAAACTGGACCTATGGAAAAGTAGTTAATTCATCACTTCCTATAAACCTGATCGGGACCAGCACAGGCTTATTGGTAGAGTCCTATGACACATCCAAATATTTATGGGAGTCATCTGGCCCAGGTTTGGGCGCATGCTCTGGACACTGTAACTAATTGGAGTCTATTTTTTTTTATCGCTCTCCTCTCCCAGTGGTTGAAATGTAAACAGGGTGTTATGAAAGTGCCCTTATGGCACTGAGGAAAAAACGCAAGGCCACTATGGCACTTACCCGGCATGTCTTATAAATAAGTAATGGCCCTGGACATGTAGCGGTTAGACGTGGTGGAAGCAGGTCCCTGCATCAACCCCACCTCTGTTTGCGTTGTGCATTTTTCTGAATATGGTGGATGGTGGGGGGAGGGGGGGGGGGGGTAAAAGGCCCCTATACAGGTCCGGTTCCTTTCACTGTCATGGCTCTACTACTATTAATAATAGCATGTGTCCGCTCTCCTGATAGAAGTCCATGCTGTTTTCCCCTAGCCTTCCTGTATTTGACAACAAAATTGAGTTGCTGTTGTAACCATTAAAGCCATGGAGGACACTGCACAGGTTGCTGGGTGTTAGCTTTAAGAATTACAACATGCTGTTTCCTTAACACTGTGACCAGAGGATTCAATGGCCCAACGCTGGCATGGAAAAGTACATTTGGTCCGGTCACTGACTCATTCAGTATGTCAGAGTTATTTTGTTGCCTTTGGTCTTTGTTTTAATATGTCTGATATTATCCTATGAAATAATGTGTTTATTAATGGTAGAGAGGCTATAAAACTATGGAATGAAGTGATTCAACACCATTGTGGAGGTAATTCACATTTGAATAAAATCTCTCCTTAGCTACTAATCAGTCAGATTTAATAAGATATTCATTAATAATCATTCACAGTTTGATAGTTGTCAGTGATTCTGAATCAATCAATGGCCTTCATCTGGTCATGATGTCATCCTGGAGAGAGGTCATCTCATCAGAGATGCGTATCCTACGAAGCAGGTTTGAGGAGTTAGCGAGGTAACTTTGGTAAACTCTGAGTTCAACTTGGGATAACCAGTCATACGAATGTGGCTCACCTTTTAGTCAGGTACATTTCTATGGCAACGAATCCTTCAGAACTAACTTGATCCAGAGAAGGCTAACTCAGGGCTAACTCCATTTATCCTGAATGAAGAGTCTGAGCCGCGAGTTGAGGACCAATGAAATCAGATTCCCTCCCTCTCACAAAGCTTGCGTCATTATCCCCTTAATTTGAGGAAGAAGACTGATTAAATATTATTAATCAAATGTTTTTTTGTGTGTTAAAAAATAGTAAAACGTTAAAATACCTGACAGAATGCATTTGAAACTTTACACCATAGTCTGCTGAATTTGCAAAATACTGTAACCTTTCCTTCAAAATGTGGCACTGACTTGCCCATGGATTGATGTTTCAGCATTGTCTCAATGAAGAGTTTGGCGTTCAACTAGCCACGTGCGACATGCACGCGCAGTTACAAGCCTGTTAGAGTTAGCGGCAGGCGGATGAGCAATATCCACCGTCGTAGTACGGATGAAGCCTGAGCTGGAATGTGAAGCTAACTGAAGTTGATTAGCTTTAGAAAATCCTGAGTAGATCTAGCTTGCTTCATAGGATATCCCTCTGGATGGATAAGGATCTCGTTTACTGTTTACTCGTCACTCAAAACCACACTCTGCATTATTAATGGACAAGAAGGAAGAGGACACTCAGAGCTATGGTGGTCTGCAGTGTTGCCTGACTAAAAACCACAAATGAATAAGGCCATTGCCTGTGCAGTGTGCAACCAGATAACCAACAGTTACCACACAGAGGGCAACAAAAAAATGGTGTCTCCAAAACAGCCCTCGCAATACACAAAGTTTGACAAAATGACCATAACATTTGGAATAGACAGAACACTGTGCGCCACATTTTCCTGTTTACTGCCTTCTCATGGACATCGTAAAGAAACATTACAAACAATTGTGTAGTTCAGACACAACTTTGCTTTGAGGAGGATTGTTTACAATAATACAATAGCCTCTTAAAAATATAAATCTAGTTAGCATATAGCCATACCATACTGGAAATGGATTCCAAGGATACAATGAATGAGTTGAATTGTGTCTAACCTGTTGCCAGGCTACAGGCAACCTGCTTATGGAGCCTCCTGAGGAGACTGAATAAAAAAGCAACAGATAAGATAGTTGGGCTCTGTCTACAGACATCTGAAAATAACATCTTCAGGTCAATTCTGTTTGCACTTCTCTCCCATAAAGGGATCCATGGTAGGCAATGGCCACGTGGTCAATAGCCACAGGCCAAAGAGCCTCGGGCCACGACCCATCTGACTGTCCCTCTGTGTGTGTGTGTGTGTGTGTGTGTGTGTGTGTGTGTGTGTGTGTATGAGGGCCCAGTATAGGGTTCAGAGAATAAAAAGCCCTTTTACTAGACACATACTGCCCTTGCGGTGGTCAAAGCACAAGTTACTCAAGCCACAGACAAGTAACATGTCCTCAGAAATCCCTGCTGTAGTCGTCATCCCCCCCCCCCCCCCCCCATGGTCAGCTGTGATCTGATCTGTGAGTGGGGTCGAGTTAAGGTATGGCGTGAGGTTATATGAGGAATGTGATGGGATCGGGGAGTGGGGTTGGTTGCATGTACCGTATGATAATAAGCACGATTAGAGTGGATAGGTCAGCGTGGATGATTAGGTTAGAGTGGATAATGTACTGAGGGACTGTGCTGAATAAGCAAGCATCTCCACCCCTCTCTGGGACCAGGATATAGCCATCTTCTGCTGGTGACTAGGCAACCAGTCTCAATGTTGTGCACACATAAACTTGTGCTCCTCTCTAATTTGATTCTGGTGACACTTCAGTTTTACTTCAGCTGAACAATCTAGCTACGACTCACCATCAGTCTCTACTAGTGTTTACCATTGCCTATGACGGGACAGAATTTCACTTTATGCCCTTTTTCTTGCTACTGTACATAACAAATAAAAAAGTCATGTTTTATTGTTACATACACTGGACAGGTGCAGTGAAATGTGTTGTTTTAAATGGTCAGCCATAGTTGTACGGCCCCTGGAGCAAATTAGGGTTAGGCGCTTTGCTCAACGGCACATAGATTATTTTTTTTTTAAGTGCCTTTCCGTTACTGGCCCAATACTCTAGCCGCTAGGCTACCTGCCGCCCTGATGCACTTTCTATGATTGTTCTGTATGTAGCATTACTCCAACCCACATGTCTTCAATTGCTGCTCTTCACTTTGCAATAGATTCCAGACACCTTGAACATGTAATTACACAGATTTCCAAAAATGCAGAGGGCTTAATCAGATTTTATATATCACAACCCCAGCCCTATAAATTGTTCCTGCTAATTACATTTGGTGATAATCAAATTGGATAAAATCTTAGATTGACTTAGCTGGGATTCTCGCTAATTTCCATTAGAACTGGATATTTTTAAGTCAAAAACTTAAATTCATATCCTGTTTTTGAAGGAAATATTCAGGTAACATCAAATCAGACTAACAAGTGATTCTCCCAGTTCTTTGTTCCTTCAAAATACAGTAACTGTAAAAAACTTGACAATACCATCTATGATAGCAGCATCCTTTCACTTTCCCTGTCCCACCCTACTTACTTGTCCCTGAAACCATGTCTCAATGTTTCTTCACTCTACTCCTTACCCCAACTTCCATCTCACCTCACTCTCTACTCCTTACCCCAACTTCCATCTCACCTCACTCTCTAGTTCCCAATCTCACACTCCTCATCAGGGCCGTACCTGCCCGTCTCTCCTCATCTCAGACAAGCAGCTATTGATCCTAGCAGCCAGCAGGCACCATGGACCTGGAGAATGTGTCCTGCATCTGAATGTTTAAGGCACTAGCATTACAGGTTGCAGTGAGGACATTTCCACCCTTCAAATTGAGTATCCTCATCAGAAAAAACAACAAGACTGAAACAAGGCCTCAGCATCACTACGCACTTTCACCAAATATCTCAAATCAACAGCAGTCTCAGATTTGCATCACTTTGTATCTTCCCTAACCCCCGTCAATTCATAAAGATCAAGAACATATTAAAATTCCAGGTATCGAGCTTCAGCACACTGTATATAATGACACAATGTTATGATCTAAATAGACCCCTTGTGATTCCGACAATGAACCTCTGACAGATAATGCCTGGCAATCCCAGTCAGTATAAACATTCCTATGGGACTATCCTGGCCTGTCCTGGGACACTCAGATGTATTTGGAGCCCTGGGCAGAGAGCAGTTCCATACTTAATGTGAGAGATAAGAAATCGGTTGTTTGAGGGATGCAAATGGATATATTGTGTTCTGGACCTAAAAACTGCCGACGTTGTGATGAATAATAAAGTTTAATTCAGTTCCTCCATCTCTCACTCAGTATGTTGAAACCTCAGGCTCACCTTTCCCACTCTACGTTTCACTTTGGAGTGGAGTTTGATCCAAACCTGGGTCTATAACACACTATTCTACCCACTGGGTCTGTAGCCATATTCCAAAGAGGTGCTGATGAAAAATTAAAACCTGCTGTCTCTGACCTTTGAAGGACTGGAGCTGTAAGGCAGGGGAGGGATGTTCAGTATCAACAGATCTACATTACAACTCAGTTTACCTTTGATACTTACAGTACAGTATAATTAAATGGATATTTCACTATTGGAACAATACTTTGTCAAACATTTTCATACCTTGGGAGTGTCCTAATGCCGAACTACAGTGCCTTCAGAAAGTATTCAAACCCCTTGACTTATTCCACATTTTGTGTTACAGCCTGAATTCAAAATGGATTAAATATAGTTTGTTCTCACCCATCTACACACAATACCCCATAATGACAAAGTGAAAACAAGTTTTTAGATTTGTTTGCAAATTAATTGAAAATGAAATACAGAAATATCTCATTTACATAAGTATTCACACTCCTGAGTCAATACTTTGTAGAAGCACCTTTGACAGCCATTACAGCTGTGAGTCTTTCTGGGTAAGTCTCTAAGGGCTTTCCACACCTGGATTATGCAATAATTGCCAATGATTATTTTCAGAGTTCTTCAAGCTCTGTCAAATTGGTTTCTTCCATGGTGGTCCCCCTTACTGCCAACTCAGTTAGGAGATTAGGGGTGCTCAGCAGTGTCAAAGATAAGCAGGGGAACTTGTGGAGAGACACTTTCAAATGTATGTAGGCAGCATCCCCAGGGCTCTAAAGTGTGACCAATTTGGTCGCATATGTAACAACATATTTTACTGTGTGACCTGGAGTTTTATTTTGGGAGCACCAGTGCGATAAAAAAAAATGCTATAGAAAATTCAATGCTTAACAATATTTCGCCTCAACACTCTTCTCTACACTGTCTAGCTCCGCCTATTCTTTTTTTTGGATTGGTGGATACGTGTCAATATTGTAATCCTTTTTTGAATATTCAATGAAGGTTGTTGACGTCAACCTCCTGTATTCAATGGAGAAAGATGCTATGCTACTAGCCTCATTTCATGAATATGAATAGCCATCTCGAGACAACACCGATATAAAGGTTTTTTTCTCAAATTTGCTGGGATGTCACGTGTCCTACTTATATCAGTATACTCCTAACAACTTAACCATTACGAAACTTTGATTCGATCAAATAAACCTCACGTAGCAAATATGCCATACATTTTTGTTGTTGACCAAATTCGACACTCATTGACCGCTGTACAAAAACTCTTTGCTTGGTGGGCAAAACAACGAAAAAAACCCACCTCCTGGAGGGAGAAAGATTTTCAGCCGAGTTGGGCCTCTCTCTTCCTCTTCCTCTCTGTCTAAATACAACATGTATTCAAATGTGGTTAGGGTTCCCTGGGAAACACTGACCAACACTTTGGTTCCTACTGTCATAACTCCTACCTGTTTTTTTCATTTGTTGTCATAACAAACAACACCAACCATGGAATTTAAATAATCATTATATTTCTATGATGCCAACAGTTCACCCAAGTATTTTGATCTATTCAAATCGCAATTCAATTTTTTGCCCATATTGTGCAGACCTACTAACAACCTGGTTAACTTTACCAGTATAATTAAACATTTAGTGGCACACAAAGAAAGGAAACGTGATATCTTCTTCAGGAGATGTGCTTCAAAAGTAAGTAAGATTCATTCAGTAGCACAAAGCAGGCTATATCTAGCCTGGTTACCAGTCTCTTAAGCTAATCCATGTCATGTGCCAAAGAGACTGGCTATATTCAAATATGAACATTCTGTCAATAATGAGCTTGAGGAGAACAGAGGATTTGAACCTGATTCGATCACCTTCACAGCTATCCTCCAATCACAAAGGTTATGCAATTATTGGAACCAATGGCAGTCGGTGAAGTTTAAAATGAGGGAGGACGCAAACAGTTTTTATGAGCAAGGCCTTATTTCTATTACAGCATATTAGATGACTGTCATTCATATTCCATTCACCCAGTTCAATGTAACATCGATAGGTTTAGGCTACTACATGATATTCATGATACCCATCATGAGGTTGTTACAACCTAGCCTATGAATGAAAGTTTACAACGTAGGTGCACAGGTTGAGAGAAGAATTTGAGTAATCAAGGTGACAGACATTGACACATTTAATACCACCTTGCACACTCTTGCCTGCAGCTAGCTGATCTAGGGTGTAATCATTAGTCCAACAGTTGCAAACAAGAATTTCTATTGGACAAATTCAGGAATGTTTTTCCCCATTTGGTTTCGTTTGCTTCCGTTTAAGAAATGTTTTTCAACAGAATCGGCAAAATGAATATACCCCTGATCACACGCAAACACAGTTCACTTTCATAGCAGCCACATACAAACAGCATGATCACATAATTCCTTCTCGCATCTACGCATTTTCCTCCTCTCACCTTTTCCTTTCACTTGTGGACTTCAGTGCACAACAAATCAGCTGTCTGTGACCAGGTGAAAAAACCTTTCCAAGCCAAACCTTCATATCAAAACCGCTAACCGCTAACCGCTACACACAGCCTATATCGTTGTCACCATATTAGCTAAGCTAACATCATAGTCAACATAGCTACTAGAACTAATGCGTTAGTAAACCCGCTACAATCATGCAGTGCAGTGTACAGTCAGCAAGCAGTTTAGCAGTTACACAGGCGGGACCCAGTGGCAATAAATTAATAAAAACAAAAGCTTACCTTGAATTCCAGTGTTGGATAGCCATAACCAGCTAGCTAACATAGCATCCCTCTCTGTTTGAGCCGGGTGTTTGAGTAAGTTAAACTAGCTAGCTGCATTTGCTCTCTCTCTCTCTCTCTCTCTCTCTCTCTCTCTCTCTCTCGCTCTCTCTCTCTCTCTCTCGCTCTCTCTTGCTTCTCCTTCATTTTTAAAGAAATGGATTTGTTCAAAACTGTTCAACTATTGTCTTTCTCTCTCTCTGAATCAACTGCTCACAACATTTTATGCACTGCAGTGCTAGCTAGCTGTAGCATATGCTTTCAGTTCTAGATTCATTCCTTGATCCTTTGATTGGGTGGACATCATGTCAGTTCATGCTGCAAGAGCTCTGATAGGTTGGAGGACGTCCTCCGGAAGCTGTCATAATTACTATGGAAGTTTATGGAAGGGGGTGAGAACAATGAGCCTCTTAGGTTTTGTATTGAAGTCAATGTACCCAGAGGAGAATGGAAACTAGCTGTCCTCCGGCTACACCATGGTGCTACCCTACAGAGTGCTGTTGAGGCTACTGTAGACCTTCATTGCAAAACTGTGTGTTTTAATCAATTGTTTGGTGGCATATGAATAGATTTAGCATAGTGTTATCTAAAAAGGATTATTATTATTATTATTATTATGAAATTCACTGAGGTGGATGGTCCTCCCGTTCCTCCTCTGAGGAGCCTCCACTGATTGGAACTCCATCACTTTTTTTCTCCACAGAACCCGTTGTTATCTGGTTGCTAAACAACCATTTTTTGTTTGTCCAGATCAAACAAGTCTGTCAAAATTTGCTCGCTCACGTCTAAATTCTCAAACTAAATACATACTGCAATTCGAACAACAAAACGTTTTGACTTTGTAAAAAATTCTAATTCTATTCATGGGTTGCATGTTTTGTCACAATAGTTTTGGACTGATGCCCAACTGAGCATTCAACTCAATGCATCATCAATGAGCACTGATTAAGATGTAATCAAAGTGCATTACAGTGGCTTGGAAATACAATGCCATTTAATAGGAGGCAAATAATTAGTTGGAAAACCTTTTATCATCATTTTGATGTCGCCAGATTGACTTTAGATGCAGTATAATGTTAGCTAGTTAGCTAAGATTGAGGGGAGGATCACCACTTTAGGGCACCACTATTGCACAGCCGGTAGAGGGTGGCTTGAGAACGTTCATAACAATGGCATGACACGACCGAGTGACGGAGGTGCAACCTATGAATAGACGGGTTGATTGTTTAGCAACAAAACCGACAGGTGCGCAACTATGGGGCAAAACATTGTTGACAACATGTAAACTATTTTGTCTCCAATGTTTATTGAAAACATAATGTGCACAATGAGCACTTGTTGTCTCTCAAATACATCGTTACAGTTGTTGGTTAGCTAGCTAGCACATTTTAGCCATATTAGCATAGACGTGACATCAGTCAAAACACTCCAAAACAAGACATGGTATCAAGAACAAGATAAAACTAGCTGAAACGAGCCACCTACGATTCCCCACATGCCAGCTTCTTGTCATTGTTGCTAGCTATCTGACCATCCAGAATCACAACAACAAACAGACTTCTGCCCCATTGAATCGTGCACATCGTTTTCGTGACATTGTCAGCTAACCCATCTATTTTCGAGTGTCCACATGTTGTCATGGAAAATATGAATGTTATTTCCAACAACCAATGAGCAACTACACAGTAAATCCAGCGCATATCGAACATTGAGATTGCTGAAAGGCCTTTGGCAATGACAAGGAGATAAATAATAATGTATGCACTCACTAACTGTAAGTCGCTCTGGATAAGAGCATCTGCTAAATGACTAAAATGTAAAATGTAAATGCAAGGAGTGGAATGTTAGCTAAATGGACTGCTACTCAGACTAGGCTATAGCTCAATCAATTTAAACATCTATTTTTCTGGTGCTCCTAAATTTATGTGGTGCTCCTAACTTTTCTAAGTTAGGAGCATCAGTGCTGCTAATTGTTTCAAAAAAAAAAATGCCCTGAGCATCCCTATAGGCCTGTCTCCACAATATGGTGTATGCTATAATCGAATAACCTCATGGATAAAGAGTAATGATAAATACAAAATAATATCCAACAGCTTTGTATATACTGGAGAGGAAAGAACATGGTTCAGATAAAACAATTAAAAACAATGTATATATTTGATATTATAGGCCTATATATAAAATTAACATTGAGCAAACTTTGAGTCATTCATGATATTAGCAGTTTTCTGCTTGCCAATCAACAATTTATGTAGCTTGGCATTCTATTGTGTTCATAACAGTTTAATTAAAGTCTAGGCCTATTGTGTTACAGTGCAAGTGGCACACTATCAAAAATGTCTTTACACCTTTGTCATTACAATATAATACCCACAATCAAGAAATATACTGAAAAGGTAATTCACAGCCTTCTGTGTAATCACATTTTTCATTTCGATAGAAAGGTCAGCAAACATAAAACACAATACGGGGATATTTCACTTTACCCTGTAACACTAGGCAGAGAGAGAAAGTAAATGCATGCTGTTGCTTGCTGGATTGTCTAATAATACACTTTCTCAGCCATTTGACTCCCACTTGAAGCAAAGTCCAAGCTGGAATAGGCAACACAAAGCATTACGTGGGCTACTTTCTCCCCAGCAATGTGTTTGAAAATTACAGACAGCGCTGCAAAGTGCTTACGTCTACTCCACCAAATAGAGAGACTGGGAGGCTGGATTTGAATGCTCCGCTTAGACCCTCAAATCGCTGCCAAGATATACCACCGACTTTTCAAGCTGCTTTTACTTTCACCAGCCCACTGCTGAAGAGTGGAGAGGGGGGAATGAGTTGAGTTGTTTTTTGTCATTGTGGCTATATAAGATAGAAATCCTTTGTTTCAGACCCCACCGACGGCTTCCCCCAACTTTTTTTCCACTGTCTCAGTTTTCTTTAAATGGTCCTATAATAAGCTCATTAATATATTCGAGGAAAGTTGTGACTGCCATAGTAGATGTGCAATTTCACATATTTTTTTCCATTGTAATTTCACCTACACTAAAGAATGTCTACACACTCGCCATCTAAAGAAGATGTATAAAAATATGTATTAAAGAGAAACATAACACAGAGTTCTCCAATCTTCCTGGCCAGGGCAACCTTGAGTGCTAGTTACAGTGTTTTCCTCAGACGGTATCGACATGTAGATTTTGGACTGAATATATGACAAATAATTTCCCATTTAGCAATGCAATTCAACTTTTTTGGTTTGTACATATAAAGAAATGTAGTAATGGAATTACTATGGCTCTGTGTGAAGAATATTGTATAATTCTTTTTAATTCAGAAAAGTGTTTAGAGCACTACGTGTCAGTCTAAGTATATTTTTTTATGAGAATGGTGCTACTCCGTATTCTGATTGTGAAGAATGTATGCATGTATGTACGTGTGTGTTCCACAATCCACTTCCCCAGTCTGTGAAGTGGTGGATAATTAGCTGCCTTATCAGCCTGGGTCATGGGCAGACCCCTCTCGAGTGACAGGTCATGGAGCCCAGACCAGGGGGGGATGAGAAGACAACGACAGGGAGAAAGAGATGGTGAGCCAAAGGAAGAGAGAGAGAGAGAGAGAGAGAGAGAGAGAGAGAGAGAGAGAGAGAGAGAGAGAGAGAGAGAGAGAGAGAGAGAGAGAGAGAGAGAGAGAGAGAGAGAGAGAGAGAGAGAGAGAGAGAGAGAGAGAGAGAGAGAGAGAGAGAGAGAGAGAGAGAGATAGATGGAGGGAGGAAGGAGGACAGTTAGGGCCCATAAGGAGAGACCAGCTGCTCTGGCCTATCAGCTCCTCGACGAAACCTAGCTGCTCATTAGCATAAATTCGAATGACAAATGTGGCCAGCTTTGGCAAAGACTAATTAATTCACGAAGGGGGAAAAATCACTGGAGTAAGACTCCAAATCTTTTACTGCCAAAGGGATGATCAAGTGTTAAGGGAGGAGTGTAGAGCTACCTATACCTCTGATAGAGTACTTTCATTACACTTTATAAGTACTTGCTTCTCGGTTTATTTGACTGCTCTGTGTGTGTTATTCTATGTTGGTGACCTTTAAGGCCTAGTCTTCCTTGCTTTCGAGAAAGAGAATATGGCTCTCGGTGTGTTTGTATGGCTGTATACGTGAACAGTGTGAGTGAAAAGGCATAGCTTTTGCTTGTGTGCAACGACTGCGTGCCTGCATGTGTGCGTGTGGGCACGTGTTTGTTAGTTGTTAAGAGATTTGTTAGATTGGAGGATTGTGCTCAATGTGTCTCCACACACTGTACTTTAAAATCTGATGGAACAATAGAGTGAGTCAGACTGCTCTGCTCCTCTGCTGTGGACTGTCTGTCAGGCTCTCTCCCAGCCAGCCCACAAACACACTGTGAAGGAATAAGTGTGCCCCCTTGTGGTCACTGGATAAGTCATAATAAGGAGCAGAGAAAATGCTTTCAGACGCCTCTCATATTTTGGACTGTTGATTTCACAAAGGTAAATTATTTAACATAATACACCAGAAATGCAACTGTTTAAAAATAAACAAATAATAATTCAGTCTAGCCAGTCATAGAGCGAGATATGAATTGGATTATATCCACTATGAGTCTATGGTGTTTCATTTAGAGACACCAAGGGTTTACCCAACCATGGGTGCTTGTTTTATTGAAAGTGAGCATGACAGTTTGAATACAAATACACACTGGGAGCCGATACCGAACATACAACCTTGCCTCTGGTGGCTCATGCATCTGAGCTCAGAAACTCTGCAAGGCAGGAGACGGAGAATCCGTCACATGTCCATTATCTCTGCCCTTCAAGCGATCCCAGATCAAAACAGGACAGAAGTGTCTCCCTGTGCCTCCTTGGATTGGAATAGAACTAGCCTGTGTCTGTATCAGCACTGCTAAAGATCCTGCAACAGTACTTTATGTCAAGCAGAGAGATGAATGTGTTTGTCTACCAGCCACATGTAAACTGTACTCCCCTTTCACTACAGGTAGTGTTCATGTCTTCTCTATGCACAGAAAAAAAGTATTATTCCTCCTTTAACAACATCCATTTAATAAAACAAGGCTTGCTTAAACCCCCTAGAGTCGATGTCTGCGCCCCCGCGGAAATCTAATGAGCATAAATACATATTTAAAAAAAATCTGTATGTTTAATCTAGAGATATCAGTTTTTTTTGCATTTGCTGAATCTCAATCCACCGCATCCGCCAATGGCGGCCTTCCGCATCTGCAGTGGAAGATGGCCGAGCTACAGCTGTGTTTTTCAGACCATGAGACATCCTAAAAATCCACCCCCACAAGCGTCACAGGACTCGTCTGAAGTCGGTACCGCAGATCTGCCAACTTCTGTCTGTAACAGTTTGGGCTGCACGCTAATATGACCTCTCTATGGAAAGGTGAGACTCTGTCGGTTGTTTTGCTCTAGGACACACACCAGCCTCACAAGACTCGTCTGAAGGTAGCCCGGTACTAGTAAAAAAAATACACCACCCCATTCACTAAAATAGATCACTCCTACAGACAGTGAGCCACGGCCAAGACAGTGAGTCACGTGGCCGTGGCTCGCTATATAAAATCAAATCAAATTGTATTTGACACATGCGCTGAATACAACAGGTGTAGACCTTAACGTGAAATGCTTACTTACAAGCCCTTAACCAACAATGCAGTTCAAGAAATAGAGAAAATATTTACTAAATAAACTAAAGTAAAAAAACGTAATAAAAAGTAACACAATCAAATAACAATAATGAGGTTATATACAGGGGGTACAGGTGACGAGTCAATGTGCGGGGGTACAGGTTAGTCGAGGTAATTTGGGGGGTCAATGTAAATAGTCCGGGTGGCCATTTGATTAATTGTTCAGCAATCTTATGGCTTGGGGGTAGAAGCTGTTAAGGAGCCTTTTGGACCTAGATTTGGTGCTCCGGTACCGCTTGCCGTGCAGTAGCAGAGAGAACAGTCTATGACTTGGATGACTGGAGTCTTTGACAATTTTTGGGGCCTTCCTCTGACACCGCCTAGTATATAGGTCCTGGATGGCAGGAAGCTTGGGCCCAGGGATGTACTGGGCCGTACACCCCAGTGTTTAGGATCAGCGTGGCAGATGTGTTGCTTACCCTTACCACCTGGGGACGGCCCGTAAGGAAGTCCAGGATCCAGTTGCAGAGGGAGGTGTTTAGTCCCAGGGTCCTTAGCTTAGTGATGAGCTTTGTGGCAGCTAATGGGGATCCCTAATAAAAATAAATAAATACAAATGGCAGAGCCAGGATTTGGCGTAAGCAGAATGATTCCATGGACCCATCCTGCTTGGTGTCAACGGTACAGGCTGGTGGCTGTAGCCATTGCGTCTGCATGGACCAACATCCCTGTGAAACTTTTCCGACTTGTAGAATCCATTCCCCGAAGAATTCAGGCTGTTCTGGAGGCAAAGGGGGGTATGACCTGGTACTAGATGGGTGTACCTAATAAACTGGCTGGTGAGTGTATATGGAATGGGCTTAGTGCCAAAAAAAAGGGCGGTAAATATGGGTAAAAATAAATAAATGAATAATCTCAGATATAGGACAGACACTTTAAAACAAACTCCCTTTTGATACATTTTTTGACTATCTGATTTTTCCATGTATGAATCTGTTATTCAATGCGTTTCTATGGGCTAATAGCAGTAACGCCAAATTCAATGTTTCATCATTAATTTTTTTATATATTTATTTGATACCTAAAAGGGTCCTAAAACCAAAAGGGGTCCTCAAACTGGCTTCACTCTTGGACAGTTCACATAGCCGCTTGCCCACGACAGCCCTGAAGAGGGTAGCCTGTATTGCTTCCTCTGTCTAACAAAATCCTGGATGATTATTAATGATCTAGCAGTCACAGTGGATCTGTTTAGTCAGAGTAAATCCAGCCTTTTGGCAAGTGCCACTGGTGTGGGGGGCCTAAACGCTCCATTTGAATAAAATGACTGATAAACTGTCTGGTTTATGCTGCGGCTTGTGTTTCCCATCAGGCTCTTTGTTTTCCACTTTACAACAGGCTTAACTGGCCTAAACATCTGTCCCTCATCAAGTCCAGGTGTTGCCTCACTACACAACACACAGTACCATGCTGTCTGCTTTGCTGCTCCTCTCTCTCTCTCTCTCTCTCTCTCTCTCTCTCTCTCTCTCTCTCTCTCTCTCTCTCTCTCTCTTTCTTTCTCTCTCACCCTGTCTCCCTCTTTTCTTTTCCTCCCTAGCAAGTATAGTCAGGTGCAAGTGTTCTTACCAAACCCCTCGTAAAAATCTCTGCAAAAAGCTTGTTTAAGTGCTCCCTCACCCAAGCTGTTCGTCCACACCAATTATGCCAAAACAGTTAATGTTGTTCAATGTCATGTAGTCCCGTGTAGCTCAGTTGGTAGAGCATGGCGTTTGCAATGCCAGGGTTGTGGGTTCGTTTCCCACGGGGGACCAGTATGAAAAAAAAAAAATGTATGCACTCACTAACTGTAAGTCGCTCTGGATAAGAGCGTCTGCTAAATGATTAAAATGTAAAAAAAAAAAAAAGTACATTATATATACAAAAGTATGTGGACACCCCTTCAAATTAGTGGATTTTGCTATTTCAGCCACACCCATTGCTGACAGGTGTATAACATCGAGCACACAGCCATGCAATCTCCATAGACAAACATTGGCAGTAGAATGGACTTAATGAAGAGCTCAGTGACATCCAACATGGCACCGTCATAGGATGCCACCTTTCCAACAAGTCCGTTTGTCAAATTTCTGTGCTGTTATTGTGAAGTTGAAACGTCTAGGAGCAACAACGGCTCAGCTGTGAATAGGTAGGCCACACAAGCTCACAGAACAGGCTTGCCAAGCGCGTAGTGTGTAAAAATCATCTATCCTCGGTTGCAACACTCACTGCTGAGTTCCAAACTGCCTCTGGAAGCAACGTCAGCACAACAACTGTTCGTCAGGGGGCTTCATGAAATGGGTTTCCATGGCCGAGCAGCCGCACACAAGCCTAAGATCACCATGCGCAATGCCAAGTGTCGGCTGGAGTGGTGTAAAGCTCGCCGACTTTGGACTCGGGAGCAGTGGAAACACGTTCTCTGGAGTGATGAATCATGCTTCACCATCTGGCAGTCTGACTGACAAATCTGGGTTTGGCGGATGCCAGGAAAACGCTACCTGCCCGAATGCATAGTGCCAACTGTAAAGTTTAGTGGAGGAGGAATAATGGTCTGGGGCTGTTTTTCATGGTTCGGACTAGGCCCCTTAGTTCCAGTGAAAGGAAATCTTAATGCTACAGCATACAATGACATTCTAGATGATTCTGTGCTTCCAACTTTGTGGCAACAGTTTGGGGAAGGTCCTTTCCTGTTTCAGAATGACAGAATTTTTTTGGGGTTCCGGTAGGCGAGGTGAGTAGTCATGCTGTACTTCGCTCCGCAGGTAATATGACACATTACATTACAATGGAACGATTTGAATAGGGTAATGTTGGCTAGCTACATAGTTGTATTTGTATCAAAGATAAAGGTGTAGTATAGAGTAACTATCGAGGTTAGCTAGCCAGCTACACTCGTTCGCAGCGACGCCGTTTTTCAAACAAAGTCAACACCGCAGCCATTGCTAGCTAGCCAACACTACCAGCTACCAGCTAGCAGTACTGTAGCTACTAAATACAATATTATTTTAGCCAGCTACATTCGTTCGCAGCGACGCCGTTTTTCAAACAAAGTCATCACCGCAGCCATTGCTAGCTAGCCAATGCTACCAGCTAGCAGTACTATAGCAAATAAATACAATATAATTTTAGCCAGCTACATTTGTTCGCAGCGACGCCGTTTTTCAAACAAAGTCAACACAGCAGCCATTGCTAGCTAGCAGTACTGTAGCAGCTAAATACAATATCTTTGTGCTAGCTAGCCAACGCTTAATTATTGCTGCGTTATGAAAGGAACTAGACACAGACATGAATTATCTGTTTAGTGTGTTAACACACTATTGGTAGTTTGTTGTAACCAAGTATTGGTGCTAAACCGTGTGTTATTGGATGCTAGCATGCTAGTTAGCTATGGCGTCATAGTTAGCTAGCTGAATAAAGTAAGTTGAGTCTATTCCTTGAAACATTGAACCGCTGTAGTTTACAACAATTCTAATTTCCAAAGTGGAAGTTGGGAGAGTTTTATTCGGGTGTTTCAGTGAAACAATTATAGTTTCTGAGGTGGAAGTTGGGAGAGTTATATTTGGGAGTTGTGGTGAGGGAGGCCCGCTCTCTCCTTTCCCAGATGTTTAGTTCATTTCATTCCGATCTCCTCTGCATTATTGTAGCTATTTGCTACAGCCTGTCAACTATGCCTCTGCCTATCCCTGTTCTCTCCTCTCCGCACAGGCTACACAAACGCCTCACACCGCGTGGCTGCTGCCTCTCTAACCTGGTGGTCCCTGCACGCACCACACACCTGGAGTTCCAGGTCTCAGGCAGCCTCTGGAACTGCCGTTCTGCTGCCAACAAGGCTGACTTCATCCCAGCCTATGCTACCCTCCAGTCCCTCGACTTCCTGGCGCTGACGGAAACATGGATTACCACTGAAAACACTGCTACTCCTATTGCTCTCTCCTCGTCTGACCATGTGTTCTCGCATACCCCGAGAGCATCTGGTCAGAGGGGTGGTGGCACAGGAATCCTCATCTCTCCCAAGTGGTCATTCTCAATTTTTCCCCTAACCCATCTGTCTATCTCCTCATTTGAATTCCATGCTGTCACAGTCACTAGCCCATTTAAGCTTAATATCCTTGTCATCTATCGCCCTCCAGGTTCCCTTGGAGAGTTCATCAATGAGCTTGACGCCTTGATAAGTTCCTTTCCTGAGGATGGCTCACCCCTCACAGTTTTGGGGGATTTCAACCTCCCTACGTCTACATTTGACTCATTTCTCTCTGCCTCCTTCTTTCCACTCCTCTCCTCTTTTGACCTCACCCTCTCACCGTCCCCCCCTACTCACAAGGCAGGCAATACGCTTGACCTCATCTTTACTAGATGCTGCTCTTCTACTAATCTCACTGCAACTCCCCTCCATGTCTCCGACCACTACTTTGTATCCTTTTCTCTCTCGCTCTCCTCCAACACTACTCACTCTGCCCCTACATAGATGGTAATGCACTGCCGCAACCTTCACTCTCTCTCTCCCACTACTCTCTCCTCTTCCATCCTATCATCTCTTCCCTCTGCTCAATCCTTCTCCCTCCAATCTCCTGATTCCGCCTCCTCAACCCTCCTCTCCTCCCTTTCTGCATCCTTTGACTCTCTGTGTCCCCTATCCTCCCCTCCAGCTCCGTGGCTTGATGACTCATTGCGAGTTCACAGAACAGAGCTCCGGGCAGCTGAGCGGAAATGGAAGAAAACTAAACTCCCTGCCGACCTGGCATCTTTTCACTCCCTCCTCTCTACATTTTCTTCATCTGTTTCTGCTGCTAAGGCCACTTTCTACCACTCTAAATTCCAAGCATCTGCCTCTAACCCTAGGAAGCTCTTTGTCACATTCTCCTCCCTGCTGAATCCCCCCCCCTCTCCTATCATTGCTACGCTGACGATACACAACTAATCTTCTCCTTTCCCCCTTCTGATAACCAGGTGGCGAATCGCATCTCTGCATGTCTGGCAGACATATCAGTATGGATGACGGATCACCACCTCAAGCTGAACACTGGCAAGACGGAGCTGCTCTTCCTCCCGGGGAAGGACTGCCCGTTCCATGATCTCGCCATCACGGTTGACAACTCCGTTGTGTCCTCCTCCCAGAGTGCGAAGAGCCAACACCCTCTCGTTCTCCGCTAACATCAAGGCGGTGACCCGATCCTGCAGGTTCATGCTCTACAACATTCGGAGAGTACGACCCTGCCTTAAACAGGAAGCGGCACAGGTCCTAATCCAGGCACTTGTCATCTCCCGTCTTGATTACTGCAACTCGCTGTTGGCTGGGCTCCCTGCCTGTGCCATTAAACCCCTACAACTCATCCAGAATGCCGCAGCCCGTCTGGTGTTCAACCTTCCCAAGTTCTCTCACGTCACCCCGCTCCTCCGCACACTCCACTGGCTTCCAGTTGAAGCTCGCATCTGTTACAAGACCATGGTGCTTGCCTATGGAGCTGTGAGGGGAACGGCACCTCCGTACCTTCAGGCTCTGATCAGTCCCTACACCCAAACGAGGGCATTGCGTTCATCCACCTCTGGCCTGCTGGCTCCCCTTCCTCTGCGGAAGCATAGTTCCCGCTCAGCCCAGTCAAAACTGTTCGCTGCTCTGGCACCCCAATGGTGGAACAAGCTCCCTCACGACGCCAGGACAGCGGAGTCACTCACCACCTTCCGGAGACATTTGAAACCCCACCTCTTTAAGGAATACCTGGGATAGGATAAAGTAATCCTTCTACACCCCCCCCAAAAAATAAATAAAAATAAAACGATTGTAAAGTGGTTATCCCACTGGCTATAGGGTGAATGCACCAATTTGTAAGTCGCTCTGGATAAGAGTGTCTGCTAAATGACGTAAATGTAAATGTAAATGTAGAATGCACAAAACGAGGTCCATACAGAAATGGTTTGTTGAGATCGGTGTGGAACAACTTGACTGGCCTGCACAGAACCCTGACCTCAACTCCATCGAACACCTTTGGGATGAATTGGAACGCCGACTGTGAGCCAGGCCTAATCGCCCAACATCAGTGCTTTACCTCACTAATGCTCTTGTGGCTGAATGGAAGCAAGTCCCTTCAGCAATGTTCCAACATCTAGTGGAAAGCCTTCCCAGAAGAGTGGAGGCTGTTATAGCAGCAAAGGGGGACCAACTCCATATTAGTGCCCATGATTTTGGAATGAGATGTTCGACGAGCAGGTGTCCACATACTCTTGGTCATATAGTGTATTTATATCACAGGAGGTTGGTGGCACCTTAATCGGGGAGGACGGGCTAGTGGTAATGGCTGGAGCGGAATGGGTGGAAGGGTATCAAAAACATGAAACACATGGTTTCCATGTGTTTGATGCCATTTCATTCGCTCCATTCCATCCATTATTATGAGCCATCCTCCCCTCAGCAGCCTCCTGTGATTTATATCTTGCCAGTTTTCTGTATTTCAGAACATCCTACTACTCAGCCGTGAGTGAGAGCAGTGTTCTCCAGGTGGCACACAGAGAACGCTGGCCACCGACCATTACCTAATACCCCAAGTCTACACCTGTGAAATGCATTAACTTGACCCAAACACTGAAACTAGGTGGTATTCTTTTTGTCTTCGTTATGTCTGACAGTGGCAGGACAGCTAAAGCGATTTGAAGGCAATGCTATAACCGTTGGTTCAAAAGGGATCATTCAAGCAAAGCCACAACTATTATGGGCCTACTATTCATATCTTCACATGAAGCCATCACAATTTCCATACTGTATGAAATATGATTGCTCTCCGTTTTAAAAGCTACAGAATGGGCCTTTGTCGGGCAGATCTCATATTCTTGCAATGTTCCAGTCTCTAATGGGCAATTACACTAGGCCCGGTCATTTATTTATTTAATATCATTGCTACCATGGCAATGACGTGTTCATTAATGCTAGCATGCTGTCGTTTACCATTTCGATCTCTGTTCCTAAACTGCTGCTTCAAAAATGAAAATGAGAGGGTCTTCAATGAAACCATGCATCATGGGCATGGAAATAAACAACACCATCGAGGAGGCAATTTTCTGTGCATCAAGTTTAGCCGTCAATTTGGAAAGTCACGGTCCATAGCATTGGTTCCTCCTGGCCAATTCCAACATGCTGCGGTATGTTGATGATAATGGTGAAATGGTAGCCGTGTTGGCGCCATTGGTCAAGCTGGTTAATCTAACAGACAGTTAGTGTAGTGGGTTAGGAGCCAGACTTGGGGTAGAACAACAGAAGCGAGACCAGCACAAGCAAACAGGCCATGCCAAAGGGGAGCTGCTCAGTGTCTGAGAGAAAGAAGCCATCTTAGCAGCACTGCTCATTGTCACTCTCTGTGACTCACCATCATACTGAACCATGGTGGCTGGCTTCGCCTTGTGACAAGGAAAATCCCATCACAAAGCCCTCGTGACTCCAGGAGCTTTTATTCCACAAAATCTGGCTTTGACGTGAACATAGACAATCAGACTGAGGATAAGACTGCATTGATTGATGGTGAATAATAAGTGTCTACCACAGAGTTCAATAGACATAGATTCTATAGCATGCTGTACTTGAATCCCTGGCCTTTGAGAGGACAAAGCATTTCCACAGAGGTGAATATTTCTAGCAAAATACTTTCTAGATGTCTACATTTCCATACTGCTTATTTATGTTTTTTTATTGAATATGTTCTGTTAAGCTATGAGTCGCTATTGATCCATTCCTCTTTGGCAATAAGAAAGAAGTATCTTAATATCCATCATACAGAGCTTAGTGTAGCTGTAGTCTCCTCTTTGATGTAGGGTGTAGATACACTCAGCACAGTGTTGCCATGCCTACACACACCTTATCTCTGTGTCCCCCCTGTGACCACCATTGTTGATAGGCTAACAACACACAGGATGTCCAGATAAGGCTGTAACTTCAGAGAGAGAGAGAAGAGCAGGAGAGAGGGAGAGAAGGAGACACACATGAAAAAATACCATAGTTTATTATAGAATATTACAGTACTTACTATAGAATTCTGTAGTAAACTGTAGTATACTGTAGAATACTATACTACACACTGTAGTATACCTCAATCATGTGTAGTACTTACTATAAAATGTTGTAGTATACTGTAGAATACTATAGTAAATACTACAGTATAATATAGACCACAAAAACATTACAGGAAATACTACATTAATGTCTACAAAACACTACAGTTTGCAAAAACACTACAGTAAATACTACAGTAATGTCCTCAAAAACACTACAGTAATTACTATAGTATATACTATAGTTTTTTTCTTACTACAGTATTTATACTAAAGTAAACTGTAAAAACTACAGTTTAATGACAGTATTCACAACAGTATGGACGACAGTAGGGTGGAAATGGTGGGTGCAAATGGTTTCATGGGTGGTCTGACTGTTTGAATTAATGTGTCTGAAATGGGCATCGTCTGCTAACACTCTGACATGGTGTTTCTCTGCCCCCCCCCCCCCCCCCCCCCCCCAGTGTACCCCCCTGCAAAACCTCCTCCCCCCTCCCCTTGTGCCATGGCACCCATGATACTCAGCCCCTCAGGCTATATACTGTCACACTGAAGGAGGGTGGCTAGACTGACATCTGACAACATGACAGAACCAAGTGTGTCTTGCTCTCGTCAAACAAAGAAACAAAAGAAAGACACCTACTGTAAACTTATTTCAGCTATCATAGCTACTGGAACAACTTGATTTACACCTAGCAGTAAGTAAGTAAGGAGGTGGATGAAATGTCTGTTTTTTACTGGCCAGAGTAGGAATGATCCAATGATCCAGAGACTTATGGGAAGGGCTTGGAAACTCACATGTAGAACGTTTGGTCAAAATTGATGGTGAACTTCCACAGAGAGTCGTTTCTATTGTAAGAACCCATAGGTCATTATTGTGTCTGTAGTATCTTGTGTTTTGACTGTAGTTGTGGAACGAACACTATCCTGCTGAGCCTCTGTTTCTGACAAGCTGTCGTCGGGCAGAGTGGCTCAGCTCTCAGCCCAGCTCAGCCTAACCCTGGCCCAGCCTGTCCAGGCCTCTGGACCACACATTCACACATCAGCCCTTTATTCTTCCTTCCACTGGGGTAATGGAAACTACGGCGCGGTGTGGAGGAGGGAGGATGTGGCCGTGGGCCCTGGGCCCCATCGTGGTTGGCACCCCCCTAACACCACTACACCGAGAGGTCTGGGTAGGCAGGCCACACTGAAAGAATTACAGTGGAAACATTGCAGCGCCCAGGCTACATGCCTTCAAATGGAAGGAAATCCTGGACATGTAGAGCCCATTAGAAAAATACTTGAGGTTTTAGAGAAATTGGGATAACCTCGGCCCTGGGTAATGCCATGCTGTTTATTAAAAAATTAAGCGGGGTCCATATGGAAACCATTGCAGACCTCATGCACAAACCAATCAAAGGAGCTGCTCTCCCTGCTAATGAGGGTGACCATGACGTTTTTATAATGTTATCCTACTGTGCGGCTTGGTAATAACTGAATGACGGGGATATTTTATCCGTGAATGCACAGGGGGGTCGTGCTGGTATTGTTAGAGCAGAAATACATTTTTTTGTGAGATTTAAAGCCTTTGAATCATCGGCCCAACAAGAGGAAGGTACCTTTTATTAGTTGGTTAGAAAACGTTTTTTTAATACTCCACAGCAAACTTGTTTAATGAAGACACAAATATCAGCCAGGCTGTCTATTTTGGAACCATCTAAAATCTAAGACAAGGTTCAAATGAGGCCAACCATTTTTTTCAATTTTATTTAGAAATACAGTATGTAAGGTGCATTTCGAAAAGCTGGACCTGTTTTATTTGACCATGAGCACTGATTGACATTACATATCCATTGTATATTATGAGTTTTGATCTGTGTGCTGTGGCCACTGTTTCCACAATCTCTGGCTCAATCGCCTTTTGCCAGCTCTAGGCCCTTCACCACACTCATACAAAGCTCTGTAGCCCTGCTAATCACACCTTTTATTCCCCAAAGCGCTACTCTGTGAGCTCCGCAAACAAACACACTTGGCTGGGCTGCTATAGAAGATAGGCTCTAATCCCTGTAGTGTAAGCCTTGTTAAACCTGAACACTGCTACAAACAACCTTTATTTATCTGACCCGATCCTCCACCGTGAAGCAAATTTTGAGGGGTGTGGGTCTGGGTGTAGGTGCTATTAGGATTGGTGCTATCGGTCTTGGTCCATGTGAAGGTTGGCTCCCTGCGCTTCCTTTGCCTCCATGTGTAGTTAGGGTATTCATTAGAAACTGTTTGCCCTCTATCATCCCCTCCCCTGCTGTCAAAGTCCTGGCTGGCCTGTCTGTGTGTCTAAACTACAATACGTCATCTCACCACGGCTACCATCACAGCACAGTGGCACAGACAAAAACAGGACATCTATCCAAGACCTCAGGTGCAATCTATATAATGGATCATTTCTGCATATATGAAGTATAAAAACAAGGTCTTACGAAGATGTGAAATAGTGAGATTTGTCTTACGGTGAGGCACATTTCTCCCCTGTATCATCATGACATATGAAAAACATTTGTCACCAAAGGCCCAGCCTAAGACTGTGTGAGAACACATCTCACATTATCATGGCTGGTGTCTGAGGGGGCCACTATGGCATCAGGCACTGGGCTCTGATGTTTGTCCCTCTCAGAGACACCACCATGGGCATCCCCCCATCAGAGCCACTTGTGAAATGTGTCTGTTTGAGAGGGAGCGACTGCAGCATCTGGCACAGTGATATCGCTGCCAAAGGCCTCTTCTATGTGTCACAAGGGGTCAGGGGTCATCACGTCAGCCGCCCTGAGGGTCAGTGATATCTCAACTCAGACAAACAGACCCCCAGGACCTCAGAAGAGGACTTCAGAGACTATGTGGCTTTGCTAACAATCATTTCACATGTACATTGTATTGTTTGCCTCATATTATATTCTACCTGGATATGATAAAAAGGTGAAGCTATAATATGGACAGTGTTTGATCGTGTATGACATTACTGATGTCCTCTTTCTTTTTCAATAACATATCCATGAAGACCAGCCAAAAAGAACATTTTTGCTAAACAAATCACATTTTATGTCAATACTGAGCGGAAATGTAAAGAATTGGGGTACGAATAAAAATCCAATAAAGGCTATACACTCATTCTACAGTGCCTTTGAAATCACTTTTAAAGCATGAGTTTGGCCAGTCTGTGGTTTGAGGATCATGCGGTGAACTATGCATGCCTAGTTTGTTAATTTAGCCTAGCAGATGCACTCATATTCCCATGCCCTAATCACAGTCAACACAAATCTATTTTGTAACAACATCATCATGGAATAAAATAGAATCAATTAGAAAATTATAGATTCCCTATGGAAAAAAGTGCATATAGGCCTACCTGATGATATGCGACTGTTGTGTTAAACAACAAATAGATTTTTCTCAAATTCATTGATGATCAGATACTTCAGTTGTTACTGATTCTATTGCGCTCAATTTCTACAGTTGAAAAAATTACAGACAACTTTATCACTGTTCCAAACTTAGACTATCCTCTTTTTTAACAAAAGCCTGTATAGAAATCAAAACGTCTCCGGTGCTGCAGCAAGCACTCATTCGTTGTCATGCTCTGTTATGGGATTAAAAAATATTCTGCTTGTCTCCAGTCATGTGACATGACGTAGAATTGCAAGAAATGCGTTTATAAAAGGTTATTTTTTCTCGGACCGCAAAAAAGATGATAGATTCATGCAGTGCTTTTATTAGAATGGAGATCTTTTCACCCCTACCCTTGTCTGCGGTGGTCTGCGAATCCACAACATTCTGGCTACTTTGCCAAGTAACGCTTACAAAATGAAGAACAGTTTCTAAAACTGCATATCTAAGGCTCTGGTCTGTCCTAGGAGTGAGGGTCAATGGTAGACATGTTCTATCCTATCCACTTTATGTTTAAATTATTGTTTTGGGTATAAGGGAGGGTCTCTTGTTTTTTTCAAGTGTTCAGGGAGGGTCGGTTAAAAAAATATTTTACTCCAGGTATCCCTCATTATAAATAATGTACAGTTGCTTACTGAGTGGACATGTAAAGGATTGGGGTTCAAATAAAAATCCAATAAAATGAAACCATAGAGAACAATTTCTACTGGAACCACATAAAAGTTAATAAAGAGCTAAATATCTTTTGGTTTTCAAAAAAAGATCCAGAATTCATATTTTGTGGGAACAGTTTTCCAAGGAAGCATTTTGAAGATGAGGTAAGACATTTGGATGTGCTTATTGCTAGATTCAAAGCAGAAATGTTTCAGTTTCTCATCTTGGAAATCTAAAATTGGCAATGCAGTCGACTACATTAATTATCAACTAGCAACTTCCCCCTGTGGGTTTCTCCACTTTGAAGATTCCTCCACAACAGAGAGCAGATTTAACCATTCAGCAGACGAACAATCCAATGATCTGATCACAATGCCACACGCTGTCTGATGGCAAAGAGAGATAATATCATAAATACAAAACCGCCTCATGGGAAAAATCCAGAGGAAGAAATGTGGACAACTAGTCCGACTCTTCTCCAGTGATTGGAACATATTTTTTTTCTCCCTTTGCTCTGAGACAGAGCGCTGTTTTAATCCTCTGCTCCTATTGTTAGGCTGTGTGTGGGACTTGTACGGGGAAATGACTTTTTGATGGCGGTGGTGGGGACAGTGAGCTTTGCCAGAGAAGGTTTCAGAAGTTAATGGCCCGGTTTCTATGTTGACAGTAAAACCTTGGCTGGAACACCAGGCTGCTGGCTCTAAGGGTTATCTATTTCAGTGGTTTTGAAGATTACGTCTTAAAGGAAAAAGGACAAACCACAATATCAAGAGCAAGGGAGATTGTTAAAAGGAAAAGGTTTAATCAAAACTTACACAAGATGTAATTCTCATACATCTAAAGCTGATTTATATAGGCAGAAAATAATGGTTTGGAATCATTTGTCATCTTCATCAGAGAAGTGTATAAGCTGTAATCATCTCAGTAGCAAGGCTTATTCTCAGTGTCCACTTCAACAAGAGTTCAAGTGCTACAAGAAACTACTTGTTTTGAATTGTACAGTCAAATAGAACCTGTTGGTCAGTATAATAATATTATCATAACCTAATGTAACCTGATATGACACTCGTGTACACAACACTATCCTTACTGTAAAGAGGCAGGGATAAGGGAGGCGAGAGCAGCATTGTCAGTCAGCTGAGCCAGCCGTCCCTTTTTATCTAATAGAGCGCGAGAACACTGAGGGTGAACTTCACAGTGCTGAGAAGGATTCAGACAGGACAGGCAGGCAGGCAGGCCTCAGGCACGCTGGCTGGACTGTCGTGTGTGTGTGTGTGTGTGTGTGTGTGTGTGTGTGTGTGTGTGTGTGTGTGTGTGTGTGTGTGTGTGTGTGTGTGTGTGTGTGTGTGTGTGGGGCGTAGGGTGACCCTGCCTTTCCCAGACATGTTATGGGGGCAATGGGGGGGTGAGTATCCGTCTTCAGCCAATCTCACACCTATCTTAATTAATCACTAAATGTCATTGTGGAGTGTGAAATGATCAGACAGTGGAGGCAGTGAAAGAAGAAGCAACAAGGGCATATGTATGCAGTGTGTGTGTGTGTGTGTGTGTGTGTGTGTGTGTGTGTGTGTGTGTGTGTGTGTGTGTGTGTGTGTGTGTGTGTGTGTGTGTGTGTGTGTGTGTGTGTGTGTGTGTGTGTGTGTGCGTGCGTGCGTGTGTGTGTGCGTGTGATCTGCTGCACTAGAAAGAGAGTGAGACCCACTAGCTAGCTGCAGCCAGGTCAGGTTACTGCTATGTCGTTGGCCTTTGAGCTGATAATCCTGCAATGACTGGCATTTCCCCACCACCTCACCTCAGCCTTCTCACACTTGTCAGCTGTGGCCACCAGCAGGCTGATAGGGCCTGTCAATTAGCAGATAATGGTAGGAGGGCCTGGATGTCAGAGAGCCGGGGATCCCAGCAGAGATACATCAGACATTCGTCTCTTTACCCTGGGCTATGATGTTTTGTTAGTGAGGAAGCTCTGAGGGGGAAAACAGCCGTGAGGACTGAGGAAACTTGACAAAGACTGGCACATTTGTCAGGGGCTCCCTATAGCTCCTCTTAATTCAAAGAGACATCGCAGCCCAACTCTGTATGAGGACATCAACGAGACCAGAGACATCGCAGCCCAACTCTGTCTGAGGACATCAACGAGACCAGAGACATCGCAGCCCAACTCTGTATGTGGACATCAACGAGACCAGAGACATCGCAGCCCAACTCTGTATGAGGACATCAACGAGACCAGAGACATCGCAGCCCAACTCTGTATGAGGACATCAACGAGACCAGAGACATCACAGCCCAACTCTGTATGAGGACATCAACGAGACCAGAGACATCGCAGCCCAACTCTGTATGAGGACATCAACGAGACCAGAGACATCGCAGCCCAACTCTGTATGAGGACATCAACGAGACCAGAGACATCGCAGCCCAACTCTGTATGAGGACATCAACGAGACCAGAGACATCGCAGCCCAACTCTGTATGAGGACATCAACGAGACCAGAGAGATGGCGGCCGATGAGGGATGAGACAATATGCAGAGCATAAACTCCAGAGTTACGAAATTTTGAAATACGTCCTGTCAACACAACCTGTCAGCCTTTCTTATGCATTGTTTCAGGAAGCTGCTGCGAACGTCATTCAAATTTTCCGAAATTGCGGCAACGTCAGTGCCCTCATTCACTCTTAAAAATTCTGAAAGGAACTCTAACTCTTCACTTCTAGGACACAATATCCTCAGGGGTTTCGTTTTGGTATAACCTCTGTATGGTTATGGTTATGGTTAGGGTTAAAACAGAAAAACTATGCAGCCTAATGTACTAGAAATGAGAGCAAATTGTCACGCCCTGACTCTGGGGACTCGTATTTGTTGAGTCAGGGTGTGTATTTTCTGTGTGGTATGTTCTATGTTGTATTTTCTACGTTTAGATCTAGATCGTCTAGATCTATGTTGGCCAGTGTGGTTCCCAATCAGAGGCAGCTGTCGCTCGTTGTCTCTGATTGGGGACCATACTTAGGTAGCCTATTGGCACTAGTGGGTTGTGGGATCTTGTTCCGTGTTAGGTATGTTGTTTGTGTACCTTGGACTTCACGTTTCGTAGTTGTTTATTCGAGTCAAATAAACATGTATGCTTATCACGCTGCGCCTTGGTCTGACCCGTTCATCAACGATCGTGACACAAATGTCTTTAGTCGTCCTCTCAAACAACATTCTTGACTTTGAGCTCTACTCCGGCTAAACATTCTCAGTTATGTTACGTTAGCTGACCAAAGTCACAGTTAGGTTTCTTTGACAACATTGTTCTGCAGAGATGCTTTGCCTCTTCCCCAATCACCATTTCATAACAGCATTATCAACTTTTTTAAAATAACACTAATTACCTTTTTCTTTGGGCAACAGAGACAAATACTCCCCTGGATATGATTAGTCATATCAACACACATCACTTCAACCTGAGTGAGACTGAGCCATGTCCAACATTACCTTTAAATTCAAACCAGACTACCAGCACTGCCAAATCTGCTTATTGGACTGCCAACACCAGAGGAGTTTTGCAGAAATACTAATGTCACATTCAATCAATCATTATTAGGTGTAGCGGTATTAGTGCTTTGAGCTTTGGGAAAAGCAACATATACCTTATTAAAAATGTGCCTCGTCTTTGGCTGCCAAAATACTTTTGTCTTGTGATATCACCCCAGTTCACTATGCTCCTCCTGGACTAGTTTGGTCAATGCCACTTTACAAAAAAGCAATGTCTCCCTCTAAGGGTATGCATGTAACATAACAGTCTACATATTGCCCTCAGCATCAGTATCAGACATACACATAGCATATTACAGATACTTGTATGTGTTTGTGAACACTTCCACATCAACAAATAAAGTAAGATACACACCTTGCCACCTTTCTAGCTAACACCATTCATATTTTTATTACATTATAAAAACGAACAAGTTGTAAAATACATGATAAAAACGAACAAGTTGTAAAAGACATGCCAAACACATGATTTAAAACTATACATCATTGGGGAATTGACGTCATCGGTTCATTGGGTTGAATTGGTGCATGGGTGCATTGCAAAATGTGACATCAGCTATAACTGGCCTAGAGCATGGTCTGGCCTGGGGCCACAGGTGTAAATGTAGTCAGGTCTACAGCGTGTTCTCTGCTCAGGTAAGCCAATAATACATGCTCTCTAAACAGAACAGGTCAAATAAAGATGGTGAATAAATAAATCATTAAACATCACTAGTTACTACATTTGTTCTTTGTTTATTTCCCAGTAAACACAACAGTTTGATTGAGTAAGACAGCTGAACTAATCTCATGAGGCATATATAATTTATATTCTTCAATATTCAATGGCTATATATAATTAATTTTAAATACCAAAAATTGATGTATCAATCATAGATTGCCCCTTTAAACAACATGTTGCCATGTTTTAAATGAGGAAAAACAAAGCAAGATTATTGTTAATCCTAAATACACTAGTCCTGAGTGGCTTAGTAAGCATTGATGATGCTAAAATATTAACTAATACATTTGCTTAAAAATGTGGATGAACTAGATGTAGGCTATGTTTGCTGCTATTGTTAATTTATTGGTGGTGATTTCATTTTTAAATGAACTGTTTGTTATGACTGTATTTTCTTTCTGCTTGAATTTTGTATTTCTTTCATTTCTGTTATTCAGGGCTCATCTGTAAAAGAGACATTGGTCTCAGTATGACTCCCTGATCAAATAAAGACTCAATAAATACAATTAAAATAAATCTGAGGTTCCAACAATATTTCTGGCTGCTCTAACTGAATATTGTACTTCTGACTGAAACGATTCTTAAAAATTGCTCTACCATCTTTTGTTCTCATCAATCATTCTTCTCTTGTCTTCTGTTATGCATGGACTGGGAAATGTGGGTAAGACTTTAAATTACAGTGCCCTTATTACAGTGTAATTATTCCTGGTACTACAGTGTAACAAGTATTGCACTTACCCATTATTACACTTTAATACTGTACGATAGGATTGGTTAGGTAGGGTTACTGCTGTAAGTAACATTGTAACACATTGTAGCAATGAGTAATTACAACACTTATTACACTGTAAATACACAGTAGTTACAAAGTAATAAGGTCACTTATCTTCTCATGTCCCAAAGTCCTTGGACAGTTGCATTACTTTTGTGTGATGCACCAGGGGGCGGCAGAGGCTTTATGTGTGTTTTATATCCCTCAGAAACTACAGACAGTCCCCTACACCAGTGTTTCCCAACTCCATTCCTCCAGTTCCCTCACCAGTAAACATTGTTGTTGCCCGAACAAGCACACCTGATCCAACTCGTCAACTAATCATCAGGCCATCAACGAATTGAATCAAGTTAGTTTTTCTGGGGCTACAACAAAAATGTTTGCTGTTGGGGGTACTCGAGGACTGGAGTTGGGAAACACTGACCTACACACCTACGCATCATTCTGAAGATGTTCACCACTGCTACTCTTTGGAAATACCGACACAAAGCAAACAACAGCAGTATAAAAAACCCACAGCAATACAGAAATTAGCACTACATGTTGATATGTGAATTACCATTAGTGAAGACTGACCCCTTTATTGATCCTCCCCACTACAGTTGCATGCTAGTCACACAGTGGAGGCTGGTGAGAGGAGCTATAGGAGGATGGGCTCATTGTAATAGTTGGAATGAAATAAATGGAACGGAGTCAAACATGAGGTTTCCATATGGTTGATGTGTTTGATACCGTTCCATTTATTCCATTCCAGCCATTACAATGAGCCAGTCCTCCTAAAGCTCCTCAGATCAGCCTCCTCTGTCCTCACAGTGGGCTACTGACTCGAGCCATCCTCTGCTTGACAAAGATCAAAGTTAAGTGCTAGGAGTAGGAAAATGACCCCTGGTTTTGAGCTGAAGTTAATTGAACCCTTTTCCAGGGGTTCCAGTTAAAAATGCATGACCTTCTTGTCTGCCGTATATAGTCACATGAGAACATTTTCATTGAGGAGGAGAAGAAGACCAACTGCGAGAGACTGAGGTGAGGTTTACATGTATAACAGGAGATCATCCTAGACAACAGTTTGGCCAGACCATGTTGTTATTATGACAGAATATGAGAATGACTACAAGAGGTAGACCTGTCTAAGGCAGGATGATGATGAGGTGAGAGGCCTCTGGTTTGTGGCACGGAGTAGCGACCAATTATGACAATGTTCAGTGTTGAATCGGAAGAGTGAAGACATTATCATTCATTGTGAAAAAGATCTCATGCTTTGAGTTGTTGCAGACTCTGGCCCTTACCTTCAAGACATTTCTCTCTGACACAAAACTATGATAAATACACCTACTGTACATTAAACAAAGCCAAAGATTTGCTGTCCACCAGTTCTTGTGTTCAAACTGAGTCTGTCAATCAGGCAAATCACCAGCTCTCTTCCTTTTGAGGCAAGTAGCGGACAGACAGTCTTTAACTGCAGTGCTGTTTTGTCATTTGGTGTGGAGCTTCCAACATTTCCATGAGGAATGTGTCAACGGGTGTATCCCCTATCAGTTTGAAGAAGAACAGGTGCTCCAGAAACTTGAGGCCAATGGAACGTAGGGCTGGCAATCGAAGTAACAGTTTGGCAAATCTGTATAAGACAAGAACATGTAAAGATTGATTATGATGATAACAAAACTATTATACATCTGGCTGAATTGACATATGTCACTAAGTACCGTAGAAGTAGGTTCATCAAATATTTGGTGATGACCAAACAATGACCAGTACCTTCCTGGTTGGTCGGGGTATTTGTGTTTACAGTATGCCTCCAGTGAAGCATACACCCCTTCTCTGAGTGCCTCAACCTCCCCTGGGTTTGACAAGCCTTTGGAGTCTACACATATGTAAACAGAACAGAATGTGTTACTGGTGACAAGGTCACCAACTCTGTGTTCCATATCACTTTTAGACCAACACACAACACACATTAAAAGTCCTGTGTAATAAAAATGTCTGCCCAGGAGAGGGCAGTAGTAAACTACTTAACAGTGTACTGGTCCAACCCAAACAATGGTTTAACTTTGCAAACTGATGTTAGCTTTAAGGTTTGGTTGAAAATAAGCACACTGAGCGTGTAGCGTCTGAGGTCAATGACGTGGACTTTGAAGGCAAATATTACCAGACTTATGAACAGTCTTATGTAGAGAGAAACCAGCAAGAAAATGGTAAATTAAGATGTTTGTTTGACAATAGCCTATGAATGAATTCATCAGAGAAACTAAACTGAGTTAACATAGGCTTCTGTTTATATGAATCCAAACCATTTGAGGTTTAAGTCATTGAGATCAAGTACCGAACTGAGTACTTAAGTACCGAACTGAATACAGTATCTTAGAAAAAGGTTGCCTTTCACACACATTTTAATGAAGGCCTATACAGTGCATTCAGAAAGTATTCAGACCCCTTGACTTTTTCCACATTTTGTTACATTACAGCCTTATTCTAAAATTGATTTTAAAAAATGTTCCCCCTCATCAATCGACACACAATACCCTATAATGACAAAGCAAAAACATGTTTTTAGAAATGTGTGCAAATTTATAAAAAATAAAAACATAACTATTCAGACCCTTTACTCAGTACTTTGTTGAAGCACCTTTGGCAGCGATTACAGCCTTGAGTCTTCCTGGGTATGACTCTACAAGCTTGGCACACCTGTATTTGGGGAGTTTCTCCCATTATTCTCCGCAGATCCTCTCAAGCTCTGTCAGGTTGGTTGGGGAGCGTTGCTGCACAGCTATTTCCAGGTCTCTCCAGAGATGTTAGATCGGGTTCAAGTCCGGGCTCTGACTGGGCCACTCAAGGACATTCAGCGACTTGTCCTGAAGCCACTCCTGCGTTGTCTTGGCTGTGTGCTTAGGGTCGTTGTCCTGTTGGAAGGTGAACCTTCGCCCCAGTCTGAGGTCCTGAGCGCTCTGGAGCAGATTTTCATCAAGGATCTCTGTCCTTTGCTCCGTTCATCTTTCCCTCCATCCTGACTAGTCTCCCAGTCCCTGCCGCTGAAAAACATCCCCACAGCATGATGCTGCCACCACCATGCTTCACCGTAGGGATGGTGCCAGGTTTCCTCCAGATGTGACGCTTGGCATTCAGGCCAAAGAGTTCAATCTTGGTTTCATCAGACCAGAGAATCTTGTTTCTCATGGTCTGAGAGTCCTTTAGGTGCCTTTAGGCAAACTCCAAGTGTGCTGACATTTGCCATTTACTTGGTGGAATGCTGCAAAGATGGTTGTCCTTCTGGAAGGTTCTCCCATCTCCACAGAGGAACTCTGGAGCTCTGTCAGAGTGACCATCGGGTTCTTGGTCACCTTCCTGACCAAGGCCCTTCTCCCCCGATTGCTCAGTTTGGTCGGGCGGCCAGCTCTAGGAAGAGTCTTGGTGGTTCCAAACTTCTTCCATTTAAGAATGATGGAGGTCACTGTGTTCTTGGGGACCTTCAATGCTGCAGAAATGTTGTTGTACCCTTCCCCAGATCTGTGCCTCGACACAATCCTGTCTCAGAGCTCTACGGACAATTCCTTCGACATCATGTCTTGTTTTTTGCTCTGACATGCACTGTCAATTGTGGGACCTTATATAGACAGGTGTGTGCCTTTACAAATCATGTCCAATCAATGCACCTGAGCTCAATTTCGAGTCTCATAGCAAAGGGTCTGAATACTTATGTCAATAAGGTATTTCTGTTTTTAATTTTTAATACATTTGCAAAAATAACATCCACATCAGTCTGCAGCATGCATGCAGGCACACATACACACACATTCTCACACACACACACTCACACCCTCTCTCACACACACACACACACTCACTCACACACACACACTCTCTCACACACACACACACACACACACTCACACACACACACACACACACTCACACAGGCACAAACACATAAGCACGCAAACACCTGCCCGGGGCTACTGGGTTTGAATCAGAGAGAGCCTGGTTTATACTATGATGTGGGTGTGGTGAATTAACAGTAAATATAACCCTGCTCTATTCACCTCATTTTATATAGTGCTTTCTATATTTTATATTGTGCTTTATATATTTTATATAGTGCTCAGTAACACAAGTCATACTGTCTTCAAATTCCTCCTCTTCACATTTACAAATGAATATGCATTGGACAGGTATATACTACATCATTATTACTATGTAAACAACACAAAGCAACCTTGACAAAGAATAGGCCTGAAATAAGAGTCTTTGTCCTTGACAAAGAATAGGCCTGAAATAAGAGTATTTGTCCCATTCATGTACAGTCCAGCTTGATGAGTTGCTAGCCAGGATGGAGTGTGTGATGTACAGCAGACCTACCTGGGTTGAAGAGAATGATGGCTCGAAGGCACCCTAACTCAGACCTGTCCATCTGCATGTCTCGCATTTTACACACCAGCTCAGTCAGCACTCTGTGCAGGTAAAACAAGCTACTTTAATACACTTCCAACATTCCTCTGATAGCCTTGGATGTATCTCTGTTTAGAATTCATGAGCCCAACAACTCTTCAGAGTTAAATATTCAAAGATTAATTCATCATTCTGCGAGCATCACAAATGCACAAAATGTTGCATGTCAGATTAAATCTTAGGGAAATATTCATCATCCTACATCAAACCTTCTCAAAAGGGTTGGATTATAAAGCATGCAGGCATAATTAGGACAGATTTTGCGATAGAAAGGCAATGAGCAATGAGCATGTAATGCACTTGAAAAACCCACAGTACATTTAGCAGGAATGTGGAGTAAAATTGGGTTTGTTAACAGTAACACTTTAAATCTTACTTTAACTGTAATATTATGATAGTACTCAATCCACTATAGGGTATATTATTCAAGTATCCAATGGTACCAATGAATGGACTAATTATGATGATATGGATCTGTGGGCCAGGCTGTTATTGGTTACCTGTCAAAGATGGCCCCCACTCCTGCACTGTGGGCGCTGTTCCGATGCACGTGGAGGCCGGTGGCCAGCAGAATGCTGTCGTTCACAGTGATGGAGCGATGGGAGAAAGAGGCTATGAGGAGCTCATTCCACCCTGAGGGGTAGAGAGGGAAACCTCTAACTGGGTCGTATTCATTAAGGCATGCAATGGGAAACGTAACAAAACATTTTACAACGGAAAATGTAAATGAGCATTTCATGTTGGACAAGTTCAAACATCGCCTCATTGTTTGGGTCCGTTTGGTGCCTAATGAATACTGCCCTGTATAAACAACAAGAAATCAAGTAAAAGACGAGTAGATCCCAGTTGACAGAGCTGCTCTGTTTGGATTAATTATTTCCCCTCACAGGTTTGACCACAGCAGATGAGATCAGACGATACCTGCTCTTAGGAGGATGACCTGGTCATTCAGGGCCAGCTCTGAGAAGTGGGGGATCATCTTGGCCCACTCCACCAAGGAAAAGAGCTGCTTGTCTGTTGCCTGGCATATATTGGTCACAGGGTCGTTGGGCTGGGGAGACAGAGTGGAGGTCAGGGGGTCAAGAGGTCATCAGAGACCTGAGCTGGAGGGATTCAATGAGCTTGGGTTAAATATGGCCTCTACCAAGAGCACTTTTCTGTGCTGGTTTCTAAAGCACATTGAAAGACATTCAGCTTGTGTCTCAGCTATACTTCCCCCCTAGGCAGTTGTCATAAGATGGGGGAATGAGGTTGTTGTGCCAGTATGTAATATACAGTGTAGGCTACTCTACAGTCATAGAGTATAGTAAGTGATCAGTAATAAGTTATGTTGTGTGCAGTGAGCTCACTGAGTTGGTGGGCAGGCCCAGGCTCCCCTCAATGTATGTGTTGGTCTTTGGCTCCACAGCGAGCTCCGCCTCCTCAATCCTCTCCACAGGCATGTCCTCGTTAGCACAACCTAACGAGTCCGCCTCGCTCTCGCTCCTCTCCTTGGCTCGCTGGCGCTCCTCCTGCACAGCTGGGGTCAAAGCATTGGGATGTAGCTGCTGTTTTAGCCAGCCCCTTACAACACTGTCCAGGGCCAGCTCAGAGAAGTAGGGAATGCTCTTAGCCTACTCCACCAAGGTGAAGAGCTCCTTTTATAGCATGACATTTGATATGAATGGCCTTATGAAGAGTTTATGAAAGGTAAGCTTTAAAAGTTATATTTTGTTTACAATGGTGTCTCAGTATATGAAACTATTGGCTAAGATCCAATCAAACATTAAACATGATAAATAGTACAATAAGCAGGAAAAGCACCCCTATTCTACACAGTAAGTTAATTTCTTCACCAGCCATGCCCTGAGGGTAGATACAGGAACTGTACTGACAGACACTGTACCCATAAACACTGTGGTGACAGATGCTGTACCCTAGACACTGTGGTGACAGATGCTGTACCCTAGACACTGTGGTGACAGACGCTGTACCCTAGACACTGTGGTGACAGACGCTGTACCCTAGACACTGTGCTGACAGACGCTGTACCATAGACACTGTGGTGACAGATGCTGTACCCTAGACACTGTGCTGACAGACGCTGTACCCTAGACACTGTGGTGACAGAGGCTGTATCCTAGACACTGTGGTGACAGACGCTGTACCATAGACACTGTGCTGACAGACGCTGTACCCTAGACACTGTGCTGACAGACGCTGTACCATAGACACTGTGCTGACAGACGCTGTACCCTAGACACTGTGCTGACAGACGCTGTACCCTAGACACTGTGCTGACAGACGCTGTACCCTAGACACTGTGGTGACAGACGCTGTACCATAGACACTGTGGTGACAGACGCTGTACCCTAGACACTGTGCTGACAGACGCTGTATCCTAGACACTGTGGTGACAGACGCTGTAACCTAGACACGGTGGTGACAGACGCTGTACCCTAGACACTGTGCTGACAGACGCTGTACCCTAGACACTGTGCTGACAGACGCTGTATCCTAGACACTGTGGTGACAGACGCTGTAACCTAGACACGGTGGTGACAGACGCTGTACCCTAGACACTGTGGTAGCACAGCAGAGGGGTATCCTATGAAGCAAGCTAAAGCTAAGTAGCTTAAGTTAGCTTGACATTCCAACTCAGGCTTCATCCGTACTACGACGGTGGATATTGCTAGTCTGCCTGCCGCTAACTCTAACAGGCTTGTAACTGTGCGTGCATGTCACATGTGGCTAGTCGAACGCCAAACTCTTCATTGAGACAATGCTGAAACATCAATCCATGGGCAAGTCAGAGCCACATTTTCATTTGTGCCAAAATCAAAATGAAGAAAAGTTATCCTGCAAATTCAGCAGGCTATGGTGTGAAATAGGCTTTCAGAAAGCTTTTTATTGTATTACTTATCTTTGGTTTTGCTTATCAATGCATGAGCACCTTCTTTTCCCACTCCTATCGATAAAATAATTTAATCATAATTATAAAAAATGTATTTGTCATATAAACGTGTCCGTGAAGTTTCAAATGCATTCTTTCATTACTAAATAATGTGATAGGTATTTTCACTTTTTAAACATTTTTAACACACAAAAATGCATTTGATTAATAAAATATTTAATCAGTCTTCTTCCTCAAATTAAGGGGATAATGACGCAATCTTTGCGAGAGGGAGGGAATCTGATTTCATTGGTCCTCAACTTGTGGCTCAGACACTTCATTCAGGATAAATGGAGTTAGCCCTGAGTTAGCCTTCCCTGGATCAAGTTAGTTCTGAAGGATTTGTGGCATAGAAATGTACCTGACAAAAATGTACCTGACTGGTTATCCCGAGTTGAACTCAGAGTTGACCAAAGTTACCTCGCTAACTCCTCAAACCTGCTTCGTAGGATACCCTTTTGGTTGGTACATTGTCGAGGAGGTCAGTCATGTGTGTTTGCGATCAGAGGACCACTGGTTTGAGCGCAATAAGGGGACAGAGAAAGTGGAGGAAGCAAAGCTGTTAGCAGCACACTGACTGATGTTGGTTTCACATTTGTGTCTGTCTGTGCTCACTCTCTCAGGTCATTGCCTGGAGCATACCTTCTCTCTTCATGCCAATGGCCAGACACTTCTGGTATCGGCAGTACTGGCAGCGGTTGCGCTGGCGCTTGTCAATCAGACAGTCCTTGTTGTCTCGACAGGTATACGTCAGCTCCTTCCTCACTGTTCTCTTGAAGAAGCCCTTGCAACCTTCACAGCTATATACTCCATAGTGTTTACCTGCCAGAACAATACATACAAAGGTTTAGTTAGGTCTTCCCTTAGTGCTTGTACAGTAGAATGACAAGGATCAGCAGTCTGACATGAGAGGGATCCCCCAGCCTGTAGGGCCCTGTATTGGGGACCAGGGAGACATTGTGGGGCTGTTGTGGGGACGTTTGGGGTGCTGACCTGAGGCGCGGTCTCCACAGATGGCACAGATGTGTTTGTTAAGGGAGAGACAGGTGCCTGTGGGCTGAGCAGGAACCTTTAGCACTCTGTTATGGCCCAGTGGGGGTTTGATGTCCTCTGTGCTGCTAATGCTGCTGTTACTGGAGATCACTGGGAAGCTGAGCTGTAAACAAACAACAAAGACAGACAGACAGGAGGATTAGACCGTCAGAGTGGAGACAAAGACGCTCATCTCTCTCATTCTTCGCACACATAAACACACACATGCACGGACACACACACACACACACACACACAGCTGACACGCAGCCACACACACACAGACTTGAGATCTTGTACCACAGTGATGGACAGATATGAAGTACCCTTTAGACAGAACTGTGTTGTGGTGATTCACATTGCATCCTCACGTTGCCAATGTCCTAATTTTAGACTGGATAATATTTTATTCTTATTTTGTCTAACCCCTACAGGTAGAAAGAACAACTGCGTACATAAACCTGACTCAAATCTTTGTAATGAGGGTGTATTCATGCCTCCTCTTAGACGCCAAATATGGACATTTGTTTTCGGGAGTCTTGGATTTCAGGGGAGGTTGGAAACATTGAAGTACTTTGTGTTTGTATGTGTATACACTGAAAATCTAATGAAAACGTAGATAAAAGATCATCGGCAGAGGCAGAGTGTTATAAAAACTGAAAGCGTGTCTGTTGTTTCTTTTATATGGACCACATGGAGGAGGTTGTCTTCTGGGGCCTAGTCAGAGATAATAATATGCCATTTAGCAGACACTTTTATCCAAAGCGACTTACAGTCATGTGTGCATACATTTTATTAACGTATTGGTGGTCCCGGGGATCGAACCCAATACCCTGGCGTTACAAGCACCATGCTCTACCAATTTAGCTACAGAGGAGATACATGTTGACCTCTCCATCTGGCTGCCTTGGAAAAGCTAGTTAACTAACTCCTCTGGTGTAGTGGTGGAGGTAGACTGAGACTGCCTCTGAAATGACACTCTATTCCCTATTTAGTGCACTACCTTTGACCAGGGTCCATAATGCACTATATTTCGGACGCACCCAAAGGCTGAGACTGGGACTGCAGGGTCTTTCTAAATTCACTGTACTGTATACACTAGACTGTATGCCTCATCACAAGGCAGATCAACAGCCCTGCTTGTGGTTTATATAATAACTACTCATCCCTCCTCGGAAAGTTTCTTAACTTCACCTTCACACATTGGGATGAGGAGGGATCACCATGGGCCACTATAGTGTTCCAATTTAAATTTGGACATACACCACATGGTCAAGCTGCTGCTGCTTTCAACTGTCTCTTGTTTCCCCTCTGATAGGCGTCTGCTAAGCCCATTTAGGTGGCTAATAAAGAGCATTCGACCCATGTGGCAGACTCAGATCATAGGTGACACCATGGGGTCAGGGGTCAAAGCCACTGACAGAGATAATGAGTCTGTATGAGATACAGACCAGACGGCTCACAGAGCTCGCTTTACTAGCTGTCACGTTCGTTCATAGACGGGTCAGACCAAGGCGCAGCGTGATATGCATACATGTTTATTTAAACTTAATAAACACTCGACAAAACAATAAACGAAACGTGAAGTCCAAGGTAGACACAAACAACATACCTTATACAGAACAAGATCCCACAACACCTAATTGTCAATAGGCTGCCTAAGTATGCTCCCCAATCAGAGACAACGAGCGACAGCTGCCTCTGATTGGGAAACACACCCGGCCAAACATAGATCTAGACATACTAGATAGAAAACATAGAACTACACAACATAGAAAATCACACCCTGACTCAACAAATAAGAGTCCCCAGAGTCAGGGCGTGACACTAGCTGACGAGGAAGCCAAAAAGGCCAAATCTGAAGATTTAATATACACACCCTCTAAATTTAGAAGCCAAATTGGACACACAGTAAAAATGTCCCGAAAAAATATGTCCATTGTTTCCGTGCATACCAACTCCAATTTGAATTAACCACATGGTTTGTTATATTAGTGGCAGTGATGAGAAAATACCTTTGGAAAGCCCCATGGTTGAGGATCTAAATGAGTCCTTTAGATGTCACATAAATGTATATAATTAGGCCTATATGATATTATATGATGATAACAGCAAATATAACAGTAAATACAACACATAGGGGAGACTGGGGTTGGTTGTCACTTTTTACTCTTGTATGTATTTCTCACCACCACTATATCTTACAATATTGTTTTCAATATTAGGAGAAAGACCAACGTCTTGGGTAGAAATGAGGACCCTTTTTTATCCTCATATCGTATTCCAACATGGAGTTATAAGCCATCAAACACACTCTGTCCACCAGCCCCATCGCAGGGTTGGTTGTCACACAGCATGGGGTTGGTTGTCACACAGTATGGGGTTGGTTGTCACACAGTATGGGGTTGGTTGTCACAGTCACACAGTATGGGGTTGGTTGTCACACAGCATGGGGTTGGTTGTCACAGTCACACAGTATGGGGTTGGTTGTCACACAGCATGGGGTTGGTTGTCACAGTCACACAGTATGGGGTTGGTTGTCACACAGCATGGGGTTGGTTGTCACACAGTAGGGGGTTGGTTGTCACAGTCACGCAGTATGGGGTTGGTTGTCACACAGCATGGGTTGGTTGTCACACAGCATGGGGTTGGTTGTCGAACGGCATGGGGTTGGTTGTCACACGGCATGGGGTTCGTTGTCACAAAGTATGGGGTTGGTTGTCACACAACATGGGGTTGGTTGTAACAGTCACATAGCATGGGGTTGGTTGTCACACAGCATGGGGTTGGTTGTCACACAGTATGGGGTTGGTTGTCACAATGTGTGCTAGTAGCTTATTCCTTTTATAACAGGAAATGAAGCAATAAAGCACACAGTCTAAGAAATAGCCTTTCTTTGATCAAACCATATTCCTAATAAAATTCAACATTTTATGCCATAAGAATTACATATGACATTTTTTGTAAATTGGTGTGTGTATGCGTGTGTTTGCACATGCATGTGTGTGTGTGGGTGTGTAACAGAAAAAATGTGTGTGTGAGGGGGAGGCAACAAAGGGAGCTCTTTATAGCACAAAGCACAAAAGAGCTGGGGATTTATTGTATAGTGGCAGTGGCAATGTCCCCGAACAATATGGTTACAATGGGTTGGAGTGTGACAAGGGCATTTCCATGTAAAAGACCCCATTTATTTATTTTTATTTTTATTTAACCTTTATTTAACCAGCTAAGCCAGTTGAGAACATGTTCTCATTTACAACTGCGACCTGGCCAAGATAAAGCAAAGCAGTGCGATAAAAACAACAACAACACAGAGTTACATATGGGATAAACAAAACGTACAGTCAAAAACATAATGGAAAATCTATATACAGTGTGTGCAAATGTAGTAAGTTATGGAGGTAAGGCAATAAATAGGCCATAGTGCAAAATAATTACAATTTAGTATTAACACTGGAGTGATAGATGTGCAGAAAGTGATGTGCAAATAGAGATACTGGGGTGCAAATGAGGAAAATAAATAACAATATGGGGATGAGGTAGTTGGGTGGGCTAATTACAAATGGGCTGTGTACAGGTGCAGTGATCGGTAAGCTGCTCTGACAACTGATGCTTAAAGGTAGTGAGGGAGATAAGAGTCTCCAGCTTCAGTGATTTTTGTAGTTCGTTCCAGTCATTGACAGCAGAGAACTGGAAGGAATGGCGGCCAAAGGAGGTGTTGGCTTTGGGGATGACCAGTGAGATATACCTGCTGGAGCGCATACTACAGGTGGGTGTTGCTATGGTGACCAATGAGCTAAGATAAGGCGGGGATTTGCCTAGCAGTGATTTATAGATGACCTGGAGCCAGTGGGTTTGGCGACAAATATGTAGTGAGGGCCAGCCAACGAGAGCGTACAGGTCACAATGGTGGGTAGTATATGGGGCTTTGGTGACAAAACGGATGGCACTGTGATAGACTACATCCAATTTGCTGAGTAGAGTGTTGGAGGCTATTTTGTAAATGACATCGCCGAAGTCAACGATCGGTAGGATAGTCAGTTTTACGAGGGCATGTTTGGCAGCATGAGTGAAGGAGGCTTTGTTGCAAAATAGGAAGCCGATTCCGGCGCTGTTTTTTGTGCCCCCAGGTGGTAAGGGTAGGTAACAACACATCTGCCACACTGATCCTCAACACGGGGGCCCCTCAGGGGTGCGTGCTCAGTCCCCTCCTGTACTCTCTGTTCACCCATGACTGCATGGCCAGGCACGACTCCAACACCATCATTAAGTTTGCCGACGACACAACAGTGGTAGGCCTGATCACCGACAACGATGAGACAGCCTATAGGGAGGAGGTCAGAGATCTGGCCGTGTGGTGCCAGGACAACAACCTCTCCCTCAACGTGACCAAGACAAAGGAGATGATTGTGGACTACAGGAAAAAAAAGAGGACTGAGCACGCCCCCATTCTCATCGACGGGGCTGTAGTGGAACAGGTTGAGAGCTTCAAGTTCCTTGGTGTCCACATCACCAACGAACTATCATGGTCCAAACACACCAAGACAGTCGTGAAGAGGGCACGACAAAGCCTATTCCCCCTCAGGAGACTAAAAAGATTTGGCATGGGTCCTCAGATCCTCAAAAAATTCTACAGCTGCACCATCGAGAGCATCCTGACTGGTTGCATCACCGCCTGGTATGGCAACTGCTTGGCCTCTGACCGCAAGGCACTACAGAGGGTAGTGCGTACGGCCCAGTACATCACTGGGGCAAAGCTCCCTGCCATCCAGGACCTCTATACCAGGCGGTGTCAGAGGAAGGCCCTCAAAATTGTCAAAGACTCCAGTCACCCTAGTCATAGACTGTTCTCTCTGCTACCGCACGGCAAGCGGTACCGGAGTGCCAAGTCTAGGTCCAAAAGACTTCTCAACAGCTTCTACCCCCAAGCCATAAGACTCCTGAACAGCTAATCATGGCTACCCGGACTATTTGCACTGCCCCCCCACCCCATCCTTTTTACGCTGCTGCTACTCTGTTAAGTATTTATGCATAGTCACTTTAACTCTACCCACATGTACATATTACCTCAACTAGCCGGTGCCCCCGCACATTGACTATGCAACGGTACCCCCCTGTATATATAGCCTCCCTACTGTCACTTTATTCTATTGTATATATAGCCTCCCTACTGTCACTTTATTTTTTACTTCTGCTCTTTTTTTTCTCAACACTTTTTTGTTGTTGTTTTATTCTTACTTTTTTGTTTAAAATAAATGCACTGTTGGTTAAGGGCTGTAAGTAAGCATTTCACTGTAATGTCTGCACCTGTTGTATTCGGCGCATGTGACCAATAAAATTTGATTTGATTTGATTTGATTTGAGATTTAACTTTGGATTGGAGATGCTTAATGTGAGTCTGGAAGGAGAGTTTACGGTCTAACCAGACACCTAGGTATTTGTAGTTGTCCACATATTCTAAGTCAGAACCGCCGAGAGTAGTGATTCTAGTCGGGCGGGCTGGTGTAAGCAGCGTTCGATTGAAGAGCATGCATTTAGTTTTACTAGTGTTTAAGAGCAGTTGGAGGCTATGGAAGGAGTGCTGTATGGCATTGAAGCTCGTTGGGAGGTTTGTTAACACAGTGTCCAATGAAGGGCCAGATGTACAGTGAGGGAAAAAAAGTATTTGATCCCCTGCTGATTTTGTACGTTTGCCCACTGACAAAGACATGATCAGTCTATAATTTTAATGGTAGGTTTATTTGAACAGTGAGAGACAGAATAACAACAAAAAAATCCAGAAAAACGCATGTCAAAAATGTTATAGATTGATTTGCATTTTAATGAGGGAAATAAATATTTGACCCCTCTGCAAAACATGACTTAGTACTTGGTGGCAAAACCCTTGTTGGCAATCATAGAGGTCAGACGTTTCTTGTAGTTGGCCACAAAGGTTTGCACACATCTCAGGAGGGATTTTTTCCCACTCCTCTTTGCAGATCTTTTCCAAGTCATTAAGGTTTCGAGGCTGACGTTTGGCAACTCGAATCTTCAGCTCCCTTCACAGATTTTCTATGAGATTAAGGTCTGGAGACTGGCTAGGCCACTCCAGGACATTAATGTGCTTCTTCTTGAGCCACTCCTTTGTTGCCTTGGCCTAGTGTTTTGGGTCATTGTCATGCTGGAATACCCATCCACGACCCATTTTCAATGCCCTGGCTGAGGAAGGAGGTTCTCACCCAAGATTTGACGGTACATGGCCCCGTCAATCGTCCCTTTGATGCGGTGAAGTTGTCCTGTCCCCTTAGCAGAAAAACACCCCCAAAGCATAATGTTTCCACCTCCATGTTTGACGGTGGGGATGGTGTTCTTGGGGTCATAGGCAGCATTCTTCCTCCTCCAAACACGGCGAGTTGAGTTGATGCAAAAGAGCTCGATTTTGGTCTCATCTGACCACAACACTTTCACCCAGTTCTCCTCTGAATCATTCAGATGTTCATTGGCAAACTTCAGACGGGCCTGTATATGTGCTTTCTTGAGCAGGGGGACCTTGCGGGCACTGCAGGATTTCAGTCCTTCACGGCATAGTGTGTTACCAATTGTTTTCTTGATGACTATGGTCCCAGCTGCCTTGAGATCATTGACAAGATCCTCCCGTGTAGTTCTGGGCTGATTCCTCACCGTTCTCATGATCATTGCAACTCCACGAGGTGAGATCTTGCATGGAGCCCCAGGCCGAGGGAGATTGACAGCTATTTTGTGTTTCTTCCATTTGCGAATAATCGCACCAATGTAATGAATACTCGGACAGAGTGGTAAGATCCAATCGCAGAATAGCGATGCTTTATTAGAGGACAGACAAGGGAATAGCTTAATCGTGGTCGGGCGGGCTGTGGTCAAAACCGGGCCAGGCATAGACAGGCAGAGGTACCAAGGGAGCGGGCTTAGTCGTAGTCGAGGGCACAGGCACAGGATCAGAGAACGGTAATCACTGGGGTAGACAAGCAGAGGATTAAGCAATACGGGGAGTCAAACAACAAGGCACAGGTCGGATACACGGGTAATCAAAAACAACAAACTCTCTCTCTCTCTCTCTCTCTCTCTCGGAACAAAACGCTTAGCAAGTCACAATGGAACAATACCTCGCACCGACTGAACTTCTGAGCACACCTTAAATCCTACACTAATTACTGACAGGTGTGCTCAGAACTCAGGTGAACCAGATCGAGTCTGATGACTCCCCCTCTCTGTAGATCGGGGACTCTGTCTAGACCCAGCCAACCCCCGATCCCTTACAACCAACTGTTGTCACCTTCTCACCAAGCTGCTTGGCGATGGTCTTGTAGCTCATTCCAGCCTTGTGTAGGTCTACAATCTTGTCCCTGACATCCTTGGAGAGCTCTTTGGTCTTGGCCATGGTGGAGAGTTTGGAATCTGATTGATTGATTGCTTCTGTGGACAGGTGTCTTTTATACAGGTAACAAACTGAGATTAGGAGCACTCCCTTTAAGAGTGTGCTCCTAATCTCAGCTCGTTACCTGTATAAAAGACACCTGGGAGCTAGACATCTTTCTGATTGAGAGGGGGTCAAATACTTATTTCCCTCATTAAAATGCAAATTAAATTTATAACATTTTTGACATGCGTTTTTCTGGATTTTGTTGTTGTTATTCTGTCTCTCACTGTTCAAATAAACCTACCATTAAAATTATAACCTGATCATTTCTTTGTCAGTGGGCAAACGTACAAAATCAGCAGGGGATCAAATACTTTTTTCCCTCACTGTATACAAAATGGTGTCGTCTGCATAGAGGTGGATCTGAGAGTCACCAGCAGCAAGAGCGACATCATTGATATACACAGAGAATAGAGTCGGCCCGAGAATTGAACCCTGTGGCACCCCCATTGAGACTGCCAGAGGTCCAGACAACAGGCCCTCCGATTTGACACATTGAACTCTATCTGAGAAGTAGTTGGTGAACCAGGCGAGGCAGTCATTTGAGAAACCAAGGCTATATAGTCTGCCAATAAGAATGCAGTGATTGACGGAGTCGAAAGCCTTGGCCAGGTCGATGAAGACTGCTGCACAGTACTGTCTTTTATCGATCGCGATTATAATATAGTTTAGGACCTTGTGCGTGGCTGAGGTGCACCAATGACCAGCTCGGAAACCAGATTGCATAGCGGAGAAGGTACGGTGGGATTCAAAATGGTCGGTGATCTGTTTGTTAACTTGGCTTTCAAATACTTTCGAAAGGCAGGGCAGGATTGATATAGGTCTGTAACAGTTTGGATCTAGAGTGTCACCCCCTTTGAAGAGGGGGATGACCGCAGCAGCTTTCCAATCTCTGGGGATCTCAGATGATTTCAAAAAAGAGAGGTTGAACAGGCTGGTAATAGGGGTTGCGACAATTTCGGCTGCTAATTTTAGAAAGAAAGGGTCCAGATTGTCTAGCCCAGCTGATTTGCAGGGGTCCAGATTTTGCAGCTCTTTCAGAACATCAGCTATCTGAATTTGGGTGAAGGAGAAGCGGGGGGGGACAAGGGCAAGTTGCAGCGGAGGGTGCAGAGCTGGTGGCCGGGGTAGAGGTAGCCAGGTGGAAAGCATGGCCAGCCATAGCAAAATGCTTGTTGAAATTTTCAATTATCGTAGATTTATCGGTACTGACAGTGTTTCCTAGCCTCAGTGCAGTGGGCAGCTGGGAGGAGGTGCTATTATTCTCCATGGACTTTACAGTGTCCCAAAACTTTTTGGAGTTAGTGCTACAGGATGCAAATTTCTGTTTGAAAAAGCTAGCCTTCGCTTTCCTAACTGATTGTGTATATTGGTTCCTGACTTCCCTGAAAAGTTGCATATCGCGGGGGCTGTTCTTTGCTAATGCAGTACGCCACAGGATGTTTTTGTGCTGGTCAAGGGCAGTCAAGTCTGGGGTGAACCAGGGGCTATATCTGTTCTTAGTTCTGCATTTTTTGAATGGTGCATGCTTATTTAAGATGGAGAGGAAAGCACTTTTAAAGAACAACCAGGCATCCTCTACTGACGGAATGAGGTCAATATCCATCCAGGATACCAGGGCCAGGTCAATTAGAAAGGCCTGCTCACTGAAGTGTTTTAGGGAGCGTTTGACAGTGATGAGGGGTGGTCGTTTGACCGCGGACCCATTACGGACGCAGGCAATGAGGCAGTGATCGCTGAGATCCTGGTTGAAGACAGCAGAGGTGTATTTAGAGGGTAAAATAGTCAGGATGATATCTATGAGGGTGCCCATGTTAACGGATTTAGGGTTGTACCTGGTAGGTTCCTTGATAATGTGTGTGAGATTGAGGGCATCTAGTTTAGATTGTAGGACGGCCGGGGTGTTAAGCATATCCCAGTTTAGGTCAGCAAGCAATACAAACTCTGAGGATAGATGGGGGGAAATCAATTCACATATGGTGTCCAGGGCACTGCTGGGGGCTGAGGGGGTTCTGTAGCAAGCGGCAACAGTGAGATACTTATTTCTGGAAAAGTGGATTTTTAGAAGTAGAAGATCAAACTGTTTGGGCACAGACCTGGATAGTATGATAGAGCTCTGCAGGCTATCTCTACAGTATATTGCTGAGGCAGGTTGAGCGGGACTGGGGGCTCTACAGTGAAAAAGTACAGTAAGAACTAACCGAAACAGCAATAGGCAAGGCATATTGACATGGGAGAGAGGCATAAAGCAATCACAGGTGTTATTCGAGAGAGCTAAGACAACAGCTGGTAATGGCGACGAAAGTTTGAGCTGAGGCTAAACAAATAAACAGGATGGGGTACCGTATAAAGGAACAGTCCAGCAGGCATCTGCTGTGTAGCTGAGTGATCATAAGGTTCAGTGAACAGCAATAGGTGAGTCCGGGAGCAGTTCAGTGACTGCTACAGCACAGGCGAGCAGGAGGCACGGCTGTTGATTGCGTGTGCTAGCGGGCCGGGGATAGCAGATGGATCTTCATGGTCGTCGCAACGGGAAGCCTGTTGAAACCACATCAGACGATTACGTCGGCAGACCAGTCGTGATGGATCGGCGGGGCTCTGTGTCAACACTAGGGGGTCCCGTCCGGTTGACAGAAAGGTAGATAGCCAGGAGATGGGCCTGGCTCGAGGCTTGCTCAAGGCTAACTGGGGCTTGCTTCTGGACAGCGGTGATTGGCCAACAACAACAACAGCCATTCGGTTGCAGCTAGCTAGTTGCGATGATCCGGTGTTAAGGTCCAGTGATTCAGTGATTCCGGCAGAAAATCCGATATGCTATGGCTCGATAGCGCGATGTGGAGACTGGCCGATAATCGTCCAGGCTAGAGCTGGCTGGTAGGTAGTGCAGGCCATGGACAATGGTGAAGACTGCTAACGGTGGCTAATAGCAAGTAGCACGAACACACTGCTACGCCATCTTGGATTCCCCATGAGCACTAACATAGGCGCACATACAATTTGGTAATAATTGAAGTTAAATGACAAACATTGGCATTTTCCATAACACCTGCAAGAAGAAGTCCTCTGTTTAAATAAGTATCATAAGAAATGTGTCACACCCTGGCTCTGGGACTCTATATGTTGAGCCAGGGTGTGTTCATTCTATGTGTTAGATTTCTATGTTGGTAGTTCTAGTTGTGTTTATTTCTATGTTGGCTAGAGTGACTCCCAATCAGAGGCAACGAGTGTCAGCTGTCGTTGGTTGTCTCTGATTGGGAGCCATATTTAACTGTCTGTTTTCCCTTTGTGTTTGTGGGTTCTTGTTCCAGTTGGTCATTGTTACCTAGGACGTTACGAGTCGTTTTGTTGTTTTGCATCGTGTGTGCACTTTAACTATTAAAGTATGTTCGCTCAACACGCTGCGCCTTGGTCCTCCTCTATGTATGACGATCGTGACAGAAAAACCCCACCATACAAGGACCAAGCAGCGTGTCCAGGAGCAGGCAGACTGGACATGGGAGGAAGCGCCGGGAAAGGAGATGGAGAGGTTGGCGATGGCCCAGGTGGGCAAAGTATGGTCCTGGGAGGACATGCTCGGGGGAAAAGGACCATGGGCTAGGATTAAGGCCCTGGCGAGAGAGGAGCAGCGGCGTCAGCAGTGTCATCGTCGGACGGACGAGAGGCAACCCCAAAAATTTTTTAGGGGGGGGCACACGGCATGGGCGGCTGGGCAGCAGGAGGCTGCCACAGGGCGATTTGGAGAGGAGGCCACCGGGTTAGGGGGGCCAGAAGGCAGGTTGGCGGAGCCTGGATGGAGAGCGGAACCAACTTCCCGTACTCAGGCATGGCAGCATGGGACGGGGCAGGTTCCGCGGTATGCGGAGCGGCGTACTGTGCCACGAGTGGTCCGGCATAGTCCTGTACGTCCTGTGCGAGCACCCCGCACGTGTCGTGCGAAGGTGGGTATGCAGCCAGGACGGAGTGTGCTGGCTCAACGCTCGTGGTCTCCAATGCCTCTCCGCGGTCCCGGATATCCTGCTCCAGTGTCACGTGCTGTTATGCCAGTACGGGTACACAGCCCTGTACGTCCTGTGCGGATGCCTCAAACAGAGTGTGTGAAGGTAGGCATTCAGCCGGGACGGGTTGTGGCCGCTCTTCACTCCAGGTCTCCTATCCGTCTCCACAGCCCGGTTCGGCCTGTCCCTGCTCCACGCACCAAGCCTACGGTGTGCGTCGCCAGCCCAGTCCGGCCTGTCCCTGCTCCACGCACCAAGCCTACGGTGTGCGTCGCCAGCCCGGTCCGGCCTGTTCCTGCTCCACGCACCAAGCCTACGGTGCGCGTCGCCAGCCCGGCCCGGCCTGTTCCTGCCACTCGCACCAAGCCTACGGTGCGCGTCGCCAGCCTGGCCCGGCCTGTTCCTGCCACTCGCACCAAGTCAGGGGTGCGAGTCGTCAGCCTGGTCCAGCCCGTTCCTGCTACTCGCACCAAGCCAGGGGTGCGAGTCGTCAGTCCGGTGAGGCCCGTTCCGGCTCCACGCACCAAGCCAGGGGTGCGAGTCGTCAGTCCGGTGAGGCCCGTTCCGGCTCCACGCACCAAGCCAGGGGTGCGAGTCGTCAGTCCGGTGAGGCCCGTTCCGGCTCCACGCACCAAGCCAGGGGTGCGCATCGTCAGCCCGGTCCGGCTCGTGGCTGCTCCACGCACCAAGCCAGGGGTGCGCATCGTCAGTCCGGTGAGGCCCGTTCCGGCTCCACGCACCAAGCCAGGGGTGCGCATCGTCAGCCCGGTCCGGCCCGTTGCTGCTCCACGCACCAAGCCAGGGGTGCGCATCGTCAGCCCGGTCCGGTCCTTTCCTGCCTCACGCACCAAGCCAGGGGTGTGCGTCGTCAGTCCGGCACAACCCGTGCCTGGGTCACCGGTGCCTAATCAGGTACCGGTCAACTGCTCCACAACGGAGCTGAAGCTAACCGCTCCTGCTACGTCCAGTTCAGCTCCAGCCAGCGGGGCCAGACCGGACCAGGGGCGCTATGGGGGGTTTATTGGAGGGTGGTGGGCAAGGCCGGAGCCAGAACCGCCGCCGAGGAGGTATGCCCACCCAGCCCTCCCCTGTTTTGCTCTAGTTGAGGCGCGGTCGCAGTCCGCGCCTTTAGGGGGGGGGGGTACTGTCACACCCTGGCTCTGGGACTCTATATGTTGAGCCAGGGTGTGTTCATTCTATGTGTTAGATTTCTATGTTGGTAGTTCTAGTTGTGTTTATTTCTATGTTGGCTAGAGTGACTCCCAATCAGAGGCAACGAGTGTCAGCTGTCGTTGGTTGTCTCTGATTGGGAGCCATATTTAACTGTCTGTTTTCCCTTTGTGTTTGTGGGTTCTTGTTCCAGTTGGTCATTGTTACCTAGGACGTTACGAGTCGTTTTGTTGTTTTGCATCGTGTGTGCACTTTAACTATTAAAGTATGTTCGCTCAACACGCTGCGCCTTGGTCCTCCTCTATGTATGACGATCGTGACAAAATGTTTTACTATTGAAAGCTTCCAGGCCTTTAATAAGTAACAGTGAAGTACAACCTGCTGATAACCTTCCTATTTGCACAAGCAGAGAATGCCATCAGAATACTATATGGTGCTAACAACGTAATGCTATGCATTAGCACAGTATAGCACAGAGAGCTCTGTGTAATGCGACAGTACAGTACTGCATCAGCTTAAGTGGATAAAGACATCTAAATGTAGCTCTCCTTTCTGTTCAACTATTCTTCAAAAGGAATAACTCAGGGTTTAGTTGATTACACTGATGAAAAATAGGAAATAACCGTCTAGAAACAAAAGGCCTTTTTATCCAGTTTGTCAAGCCCATTACTATGTCATATGAATTTGCATTCCACAAAGCCTCTTGAGACCTTTTCAGATATAAATGGGCAACCCTGGCATTTCTCAGTTTCACATAAATTCAAGGTTACCCAGGCCTCAGCTTGTGGGTCGTGAAAAAGGTTATCCTCACATTTGGCCATCCTTTTACACAATGCACATGTTGCCATCCCGAATCCTTACAGACGAGCTTGTATAGAGTTTCATTTGGCAACATTTGGTTTTACAGAATTTATCATGGAAACCTAGCAAGCCAGCCATACACCAAGTCAACTCTTCACAGGACCCCAACTAAGGAAGGAAAACCATGTCCAAGGAGCAGGTGGTTGAGTGTGGTGTCTGGGGGTCGTAGGTTGCGTTGGAGGCCTTACCTGTGGGCTGAAACCCATGTTGGAGGAGGTAGAGTGGTGTCCCGCTGGGCGGCTGCTGACGGAGTGTGGAGGGCCTGAGTAGCTCACCGAGGACGGGATGAGCAGAGATGGGTGCAGGGGGTGAGCACCCATTCCCCTATGGACGTGGTGTGAGCGGAGCGATGGTGAGGACAGCTGACCGGAGGGGTCTGTGAGAGAGAGGGAGGACAGGAACAAGGTTGATGTACGCCTGATACACACATCTCCAACATATTTTCATCAGTGTCGCTAAATTCAAAGCAGCCCTCTTTGTGTGGTCAGGCTGGTGAACCAACATTTAATTCATAATTATATTGTATAACAGCCATGAATCCACTCATATTATTTGATCCCATGAAAACACATGGCTCAAATGGTTTCTGTATTTGACATCTGGTCTGAAATGTATATTCAAAACCTTACGTTGCTGATACGCAAGGGGGGAAACTAGCGTAAAGTGTGTTCTGAACTGGTTGTGTTAAATCATTCTAAAGTCTTCTGTAGGATTTTCCCCCCATATATCCAACAACAGAATAGGAGACTGTCCAAATCAACTAGCCTTCTGTACAGGATAGTATTACCAGCCACAGATAGACTGAACTATGTGGTATGAGACAGCTTCTGAGAAAAGTGGAACAAAAACTAAAAGAGGACATGTATGGACAGGGCTACACTTTCAACATGGTATTATCTGTGTGGTGTGAAATGTTTGCAGTTTATAATATGATATCTGTGTGAGACTGACTAACAAAAATAAGTTCCCAAAAAATTTAATAATAATATTAATTGGTTTATTTTATTGTATTTATCCAAGAACCTTCAATAGGATATCTGAGTGAGACTGACTACTAAAATCAATGGGGGCCCCCATGCCGGTAATTCGACCATGATGACAAGATAGATAGATAGCTGGCTACTAAACAAACTTGGGCTAATTGACTGACTATCAGTGACTGACATAACAAGAGAAACACTGCTGATGCACAACCAAATTTTGAAATTGCACCTTGTGGATTCTATTATTCCAACTCGCAACAGCAAGTTGAGATCCCGACTGAGTCATGGCATAAGAAACTTCTGATAGGCTAATTGACATTATTTGAGTCAATTGGAGGTGTACCTGTGGATGTATTTCAAGGCCTACCTTTAAACTCAGTGCCTCTTTGCTTGACATCATGGGAAAATCAAAAGATATCAGCCAAGACCTCAGAAAAAAAATTGTAGACCTCCACAAGTCTGGTTCATCCTTCGGAGCAATTTCCAAACGCCTGACGGTACCACGTTCATCTGTACAAACAATAGTACGCATTATAAACACCATGGGACCACGCAGCCGTAATACCGCTCAGGAGGGAGACGTGTTCTGTTTCCTAGAGATGAACGTAATTTGGTGCGAAAAGTGCAAATCAATCCCAGAACAACAGCAAAGGACCTTGTGAAGATGCTGGAGGAAACAGGTACAAAAGTATCTATATCAACAGTAAAACAAGTCCTATATCGACATAACCTGAAAGGCCGCTCAGCAAGGAAGAAGCCACTGCTCCAAAACCGCCATAAAAAAGCCAGACTACGGTTTGCAACTGCACATGGAGACAAAGATCGTACTTTTTGGAGAAATGTCCTCTGGTCCTGTGGTCGTCATCGGGTGAGGTTGTGTCTCTCTCTGGCGGGAGGTAAGCTTGGCTTATATGGCTTATATACATAGTTTGGGCTTTGTCGAGTAAAGCTTAAACTATGTATTTAGATTGTAGTTAGATATTGTAGGTAGTTATCGTGGGTTGTGTATGTAATTATTGTAGGTTAGTATTGTATTCGGCTGAGCCCGGTGAAGCACGAAGCTAGCTAACCCACTACCTGGACTAGCTAGCGGGTAGCTACTGGTAACTATTAGCAACTGTGGATACAGTGGGGAAAAAAAGTATTTAGTCAGCCACCAATTGTGCAAGTTCTCCCACTTAAAAAGATGAGAGAGGCCTGTAATTTTCATCATAGGTACACGTCAACTATGACAGACAAAATGAGAAAGAATAATCCAGAAAATCACATTGTAGGATTTTTAATGAATTTATTTGCAAATTATGGTGGAAAATAAGTATTTGGTCAATAACAAAAGTTTCTCAATACTTTGTTATATACCCTTTGTTGGCAATGACACAGGTCAAACATTTTCTGTAAGTCTTCACAAGGTTTTCACACACTGTTGCTGGCCCAATTTTGGCCCATTCCTCCATGCAGATCTCCTCTAGAGCAGTGATGTTTTGGGGCTGTCGCTGGGCAACACGGACTTTCAACTCCCTCCAAAGATTTTCTATGGGGTTGAGATCTGGAGACTGGCTAGGCCACTCCAGGACCTTGAAATGCTTCTTACAAAGCCACTCCTTCGTTGCCCGGGCGGTGTGTTTGGGATCATTGTCATGCTGAAAGACCCAGCCACGTTTCATCTTCAATGCCCTTGCTGATGGAAGGAGGTTTTCACTTAAAAATTCACGATACATGGCCCCATTCATTCTTTCCTTTACACGGATCAGTCGTCCTGGTCCCTTTGCAGAAAAACAGCCCCAAAGCATGATGTTTCCACCCCCATGCTTCACAGTAGGTATGGTGTTCTTTGGATGCAACTCAGCATTCTTTGTCCTCCAAACACGACGAGTTGAGTTTTTACCAAAAAATTATATTTTGGTTTCATCTGACCATATGACATTCTCCCAATCCTCTTCTGGATCATCCAAATGCACTCTAGCACACTTCAGACGGGCCTGGACATGTACTGGCTTAAGCAGGGGGACACGTCTGGCGCAGCAGGATTTGAGTCCCTGGTGGCATAGTGTGTTACTGATGGTAGGCTTTGTTACTTTGGTCCCAGCTCTCTGCAGGTCATTCACTAGGTCCCCCCGTGTGGTTCTGGGATTTTTGCTGACCGTTCTTGTGATCATTTTGACCCCACGGGGTGAGATCTTGCGTGGAGCCTCAGATCGAGGGAGATTATCAGTGGTCTTGTATGTCTTCCATTTCCTAATAATTGCTCCCACAGTTGATTTCTTCAAACCAAGCTGCTTACCTATTGCAGATTCAGTCTTCCCAGCCTGTTGCAGGTCTACAATTTTGTTTCTGGTGTCCTTTGACAGCTCTTTGGTCTTGGCCATAGTGGAGTTTGGAGTGTGACTGTTTGAGGTTGTGGACAGGTGTCTTTTATACTGATAACAAGTTCAAACAGGTGCCATTAATACAGGTAACGAGTGGAGGACAGAGGAGCCTCTTAAAGAAGAAGTTACAGGTCTGTGAGAGCCAGAAATCTTGCTTGTTTGTAGGTGACCAAATACTTATTTTCCACCATAATTTGCAAATAAATTCATAAAAAATCCTACAATGTGATTTTCTGGATTTTGTTTTCTAAATTTGTCTGTCATAGTTGACGTGTACCTATGATGAAAATTACAGGCCTCTCTCATCTTTTTAAGTGGGAGAACTTGCACAATTGGTGGCTGACTAAATACTTTTTTTCCCCACTGTAGTTGTTTCACGCCTGAGAGTACCTGTAATTACGCCAGCTAGCTGCCTACAATAATTACATACAATAATGCCTACCATTCAGCAGTTTTTCTAACCTCATTTTCTGAAGTGTTAACGTTAGGTAGTAAGTGGCTACTGTGCTTGAAATGTAGCTAGATTGTTGCTACCTGGATAGCTACTAAACAGTAGCTGGAACAACCTAGCGAACAGACGCGAACTGGCTGAGTCAATTCAGTGGCTAGCTTTGCACTTGGCTAGCTAACAGTAGCTGCTAGGGGTAAGTTATAACCTACATTTGTGTTTTGTTTTTACATACTGGTAGCCAGAGTCGTTCAAGGAATTCGGGACATGGGTGACTAGTTAACGTTAGCTTGGCTCTCTCTGTGTGTTCGTGCCGTGGGAGGAGGGGTTTCTTCGTTGGCAGAAAGCAATGGCTAGCTAGTATGCTAACTATTCTAGCTAACTAACTGGCTGAATAAGTTGACGACGGACTCGCTCATGTTGTCGGGACTAACCCACAACGTTACACACGGACACGAATGATCTGCTTGGCGTGTTGACACACTGGTGGTTTGTTGTGGCCGAGTATTGGTGCTAAACTGTGTTGTTGGAGTCCGGCATGCTAGTTGGCTGTGGCGTCATGTGACTAAGTGCCCTGGACGGTTTTCACGGAAGAATACTGTACCAAGTTAGCTAGCTGAATAAACTAAGTTAGTCTATTCCTAGAAAACATTGAACCGCTGTAGTTTACAACAATTATAGTTTCTGAGGTGGAAGTTGGGAGAGTTATATTTGGGTGTTTCAGTGAAACGTAAGTGAGGGAGGCCCCGCTCTCTCGCTTTCCCAGATGTTTAGTTCATTTCATTCCGATCTCCTTTGCATTATTGTAGCCATTTTCTGTAGCCTGTCAACTATGCCTCTGTCTATCCCTGTTCTCTCCTCTCCGCACAGGCTATACAAACGCCTCACACCACGTGGCTGCTGCCTCTCTAACCTGGTGGTCCCTGCACGCACCACCCACGTGGAGTTCCAGGTCTCCGGCAGCCTCTGGAACTGCCGTTCTGCGGCCAACAAGGCAGAGTTTATCTCAGCCTATGCTACCCTCCAGTCCCCCGACTTCTTGGCGCTGACGGAAACATGGATTACCACTGAAAACACTGCTACTCCTACTGCTCTCTCCTCGTCTGACCATGTGTTCTCGCATACCCTGAGAGCATCTGGTCAGCGGGGTGGTGGCTCAGGAATCCTCATCTCTCCCAAGTGGACATTCTCTCTTTTCCCCTGACCCATCTGTCTATATCCTCATTTGAATTCCATGCTGTCACAGTCACTAGCCCATTCAAGCTTAACATCCTTGTCATTTATCGCCCTCCAAGTTCCCTTGGAGAGTTCATCAATGAGCTTGACGCCTTGATAAGTTCCTTTCCTGAGGATGGCTCACCCCTCACAGTTCTGGGTGACTTCAACCTCCCTACGTCTACCTTTGACTCATTCTCTCTGCCTCCTTCTTTCCACTCCTCTCCTCTTTTGACCTCACCCTCTCACCGTCCCCCCCTACTCACAAGGCAGGCAATACGCTTGACCTCATCTTTACTAGATGCTGTTCTTCTACTAATCTCACTGCAACTCCCCTCCATGTCTCCGACCACTACTTTGTATCCTTTTCTCTCTCGCACTCCTCCAACACTACTCACTCTGCCCCTACTCAGATGGTAGTGCGCCATCGCAACCTTTGCTCTCTCTCTCCCGCTACTCTCTCCTCTTCCATCCTATCATCTCTTCCCTCTGCTCAATCCTTCTCCCGCCAATCTCCTGATTCTACCTCCTCAACCCTCCTCTCCTCCCTTTCTGCATCCTTTGACTCTCTATGTCCCCTATCCTCCCGGCCGGCTCGGTCCTCGCCTCCTGCTCCGTGTCTTGATGACTCATTACGAGCTCACAGAACAGGGCTCCGGGCAGCCGAGCGGAAATGGAGGAAAACTAGACTCCCTGCGGACCTGGCATCTTTTCACTCCCTCCTCTCTACATTTTCTTCCTCTGTTTCTGCTGCTAAAACCACTTTCTACCACTCTAAATTCCAAGCATCTGCCTCTAACCCAAGGAAGCTCTTTGCCACCTTCTCCTCCCTGCTGAATCCTCCTCCTCCTCCCCCCACTCCCTCTCTGTGGATGACTTCGTCAACCAATTTAAAAAGAAGTTTGACGACATCCGATCCTCGTTTGTTAAGTCAAATGACACTGCTGGTCCTGCTCACACTGCCCTACCCTATGCTTTGACTTCTTTCTCCCCTCTCTCTCCAGATGAAATCTTGCGACTTGTGATGGCCGGCCGCCCAACAACCTGCCCGCTTGACCCTATCCCCTCCTCTCTTCTCCAGACCATCTCCGGTGACCTTCTCCCTTACCTCACCTCGCTCATCAACACATCCTTGACCGCTGGCTATGTCCCTTCCGTCTTCAAGAGAGCGAGAGTTGCACCCCTTCTCAAAAAACCAACACTCGATCCCTCTGATGTCAACAACTACAGACCAGTATCCCTTCTTTCTTTTCTCTCCAAAACTCTTGAGCGTGCCGTCTTTAGCCAACTCTCTTGCTATCTCTCTCAGAATGACCTTCTTGATCCAAACCAGTCAGGTTTCAAGACTGGTCATTCAACTGAGACTGCTCTTCTCTGTGTCACGGAGGCTCTCCGCACTGCTAAAGCTAACTCTCTCTCCTCTGCTCTTGTCCTGCCTTTGATACTGTGAACCATCAGATCCTCCTCTCCACCCTCTCCGAGTTGGGCATCTCCGGCGCGGCTCACTCTTGGATTGCGTCCTACCTGACCGGTCGCTCCTACCAAGTGGCGTGGCGAGAATCTGTCTCCGCACCACGTGCTCTCACCACTGGTGTCCCCCAAGGCTCAGTTCTAGGCCCTCTCCTATTCTCGCTATACACCAAGTCACTTGGCTCTGTCATATCCTCACATGGCCTCTCCTATCATTGCTATGCAGACGACACACAACTAATCTTCTCCTTTCCCCTTCTGATAACCAGGTGGTGAATCGCATCTCTGCATGTCTGGCAGACATATCAGTGTGGATGACGGATCACCACCTCAAGCTGAACCTCGGCAAGACGGAGCTGCTCTTCCTCCCGGGGAAGGACTGCCCGTTCTATGATCTCACCATCACGGTTGACAACTCCATTGTGTCCTCCTCCCAGAGTGCGAAGAGCCTTGGCGTGACCCTGGACAACACCCTGTCGTTCTCCGCTAACATCAAGGCGGTGACCCGATCCTGTAGGTTCATGCTCTACAACATTCGGAGAGTACGACCCTGCCTTACACAGGAAGCGGCACAGGTCCTAATCCAGGCACTTGTCATCTCCCGTCTGGATTACTGCAACTCGCTGTTGGCTGGGCGCCCTGCCTGTGCCATTAAACCCCTACAACTCATCCAGAATGCCACAGCCCGTCTGGTGTTCAACCTTCCCAAGTTCTCTCACGTCACCCCGCTCCTCCGCACACTCCACTGGCTTCCAGTTGAAGCTCGCATCTGCTACAAGACCATCGTGCTTGCCTACGGAGCTGTGAGGGGAACGGCACCTCCGTACCTTCAGGCTCTGATCAGTCCCTACACCCAAACGAGGGCATTGCGTTCATCCACCTCTGGCCTGCTGGCCCCCCTACCTCTGCGGAAGCACAGTTCCCGCTCAGCCCAGTCAAAACTGTTCGCTGCTCTGGCACCCCAATGGTGGAACAAGCTCCCTCACGACGCCAGGACAACGGAGTCACTCACCACCTTCCGGAGACACTTGAAACCACACCTCTTAAGGAATAGCTGGGATAGGATAAAGTAACCCTTCTACATTTACATTTACGTCATTTAGCAGACGCTCTTATCCAGAGCGACTTACAAATTGGTGCATTCACCTTATAGCCAGTGGGATACCCACTTTACAATGTTTTTTTTGGGGGGGTGGGGTAAGGGGGGGGTAGAAGGATTACTTCTACCCCCCGTTACCCCACCACACCCCCCCCCAAAATGTGTAAGTCGCTCTGGATAAGAGCGTCTGCTAAATGATGTAAATGTAAATGTAATGTAAATGTCTGATGAAACAAAAATTGAACTGTTTGGCCATAATGACCATTGTTATGTTTGGAGGAAAAAGGGGGTAGCTTGCAAGCTGAAGAACACGATCCCAACCGTGAAGCACGGGGGTGGCAGCATCATGGTGTGGTGGTGCTTTGCTGCAGGAGGGACTGGTGCACTTCACAAAATAGATGGCATCATGAGGAAGGAAAATTATGTGGATATATTGAAGCAACATCTCAAGACATCTGTCAGGAAGGTAAAGTTTGGTCGCAAATGGATCTTCCAAATGGACAATGACCCCAAGCATACTTCCAAAGTTGTGGCAAAATGGCTAAAGGACAACAAAGTCAAGGTATTGGAGTGGCCATCACAAAGCCCTGACCTCAATCCTATAGAAATTCTGTGGGCAGAACTTAAAAAGTGTGTGTGAGCAAGGAGGCCTACAAACCGGACTCAGTTACACTAGCTCTGTCAGGAGGAATGGGTCAACATTCACACAACTTATTGTGGGAAGCTTGTGGAAGGCTACCTGAAACGTTTGACCCAAGTTAAACAATTTAAAGGCAATGCTACCAAATACTAATTGAGTGTATGTAAACTTCTGACCCACTGGGAATGTGATGAAAGAAATAAAATCTGAAATAAATCATTCTCTCTACTATTATTCTGACATTTCACATTCTTAAAATAAGGTGGTGATCCTAACTGACCTAAGACAGGGAATTTTTACTAGGATTAAATGTAAAGAATTGTGAAAAACAGAGTTTAAATTTATTTGACTAAGGTGTATGTAAACTTCCAACTTGAACTGTATATACATTTGTGTGTGTAATCATACAACAACAAATATTATTGACACATTTATTACATACACTCGCACTATGAGGGAGTATCAATTTGGCCTGTAGTTAATAAAACCACAATTTGTACTGCAAAAACAAACCAATCCAAACCAATTGATATTACAATCTATCAAATAGAAACGTCAACAAGAGGGCAATCCCTATAGGCTCTGTTACATTTGTTAAATCCATGGCACAAATGCAATACACACCAACATTAAAAAATACACAAGCTTTACAAAACCAATAAAAAATGGGTAGACAAATAGCAAACAGCATAAATGTCATTTGTGTCAACATGGACTTTGGCCACATAAATCGCTGTGGTAAGAGAGTTTACAAGCTAGAGTGTCCATTGTACTTTTTAGTTAGAGTGTTATGTGACTGGGAGTGTCCTTCTGTGAGAATTCTGTGGTTGGTTTGAGTTGTCCAGCTTGGCATGGTGCCCATGTGTGACAGACAGGTTTGGGCTGGGTTTCCCACCCTCACTACATTCCCCAGTTATTCATTGTGGGAGATGTGGAGCTGGATCTGTGAGACCCTGTGAATGCCTAGCAGTGCAGGAACTGGATCCTATTCTCCATCTCTGTATTCATTCCCCTATGGCACTGCCCTGGCTCTATGCCAGCATCACAGCTGGCTTCAAATAGCATTAGTTTCCTTCTCAAATACTTCAGTTACGCTTGCCTGACAAAATGGAACCAATGGAAAAGTCCCAAAAGTGCAAAGACTGCACATCTGGCACTTACAGGTAGGCTCAATCAAACTCTCAACCAATTTGAAAAATACTACTACTATTTGAACTCAGGTCTGTCCAGCATAGGCCTGCCTGCACTCAGCACTACTCTATGTAGGCACAGGTAAATAAAAATAAGTTATTACATACACTGGATAGGTGCAGTGCAATTTTACAGGCTCAGCCATAGTAGTACAGCACCCCTGGAGCAAATTGGGGTTAAGTGCCTTGCTCAAGGGCACATCAACAGATTTTTCACATTATCAGCTTGGGTATTCAAACCAAACACATTTTGGTTACTGGCACAACGCTCTAACCGCTAGGCTACCAGGACATGCACACACACATAAACCTGGGTAGGCAAACAGAGAGTCAGGGTTGGAAGGCAATGGTGGGACCAACTGTAAGTTAAACTAAAACCTTCATATAATTGGAACAACTGCAACATATCTAATGACCACTATTTGAGAGAAATTGCACTACAATACAGATTCAATGCTGTGATTGTCTAATACTACTTTCCTCTAACATTGATGTCATTAGAGATACAGTATAATATGGGCAGATGGATCCCATGGCTTCCGAGTGGCGCAGTGGTCTAAGGCACTGCATCTCAGTCCTTGAGGTGTCACTACAGACCCCCTGGTTCAATTCCAGGCTGTATCACAACCGGCCGTGATTGGGAGTCCCATAGGGCGGCGCACAATTGGCCCACCGTCGTCTGGGTTTGGCCGGTGTAGGCCGTCATTGTAAATAAGAATTTGTTCTTAACTGACTTGCCTAGTTAAATAAAGAATAAATAAAATGGCAACTATGCATTCTGGATCACCAGTAAATAAAATGTAGTCACTGAGTCCACAGATTTGATTTAGTTATTTATGCCAAGTCTTGTTATTTTAATGTTTACACTATGTTGAGGAATTTATGACTTCATTTCAATGTGCATCCAGGACTTCGGGCTATGCGCTATTCTAGGAGGGATGAAGGGAAGGAGAGTGCTGTCTTCTTTAGTATAGTCTAGGCTGGGATTCAAACAAACCGTAATACGCCGACATCCCACTGGACATTACTTTTAAAGTAATGATGTGGGGAAAATCGATACGGTTACATATCGGGATATTATTTTTGCGATATACCGTATCGTATCGAATTGTTTTGACAATATCACAATATTATTTTTGCGCTAGTTTGCTGTACCTGCACCAAAACTCCAGTATTTTTCCTTTATAGATTGCTCTCTACCTTCTTTTTAAATAGGGGGCCAATTTGTTTTCAGCACTTTTATTTCCATTCTGTTTTCTAATGGCTCTCTCTATTTCCCTCTGCAGCAGACATTTGGTGAGCAATATGTTCGGAACATCGAATCGCAATACAAACACAGTATCTAATCGCAATACATATAGAATTGTGAGAATCGCAATAGATATCGTATTGGTACCTAAGTATCATAATAATATCATATTGTGAGATCCCTGGCAATTCCCAGCCCTATTTTAAAGGCAATTTCCCTGATGTGTGTGTTCAATAAGCTTAAAATGAAAGAAAATCCCTATAGAAAGCATTCATTCCTGTCTCCCAGTGTACAGCTCAGTACAGTATCTGAACATCTTCTAGCTCATGTGATGTCAAGAACATTTTAGTATTTTATGAGGATCCTCAGTAGCTGTTGCTGTAGCAGCAGCTACTCTTCCTGGGGTCCACAACATAAGCCTGTGGCAACCATCAAACAACATTTGAAGGGAGTTGTGAGGGAAATCTACTAAATGTTCGCATTACTGTCATTGTTACTAACTTCCGGTCAGTCCAAATGTATTTTCACTAGGCCACTCTGTGGGTGTGATGTGGGAGAGTGTCCTTAACACCTGCCTCCATTATACGGACATGGAGTCACATACTGTATTTACACCCATACAATCACACCTACACCTAGCAGAAGAAAAAACCTACTTTCAAAACCATACAGTAGTCTTTAGTACTGCCACTATAGTGCCACTAATCTACACTGAACAAAAATATAAACGCAACATGTAAAGTGTTGGTATCCATGTTTCATGAGCTGAAATAAAAGATCCCAGAAATGTTCCATACGCACAAAAAGCAGATTTCTCTAAAATGTTGTGCACAAATTTGTTTAAATCCCTGTTAGTGAGCATTTCTCATTTTCCAAGATAATCCATCCACCTGACAGGTGTGGCATATCAAGAAGCTGATTAAACGGCATGATCATTACATAGGTGCACCTTGTGCTGGGGACCATAAAAGGCCACTCTAAAATGTGCAGTTTTGTGACACAACACAATTACACATATGTCTCAAGTTTTGAGGGAGTGTGCAATTGGAAAGCTTACTGCAGGAATGTCCACCAGAGCTGTTGCCAGAGATTTTCTCTACCATAAGCCGCCTCCAACGTCATTCTAGAGAATTTGGCAGTACACTCTTAGAAAAAAAGGTGCTATCTAGAAGCTAAAAGGGTTATTCGGCTGTGCCCATAGGAGAACCCTTTGAAGAACCCATTTTGGTTCTACGTAGAACCCCTTTGGTTCCAATTATAACTTTTTTGGGTTCCACATAGAACCCTTTCCGCAGAGGGTTCTACCTGGAACCAAAAAGGGTTATCCCTGGAACCAAAAAGGGTTCTCCTATGGGGACAACCAAAGAACCCTTTAGGAATAATTTTTTCTAAGAATGTACGTCCAACCGGCCTCACAACCGTAGACCACTTGTAACCACGCCAGCCCAGGACCTCCACATCCGGCATCTTCACCTGCGGGATCGTCTGAGACCAGCCACCCGGAGAGCTGATGAAACTGCGGGTTTGCACAACCGAATAATTTCTGCACAAACTGTTAGAAACCGTCTAAGGGAAGCTCATCTGCGTGCTCGTCGTCCTCACCAGGGTCTTTACCTGACTGCAGTTAGGCGTTGTAACCGACTTCAATGGGAAAATGCTCACCTTCGATGGCCATTGGCACGCTGGAGAAGTGTGCTCTTCATGGATGAATCCCAATTTCAACTGTACTGGGCAGATGGCGTGTGGGCGAACAGTTTGCTGATGTCAACGTTGTGAACATAGTGCCCCATGGTGGCGGTGGGGTTATGGTATGGGCAGGCATAAGCTACGGACAATGAACACAATTGTATTTTATCGATGGCAATTTCCTGAGGCCCATTGTCGTGCCATTCATCTGCCACCATGACCTCATGTTTCAGCATGATAGTGCACGGCCCTATGTCGCAAGGATCTGTACACAATTCCTGGAAGCTGAAAATGTCCCAGTTCTTCCATGGCCTGCACACTCACCAGACAGTCACACACTCACCAGTCACCCGTTGAGCATGTTTGGGATGCTCTGGATAGACGTATACGACAGCGTGTTCCAGTTCCCACCAATATCCAGCAACTTCGCATAGCCATTGAAGAGGAGTGGGACAACATTCCACAGACCACAATCAACAACCTGATCAACTCTATGCGAAGGAGATGTGTCGCACTGAATAAGGCAAATGGCGGTCACACCAGATACTGACTCGTTTTCTGATCAATGCCCCTACCTATTTTTTTTTAAGGTATCTGTGACCAACAGATGCATATCTGTATTCCCAGTCATGTGAAATCCATAGATTAGGGCCTAATCAATGTATTTCAATTGACTGATTTCCTTATAGGAACTGTAACTCAGTAAAATCTTTGAAATTGTTGCATGTTGCGTTGATATTTTTGTTCAGTGTAGGTCTATAGGAGGAGGTCAACAACACACATCCATAGAGAGGGGAATTCCAATTAACGCACACTTGATGCTGCCAGCTTGTTAATGAGCAAGTGGGGCGGCTGGCATTGCATCACAGATCCAAAACAACACATAGCATCCATACTGACTGTCCTATGCAGCCCCCTGCCATCACAGGATTGGCGCTGAGCCTCAGCCCGGTCTGTGATCTGTGATGGTAACCATGGCCATGGCTTCAAATCTGACCTCCTCTCCTCCCATCCTCCCAATCTCTCTTTTTCTCTCCTCTCATCCCATCCTCCCTCTCAAGTCCTCTCCTCTCCTCTCATCCCATCCTTCCTCTCAAGTCCTCTCCTCTCCTCTCATCCCATCCTCCCTCTCAAGTCCTCTCCTCTCCTCTCATCCCATCCTCCCTCTCAAGTCCTCTCCTCTCCTCTCATCCCATCCTCCCTCTCAAGTCCTCTCCTCTCCTCTCATCCCATCCTCCCTCTCAAGTCCTCTCCTCTCCTTTCCTCCCCATCCTCCCTCTCAAGTCCTCTCCTCTCCTTTCCTCAACTGTGCTTTCTGGCAGTTGCTAAAATACATTTGCAATAACATACACAAACAGATATACTGTATACACATCCACAGATTGAAACACATCCCTGTTGAAAACAGATATAAATCAACTATCCGTTTTTAAGCAGTTATTCTGATTGAGTCGTGGGAACCGGGAGGACAACATTTAGAAATATATACCATACAACATAATACCTCAAATTATGAAAGCAAGTAATTAAAGAGGCAGTGCAGTTAAAATCATGATTTGTCCATAAAAAAAATTATAAAAATGTTTTGGGCCCACATCATGCCATCACAATGTGATCTGATTATATTAGACCAATATCTGTTCATCTGGGTAAGGGGTGTGCTCTAGACCATCCTATCAGCCAATCAGGGCTGTGTATGTAAATATCTTCAAATTTGTTTCCTAATGACCACACGATCAGACTGGGCATTTCAAAGGCCAAAGGAGGCTCAGGGAAATAAATGCAAAAAAAATATTTTTGAGTTATTTTCATTAAACAAACACACACAGTGATTTATTACAATTACAAAGACTGCATGGGGGTTTTAATGATCTGTTCAACAACAACAAAATAATCGCCCCAAAAGGACATGGGCATGGCAGAAATGTGTTTATCCTAAATTTGTTTATCCAGAAGTTTGAATAAACAACCTATTTCGTAGAATAATTTACTAAAAGGGAGAGATGGCAGCCAGTGAATGGGTTTGGAAAGAGATATCATTTGAGTGGAGAGATTGAGCTTAACTGTGACATGATTCATCCCTAATGACTCCTAGGACTACCTGAAAATGTTGCAAAACTAAAAAAAGTTGTGTGCCCTAATGAACATGAGTCTGATAAAGATCTGGGATAGATACAGTTTAGGCTTCTCCACTGCACTGGCATCTCTCCAACCATCCTCTGCTGTAAGCAGCACAGACAGACACTACTACACGAAACTGGACCCCCTGACATCACCATAGCAGTCTAAAGAGGGACGTTGTACTGTAATTGTTGTTGTACCCACATAATTCAATAGAACATCTATTGTTATATGCCGCCTATACCACATACACTTGTCTCTGTGTTTCCCCTAGGAAACGTTAGCGTGGGGGACGGGGACGGGGGACGGGGGGGGGGGGGGCAATGCTGCGGTTTTAGAGGTCCTCTTTGCCGCAGAGACAAAATGCTCATTTTTTAAAGCTAATTTCCTGCAATTCTACACATTTTGCCATAGGGCGGAGAGAACATTTTACAGTTTTAAAGCTAGTTTCCTGCAATTCTACACATTTTGTCATGGGGCTGAGAGAAAAATGTCAATTTCAAAGCTAATTTCCTGCAATTCTACACATTTTGCCATGGGGCTGAGAGACAATTTGCAGTTTTAAACACATTTTGCCATCTGAGTGACTCAAACATTATAACTAAATCAATGGGGGCCCAATGTGTCACGTTCGTTGTATAAAGGATCGGACCAAGGTGCAGCGTGGTATGCGTACATAGTCATTTATTTTAATAAACACAGACAAAATAACAAAATCCAACAGAACGTGAAGTTAAAGAGGCTAAACATCAAACAAGCCAAACAGAAACAAGATCCCACAACTAAGGTAGGCAACATGGCTGCCTAAGTATGATCCCCAATCAGAGACAACGACCGACAGCTGCCTCTGATTGGGAACCATACCCGGCCAACATAGAAATATATAAACTAGATTTCACACCCTGACCAACTCAACTAGAGAGCTCAATGTCAGGGCGTGACACAATGCCATGCCATGTTTTGAATTTTAGATTCTCCCTGACTGTCTCGTTTTTATTTTGGTGATTGTTAGTTCTCAAAGATGATCTTATTTAAAAATATATAACTCCATTATCTTTTCTACATACTTTATATCTGGTTTTAGTCATTTAAGTTTACACTGAAAACTATTTACCATCCTGAAAATTATATATCAACAAATAAGAATAATGATAATTATTTATTTTTTATTTTTGCAGTGGCGGCCACGATTTAGCAGCGGCGGTGAGCCTCTGCTAAATGCATATAGCCGAAACAACGTGTCTCCCAAAATCACTTTTCTCCCTCTCCTGTAAAGATTTGTTTCTCTAAGAAAACATGTGTAGCTTTCTACATGTGAAGGCATGTACAAAGCTATCCCCGCTCTGCCAGTCTGCTTTCACTATAGCCCAGGCAGCGGCACTCATCATCAGGAAAACATAAGCCCAGTGCTGGAAAGAAACCCTCTTCCATTGGCTGCCTCTCCCATCCAATCATAGGTCAGCCCAGACATTCCACAGGATAATCTCTTCCATTCGCCAATTCTGCTTTACCCAGTACTGAAACATTGCATTAAACCTTCTGGTTTGTGCAGACCTTTCTCACGTATAGTTTTTATACATGTGCATGTAATGTAGTCTCCTCTCCCTGCGGCTTTGTTTGGTTTCAGGCGACAAAAGTATTTCCAGGTTTGGATTGCTGCACTATTCTCAGTCCTCAGAGATAGAATAGTCTCCAGACTATGTGTGAGACATGCCAACCCACCACATCACAGAGAAGTGTGAAAGTCTTGTGCATGCCCTCTGGAGGTTCCCATCCTTCTATTCTTTATTCTCAACCGCAGATAGGATGTTATCATTGGGACTTTCCATAGCAACTGAACACCTCCGTAACCATAACAAGGTAATAGAAGCGTTGCAGTTTGTACACCCTGTTTAAACACAGTTCAACAAACCAATGATTAGATTAAACTCTAATCAAGGCTCATGACTAGTTTTTATCTGTTATTTAGATGTCAGATAGGTATTTATGTTGATGAAAATGTTTTACTGAATCAACATTCTACCAGTTGCATATGATAGATAATTACTGGATTTTTTCACACCAGATGGGAACTGTGAGGGCTGTGGAAGAGAACTCAGTTCAGGCTGTGTTGTAACATCCCACTGGGCACAGACGTCAATTCAACATCTATTCCACGTTGGTTCAATGTAATTTCATATAAATTGATTCAACCAGTGCCCATTGGGATGTCTAGAGAGGAACATTTTATTCGTAGTTGACACAGTTTTCAGGCAAAGACAATAAATGTTTTCCACCAAGAGGTTGAATATTGAAAATATATAGGTAGTTGATACCACCACGCTTCACTAGAATACCCTGCCAGTCATGTGTTTTGTGTTGTTTTTCTGGAAAATTGTATTGATTTCATTTTAACAGTGCATTCATTGATAGTTCCATGTAAAGTAATTGAATGATTACGTTTCCAGTCATGTTTACATAGTCATTATTAACCATTTACAATAAGAAACCAAATATGCCCAATGCAGACACCCTTTAACATTATATCATATACATGTATATAAAACAATAACCGCCATGTGCAAGATCTGAGTTGATATGGGTGAGACAAACAGAAAGTGTATAAGTGATGCACAGGTGTGTTCCTGCTAGGGGGTTTATCACAGGTGTGTTCCTGCTAGGGGGATTATCACAGGTGTGTTCCTGCTAGGGGGATTATCACAGGTGTGTTCCTGCTAGGGGGTTTATCACAGGTGTGTTCCTGCTAGGGGGATTATCACAGGTGTGTTCCTGCTAGGGGGTTTATCACAGGTGTGTTCCTGCTAGGGGGATTATCACAGGTGTGTTCCTGCTAGGGGGATTATCACAGGTGTGTTCCTGCTAGGGGGATTATCACAGGTGTGTTCCTGCTAGGGGGTTTATCACAGGTGTGTTCCTGCTAGGGGGATTATCACAGGTGTGTTCCTGCTAGGGGGTTTATCACAGGTGTGTTCCTGCTAGGGGGATTATCACAGGTGTGTTCCTGCTAGGGGGATTATCACAGGTGTGTTCCTGCCGCTAGGGGGGTTACCTATGGGTCTCCTGTGCTGGTGAAGCAGGCAAATGCCTGTGAAGCACGAGCATGCTGTGGGCAAGCTGCCCGCCTCCCCCGGGTGCCATCGCTGAGGAGGCGGGGCCACCGAGCACTGGCTCTTGAGGAAGCCTGTAGGGGCACATCACATGGGAAAGGACTATTAAACCCAGTGGATGATGAACTCTCTTTAGAACACAGCAGAGCTCACATGCACAACGAAAACAGAAATCTCATAACAGCTGATGAGTTCTTAAAGTGGAAGGGAAAGTTCAATCAGGCATAAGCCAGTTATATTTAAAATCAAATCAAATGTTATTTGCCACATGCGCCGAATACAACAGGTGTAGACCTTACAGTGAAATGCAAATAGTCCGGGTAACCATGATTAGCTGTTCAAGAGTCTTATGGCTTGGGGGTAGAAGCTGTTAAGATGCCTTTTGGACCTACACTTGGCGCTACGGTACTGATTGCCGTGCGGTAGCAGAGAGAATAGTCTATGACTAGGGTGGCTGGAGTCTTTGACAATTTTTAGGGCCTTCCTCTGACACCACCTGGTATAGAGGTCCTGGACGGCAGGAAGCTTGGCCCCAGTGATGTACTGGGCCGTACGCACTACCCTCTGTAGTGCCTTGCGGTCGGAGGCCGAGCAGTTGCCATACCAGGCGGTGATGCAACCAGTCAGGATGCTCTCGATGGTGCAGCTGTATAACTTTTTGAGGATCTGAGGACCCATGCCAAATCTTTTCTGTCTCCTGAGAGGGAATAGGCTTTGTCATGCCCTCTTCGCGACTGTCTTGGTGTGTTTGGACCATGATAGTTTGTTGGTAATGTGGACACCAAGGAACTTGAACCTGTTCGTCGATGAGAATGGGGGCGTGCGCAGTCCACTTTTTTTTCCTGTAGTCCACAATCATCTCCTTTGTCTTGATCACGTTCAGGGAGAGGTTGTTATCCTGGCCAGGTCTCTGGCCTCCTCCCTATAGGCTGTCCTTTTCAAGTAACATCCTTCAGTCCATGCATTGAGAATATAACAAGAACAAAGCACTGTGGGTACAGTAAAACAAAAAGAAAAGGTAAAAAAGGTAACCTTTTTATTGGGTTCTAGGGATTGGAAGCACTTCAGAGATGTTCTTATCAATGATGGGTATGCTACTGAAATGGCCTCTAGACGCACAAGGAAAACACTCTAAGTAAAACATTCTGTTTAATTTTATGGATTTCAGTAACGCTTCCTTCTTTTAAAGGGCCAGGTTTACGAGACCTCTGCTTGTGTTGTGGCTTTCTGGGAACAGAATCCTCCTGCCTGGACTTGTATTTGGTTTCCAAGGTAATCAGGCCAGGGGGTCAGAGTTCAGCAGTGCAGTTCAATACATCAAGAAAGTCATAAAAATCTGCCCTTAACAGGCTCTGGACAAGTCCTTTAGAGTATGGATGGAGGGACAGACCTACAGCAGTGTCATCTATTGTCGTTGTGTGACCATTTCATAAGAAGTCACCTTCAAGTGCCTTTTGTTGAGCTGAAGGCTACATTAGAGAAGAGTGGAAGCAGAACTCTCCAACACTTCCATTTCACAAGATTCCATTCTCTAAGTGACCTATTGTGTTGTGTTATGTGTTGTAGGAAGGCTTTTTGAGAGTTCAGATGTATTGAGCTTTACTTAGTAAAGTGTTGACAAGCCGAGTTTAGATTCAGGATTTTTGGATGACCTCGTCAGAAAAATTGTGAGAAACTATGTTAGCTCGTTGCACCGATATTCTGGTTTGAAGGCCTAATCAGAAAGAAGTGACAATGAGTATGCCCATAAAAAATCTTTAAACAATTATCGTATAGAAAATAAAAAGTAGCTTTGGCACAGTAAAGATGGAGTGCATGCAAAACTGGTGATGCTGACAATACATCTCTTTGAACGTACCAGGTCATGCACCAGCTTTAAACCTACACTATCTACACTTTTAGACAAAAGGGTTCCCAAAGGGTTCTTCGGCTGTCCCCATAGGAGAACCCTTTTTGGTTCCAGGTAGAACCCTTTTTGGTTCCAGGTAGAACCTTATTGTGTTCCATGTAAAACCGTTTCCCCAGAGGATTCTTCATGGAAACCAAAAGAGTTCTACCTGGAACCAAAAAGGGTTCTACCTGGAACCAAAAAGGGTTCTTCAAAGGCTTCTCCTATGGGGACAGCCAAAGATAGCTTTTCAGTTCTAGATAGCACCTTTTTTTCTTATGTATAGCCACTACCTCCCGCACTATATCCAAGCTGTGAAATCTGAGCTGAGGCAGCATGGGAGAGAAGACAGTGGAAAGGGAGAGAAGAAAACTAAACGTAGCTTGCAAAAATGGTGTGTGCATGTGTGCTTGCGCGTGCGTGTGTGTTTGCATGCGTGCCTGTACCCCACAGCATGTGATCCAGGCAGGGGAACTTTTGACCCCAGGTTCAACTTCATGGTCAGGGTTTATTCCTCAACTCATTATTCGAGTCAGCTCTGCTCTGAATAGCCCCTCCCTCTCTGTCTTCCTCAGGGCCCGACCCGTATACACAAGGCATCTCGGGGAAGGAGTGTTGATCTAGGATCAGGTTCCACCCAGTACATATAATCTTATTCATTATGATATAAAAGGCAAAACTGAACCTAGGTTTGGGTCATGCCTTATGTAAGACACAAGTCTCTCAATACTACAGAGACAATGTTCTCTTCTAAACAGTTTTTTGTTGCCAAACAACAATAATCAAATTAAGACACAAAGTTCCTTTGACATAGACTGAGACACGGAATAATTTAAAACACAGTGTTCAAACTTCCCTCTCTCCTGATCCTCTCATTAATGCATTTCATGGCCAAAACATTTCCCCTACAGCTGCCTTCTAGTACAATATTAGGGAGCAGCTGTTAGCTCATTTACAGTAATACAGCTCATTTACAGTAATACAGCTCATTTGCAGTAATACAGCTTATTTACAGTTAATACGTAGCAAAGCAGCTTACACCATTGGATAAGAAATCTGCCTCATGAGAGTATATCAATTTGACTGTCTTTGGTAAATACGGAACAATAACAATAATTCTAAAACAGGAACACAAGCAATTGCACACACACACACACACACACACACATGCAAACACACACACAGAGCTGATTGTTGTACAGTGCGTATTCCCTGAGCCAGATTCCAACACTGGCTGAACCTCAGGTGCGCCAGTAGAAATACTAAGCTCTGAGCTCATGATCTTGACAAGGGATCTCAGAGCATACCCAATCACCACAGTAGGTGCTTTCATCCTGAGGCCATTACAGAAGAACAGCCAGGTTAATATCTGTCGGCTGAGGCTGGCTGGTCCTCACTCACTTTTACCAGAGATGGAGAAAACCATCTAGACTGTGCAGTCAGTAACTGACAGAGAAACGCTTACTGCACTGATGTCAGACACATCTATCACCTCAACTAGCTGTTAAACTGTCTCTTGTTCATAGGTTGACATTGCACAAGCAAAATGCAGTGAGCAGTGAGCAAAAAAAATCAGAATATTGCAAATAGACAGGAAGGCAAGTTCCAATGTGAGTTCCCAATACTGCCACTTGCAATCCACTTGCAATATCATGATCATCACATACATTGTGCAGTTTTCCAGTAAACTACATGACAAAATACGTCCATGATAAAACACAACTCAGATATCTTATCTCAAGCTCTTATTTTGAAATGACCAGCAAACCATCCATCATCTGTAGTTTCCCTCTGAGTATACTGTAGCCTACAGTGCAATGAGGAGCATGCTGCTGGTGCTGGCATTGTTTTTGTAGACGGACTGGCCTGGGACTTGGGGTTGTCTGTGAAACATTGACGTAAAGCAATTAAGTTCCCCTTTAAACCTCAACAAAATAAAAGACACAGCTGCAGACCTTCACAATGGACCAAACTTCAGTTCAGACACAGACCTGCCATGCTGTAAAACAGAATTGTTCTCTTTAAATGGTGGGGTCTTGACTGACTAAATACCCCCTTCCAGGTTGATCTCACAAATGGGAGCCTCCTTTTTTAAAATCAACAACCATGGACTTGGGAGGATATGGACTAGGTGTATGGCCTCCTGGTGGAAATCTAGCTAATGCTCTCGCAGCCTGTAAAAGTTAAATTGCTATAACATGGAGTCCATCTAGGAATGGTCTTCCATGTAGGCAACACTGTGAAAGATCAGCTCTGTCCAGTCAACTGGGACGAGGGTTCAAGAAAAACATCTGACACACACAAACAGCTGAATTAATAGACACAAAAGAGAATAGTGGAGAGCAAACAATATTGTACTTGTAGAATGTAGAAGAAGTTCATATTTTGTGGGAAATAGTATAGCCTAGTGTATACTGTTTCTAAAATGATGGCAGGGGAGTGAACAACTCTCAACAACAGCAGCAACAACAAAAAACTTCTCACCAGAGGGGTCTGTCAAAAAGCAGGATCAGAATGCCAGCTAATAACCTTCCTAAATATTCTGAATTAAATATATATATATATATATAACTATTGAGAATTTTCTTTGAAAATTAATGAGAATACATTATAACAGGGTACATTTTTCTGAACGGATTATCTAAATAAAGGTAGCCTGAAAAAAATAGATGCTGATCATTGTTAGCTTAAGTAATATACAGTTTGCCAAATCTTCATATTCACAATCATATTCACGCGTAATTATTGGACGTCCTGTATTGAGATGTCTTCTGTCACGCCTGTATTACTTAAACGTTTCAATGTGTCCTCTATGTTGTAATCATCATCAGCTGTTCTTACCATCATGTATTACAAATTGGTTTCAAAGTATCTCGCATAAAAGTTTCTCCTTGAATGATAATCGACTCGCCTTTTAGGCTACTTTCTCTAGATCATGTTGACTGATGTTTTCAAATATGCCACAACAACAGTGTTCCAGAAGTATTTCCAAAGGAAGAGTGGCAATTACAAATTGTAATGTCACATTTTATATCGGATGAAACTTACCAAAAGAAAGGAAAGGTTTGGTATCCATGTTAGCTCATACCAGCGGATCTTCCCAACAGCAATATCAGCCTATCACAGATCAAGAAACCAAACGTATGATCTAGACAGTGAAAGTGACAGTCTAGCCTTGGTCGAAATCCAGCGATGTCACCGCCGACTTCGTGAAATCAGGACGTGCATTCAGATTCACAATACCTTCCGCCTGCTATCATTGCTCCTGTGCTTAGAACAACCTATGATGGGGACCTTCCAAGGGGGATTCCCAGTACGGCTTCAAAAATCAGCGACGGCCTATTGTTGTACTCTCTCCGAGTTAGTTTTCCACGCTGTATTCACTCATGAAAAAATGCATCACTGTAAAAGATGGATAGGACAAATGATGACAAAAAGAAATACAACCAGACTCTATGGGTTAGGTAGTTTAAGGTAGGCTCTCTCACAGTATAACAATTACATTGTATTATAAACTGGGTGGTTCGAGCCCTAAATGCTGATTGGCCGAAAGCTCTGGTATATCAGACTGTATACCACGGGTATGACAAAACTTTTATTTTAACTGCTCTAATTAAGTTGGTATATAATAGCAATAAGGAACCTCGGGGGTTTGTGGTATATTGCCAATATCCCACGGCTAAGGGCTGTATCCAGTTACTCCGCGCTGCGTGGTGCCTAAGAACAGCCATTAGCCATGGTATATTGGCCATATACCACACCCCCTCGTGCCTTATTGCTTAATCATAGTACAATAACTTTATTGTCCTCTACACACAATATTGAGTAGGCTATGTACATTCACGTAGGACTAGTATATAACAAAAAATAAATAATGTTTTACAATTATATTTAACTTCGCAAGAGGAAAGAATGTTGCATTGTTGTTTTAAATACCGTTGGCTAGTATATCATTTTAGAGGTTATATGTTTTTAAAATGCTCAATGTTCAATAAACTTAGGGACAGCCTATACTTTCTTGGTGAAGTGTTTCCAGTGAATACGAACTAGAAAAGCATTTGGTAAAACAACAGGCTGAGAGCTGAGAGAGTGAGATCTGAGCTTGCCAACAAGACTGCCATAAATCTCCACACTTCCTTCCCCTGTCTCCCACTTCAAGGAAAACCCTCCTCTTTCCCCCCAGACCTGCACCCCTCCCTCCCCCCTCCCTCCCTAGATCTGCTCCCCTCCCTCACTCCCTAGACCTGCTCCCCTCCCTCCCTCCCTCACTCCCTAAACCAGCTTCCCTCCCTCCCTCGCTCACCCCTAGACCTGCACCCCTCCCTCCCTAGATCTGCTCCCCTCCCTCACTCCCTCACTCCCTAGACCTGCACCCCTCCCTCCCTCCCTCCCTCCCTCCCTCCCTCCCTCCCTCCCTCCCTCCCTCCCACCCTAGATCTGCTCTCTCCCTCACTCCCTAGACCTGCTTCCCTCCCTCCCTCACCCCTAGACCTGCTTCACCCCCTCCCTCCCTAGATCTGCTCCCCTCCCTCACTCCCTAGACCTGCTTCCCTCCCTCCCTCACCCCTAGACCTGCTTCCCTCCCTGCTTCCCTCCCTCACCCCTAGACCTTCTCCCCTCCCTACCTCCCTCACTCCATATACCTGCTTCCCTCCCTCCCTCCCTCACCCCTAGACCTTCTCCCCTCCCTACCTCCCTCACTCCAAAGACCTGCTTCCCTCCCTCCCTCGCTCCCTCGCTCCCTCACCCCTAGACCTGCTTCCCTCCCTCCCTCGCTCCCTCACCCCTAGACCTGCTCCCCTCCCTCCTTCCCTCACCCCTAGACCTTCTCCCCTCCCTACGTCCCTCACTCCAAAGACCTGCTTCCCTCCCTCCCTCGCTCCCTCGATCCCTCACCCCTAGACCTGCTTCCCTCCCTCCCTCGCTCCCTCACCCCTAGACCTGCTCCCCTCCCTCCCTCACTCCTTCACCTCCACCACATCAAAAAATAACAACCTCATCTTGTCCTCATCCTTTGTTCATTGCTGTCATGTTGGACATCTTGGAGAAGGCACAAGTCATAATTGCTCAGTGCTTGATGCAACAATTTTACACCTGGCATACCTCTCCTAACCCTAACATTAACCCTAACCTTAACCCCATACACTAAATCTAACCCTTAATTAAACCTAAAATAGGGAAACAAGTCCACACACACACACACAAAATAACTGTAGCCATCAGCTAGTCATCAGCTGACTCAAATAGAGTTGTTCAAGCAAAGACATTCTCAAGATGTCAAACGTCAAGGTTAACAGAACGACACCATATGGACAGAACTCAGCAATAACTCACAAATCTGTGGCACTCTATACAATACTTTGTAGAAATACTACAAATACACATCAGCAAACCATTCACAAGGAAAACACTAGCACAACAGTCTAAACTGATTTCCATATTTTATACAAATGAACCATTCAATAAGCAGACATAGTCATACTACTCACCCCTCAGAGCTCAGAACACCTGCTGTATGTCACATTACCTCAACCACAAAGTGAATAAGGAGACACCAGAAGTAATGATTGGTAACATCATGAGCTGGCTTTGTTATGGTCTCATCACACATCACACGACTGTGTGTCCGTCTCAGTCTCCCTAATTAGTGCCCCTCTGGAAAGTTAACTGGGGAGACTTTGGAGGTCACCAGCAGGCTAACTCCATGGTGGGGTTGGGGTTGGGGTTGGGTCACAGTCAAGTCAACTCTAAAGCAGGCACCCCACTAGCATGAGGCCTGGAGTTGGCCTTTAGTGACCTGGCAGGGTGCAGTAAGCTCACCAGTAATGGAGACACATGGCTAAAAAGGGAAAGGCCATGAGTGGTACTGTTCTTTTGTAGGTGGCACTGTCAATGTGTCTATGTCTTGTGAGACATCAGGAATTCAGACATAATGGGTAACGTTCTCCATAAGAATGAAGGAACCCTGCAAACTGTCTTGCTGCATCCAAGGTTTTCTAAGAGAAAAATAGCCTTGGCCAGGTCACTGTCTGACCTAACTTAGACCTTCTGGTCCTTAACATTTGGAACTTTGGGTTGTTTCTTTTTGGTTAAGACATTAGTTATGTCCAGCAGTAACTCAGTATCTGTTCCGAATGCAAGATTCATTTCATTTTCTACAGTGGGATGTAAAGTAGAGCAGAAACATGTTAAACAGCTTCCCCTCACTGTGTTTATGAAATACACATACACCAGCCTTATTTGGACAGGGAAGCTAAAACTTTTAATTTGGCTAGATACTCCAGCATTTTGGATTTGAGATCAAATGTTTTACATGAGGTGACAGTACAGAATGTTATATTTTATTTGAAGGTATTTTCATACATATTTGTTTTACCATTTAGAAATGAATGCACGTTATGTATCTAGTCCCCCTGTTTGAAGGTGTCATAAATATTTGGACAAATTCACTTAACCTTTTGTCAAAAGTTTAGTATTTGAACCCATATTCCTAGCACACAATGACTACGACAAGCTTGTGACTCTACAAACTTGTTGGATGCATTTGCAGTTTGTTTTGGTTGTGTTTCGGATTATGTTGTCCCCAATAGAAATGAATGGTAAATAATGTATTGAGTCACTTTTATTGTAAATGGGGAATATAATATGTTTCTGTACACTTCTACATTAATGTGGACGCTACCATGGTTCCTTCAGATATCCACCACAACCATACTACACAGTCATTTCACACACATACTATCCTATGATGTCATCACACAGCCAGTTATGTCAGAACCAACCCTGTATGGCTTTCTGAACTAAATTAACCCCACTGTGAGTCCTCTAATCCATTACTGTGAAATCTGTTAGTTGAGGAGCTATGTGCTGCTGACTGTGTCAACTCTGTCAGTGGCACTGTGCATAATTAAAGCTAGCTGAATGAAGGGACTTTTCATTCCCTCTCCCTGCCTGCCATAATCAGATGAATGTTTCCCTGTGATGATGAACGACACACTGTGATGGAGGACTAGCCAGGCAGGAATCCCTAGGGAGGTATAGGCTTTAAGAGCCAAAACTTAGGCTTTAATGTCATGCGCCAAAGGTTTTATATAATTTCAGCCAGTAGTTTTGAAATTTGTGCTCACGAGCCGAAACGGGTCCCCGAAAATTGTGCACAATCAAATCAAATCATATTTTATTTATCACCTGCGCCAAATACAACTGTTATAGACTTTACAGTGAAATGCTTGCTTATAAATGATTGTGTACTACGTAATCCGTTTCGTATGATATGTTAAGAATTCCAATTTGGCTTTGTTACGAATTTGTAAGTGCTTAAGTCACCTCAGCATTGAATAACACTAGACTTGCAACTTTCCTATAGCTCTGCAGTCTATGATCACAGTTTCTGTCTTTTGGGTATATGAAATAATATAATGGATGATAAAACGTGTTTTTCTAGTCTTTTACACTCCCTTTTTGAGCACAGACTAGTGCCCAAAACATTTCATTTAGGAATACACAAGCGAAGGCAGCAGTATCACTCGTAGGCTTTCACTGAAACCGTCCAGCACACCAAACAACTAAGGTATGATTAGTGTCCTCTGTGTATTCCAAAAGCCGTTAACAAAGCAATCCCAATGTAAGTAGACATGTCTAGGCATGTAATTATTTCTCTGAGAGGCAGAAGTAATATTCTGTCAAGACAAACCTCAGACTAATCGCCCTACTACTGTACTAGTTTGGTTATCTTAAGAAGGTGCACTTTGGGGTTTAATCAAATATCAAAGGAGTGTGAACTGTCATAATGTCATAACTGTCATAATCACAATTTCGCAATTGAAAACAGTTTAAAAGTATTATTTTTCTCCACGCATTCTTTTTTATTTACATTATGACTCTTGGATGAGTCTGTTTTAGACTGAGGATTTGCACACCTACCATATTCATGCTGTTCTCTGTTTCCTGAATGTATAGAAATAAGCATTATTCTGAGATCGAAATAGACAACGCCACGGCTGGTGTTTCCCTGGTGGTTTGGATGCTTGCGCTTTGCAAGAATGGATCTTTTTCATAACATTGAGAGGAAACAACCAGGAGTAGCACTCAGTCTGCTTTCCTTTACTGACTTTTAAAGACTAAAAAAATCTAGAATAAACCTGAGTGAAAGACCAGATGTGGATTACAGATGTAGGATCTTAATTTGACCACTATTGTCACAGTGAAATAATCCTGCAACAGAATTTTAATGTTTAGTCCATAATGTTGCTTGATCGGTGGTTAGGCTATTAGCTGGACAAAAGTAGGCTACATGAAAAACGCGATACTGTTAATATAACCGTGTGTTAGTGTGGGTTTTCAGTGAATTGATCTTAATCACAAAGTTCATCTGCATTTCCTGCTGTGCAGGAAAATTCTCAGCAACAAAAGAGTGATCAAATTAAAATCCTACACCTGTAGGTTCACTCAACACAAAACATAGTGTAGTCACTTTAAACCACTAGACTAATAGGGATAGGAAAACCCACCATTCCTGGGGTCAGTCTCTAGGCTGACCAAATACTCAGATTACTGAAAATCGATGGATGCTTGCCTTTCCTCTGATCCCAACAGTTTCTTGGGCATATCAAATACACTTGAACTCTCTTCATTTCCTTGGTTCAAGCTTCTGAAGTTTAATTCTGCCAATGCACACCAATGCCATTTTCACACTATCCTGCTGACCCGAGCAGGGTTGTGCTGGCTCTGATCATTTGTTTTCACGTGACCCTTTCTAGCACGGTTACAGCAACTATGGTGCTCGGATCGGCTGAGTGTGAAAAACGTAAGTGACCAGCAGGTTGAACAAGCAGCTTTCTGCTTACATTCATTTTCCTAACTGTAAATGCTAAACACATTCAGAAAAAAACAAATCAATAATTTTGCTATAATTAGAAAAGCACTGTCAACTGTTGAATATTCTAAAGTAGACAGCGCTCAACCAACAAGAGTTGAGGTGCTGCCATGATCACAAGAAGATCAAGAGAAATAAGTGCCTTGATGTCAGCCCAACCATCATGGAACAATGACTTGAATTGGCATGTCCGTTCTAGTAATTCTATCTCAATGATAATGTTACATCATGGAGGTAATCAGGCCTGCTGGGATCATACTCTGCTGTGCAGTAGTCTGCTGACTAGATGCCATACAGGTAAGACTAGAAGTGACTTTTTTGTAACAGGTTAGGAAATCTTAAGCAGCAGGTTGGGAGAATTAACATAGCAAGTTAGGAGAATTAGGTTAAGGTTAGGAAAAGGGTTAGGGTCAGAGTTAGCTAAAATGCTCTCCTAACCTGCTACGGAAAATCCCTTCCGGTCGTAGCTGTACTCCATCTAGTCACAACCGCTGATCAAGACACCAGTCCCTGCTGTAGTGACAGGCAGTCCAATACTGAATGGACTTTTGTTCTACAAATCCTTAATGACTGTACTGTATGTATCAATTAGTCTGCTGAACGAAATCTAAATCCTTGTCAGATGTAACCAAATAAGGGTAGGATCCGAGAATATAAGAACTCCCATTATGCGAGAAATGTGGTATTGACATTGTTTGACAGTGGCAAATTAAATTGGCCTCCGGAGTACATTGGTTGCTCAAGGGAAGGCATGTGCACCACAAGAAGTGGTGGTGAGGTACAGGGGCGCAACTTTCACTGGGGACGGGGGGGGACATTGCATTTTTGTTCCCCCCAGTTTTATCATTGGAATGTGATACAAAATGAGGCAACGGGGCGCTTTAGGACCATGCAGACGCCTCCGAGCGGTCAGGTAGGCTATTTGGAGTGTTTATCCGACAGGACAAAACATTTATAATAATTAATAAATAATGTCCCCCCCCCCCCCAGTTCTAAAACCAAAGTTCTGCCCCTGGTGAGGTATACAAATTATGCTGGCCAAGTGTTTGTTTGTTTATTTGTGTGGTGGCCTCCATGCCTGTTGATGCCCTTATTTAAGTTGACATAAAAGGTGCGCCTGTTCCTAAGCGTAATTGCAGAAGGTCAGGCCTCCCCATCCATGAGGCAAGTAATGATTCCGGGTTTCTATGCTCATTGCTTTTTTCAGACACTGTTTCACACATTATGAAACTGTCCTCCTGAAGCTGTGAATTGTTTTGCCTACAGAACAGTGTGTATGTGTGTGTGTGTGTGTGTGTGTGTGTGTGTGTGTGTGTGTGTGTGTGTGTGTGTGTGTGTGTGTGTGTGCGCGTGTGTATGCATGTGTGTGTGTGTGTGTGCGTGTGTATACGTGTGTGGAGCCTTGACTTCAGCTTGATTAGGAGTGACAGCTCCTGTGGTTCCTGCCTGTTTGACTCATGTGTCTGAAGCCTGGGGCTGTGATTATCTCAGGCCCGGCTACATAAAAGGCCTCTCCCTCCCAGCAGTGTGAACGCAGACACTCCTGTAATCTACATCAACATCTAGATAGCCTGATTGGTACAGTAATCGCTTCATCCAATCCCTACCTCATTTTCTCTTTACTGTTATTTCTGACTAGTCAATTAGATCTTGTCTAGATTAGTTCATTTATTTTGTGTGTGTCAGTGACCGACCAAAGTAGGGGAAAGTACAGTATGGTTGTCAAGGTGCAGGTGGCAGTTTGCCATAATCAGCTTTTTTATATCCAGCCTTTTGTTGTCATTTAGCCTAAAAAAGGTAGACTTTAATATCTTACAACTTGTAACTTTTAGTAAATATGGGTAAAATGTAGAACAGATACACTGAGATCTCATTGTATCTTCACAGCACAATACAATGTACCTTTCATCCATATGATAGACTGTCATTGCTGTAGTACTGAACTAAACTACAATGGCAATACCCACGCTTTACCAACGGTGAGGCTGATCCAGTCCATTTACCAAGTCCTACACAGCATTACGGTAAAACCTGTAAAATATACCCACGATAATCCCCTCGCCCCATGTCCACTCTTTCCCAGCCCACAAAACCTAAACTTGATACAGTATTAAGCTGTCAGTTATTTGAGTGGCGCCACAGTCTTGGAATAGGGCTCCAATAAAACAAAGAAAACAATTAGGGCCTGGGCATTACAGTAATCACATAGTGGCTGGGCTTGAACTGCTGCCCCAGCATAAAACCTGTTGCAGATCCCTGGGAAATAGAGACTTGAAGTTCACAATAACACACCTACGTCATTTTTGTGACCCTCCCTATTGATACCTTTTCCACATGTTTCTGTGATTTATATTATGGCTGCTCGGGCTCCCAGAGTGCTCTGGGGTCTGCCTGCCTGCCTGCCTGCCTGCTGCAGACAGGTTTGGCTCTGTGCTCGCCACTACCTCCCTTCTTCTCACACGGTTCCTTCACGCCTCTCCCGTAACTCAAATAAACCATGAATGAACACCTTGCCTGTCTGCGTCTGAAATGGCACCCTGTTCCCTATACAGTATAGTGCACTACTTCTAACCAGGGCCCATAGGGCTTTGGTGGAAAGTAGTGCATTGTATAGGGCAGGACTGCCCAACCCTTTTCCTAGAGAGCTACCGTCCTGTAGGTTTTTGCTCCAACCCTAATCTAGCACACCTGATTCTAATAATTAGCAGGTTGATGAGATGAATCAGGTTAGTAACACCTGGGGTTGGAGCGAAAACCTACAGGAGGGTAGCGCTCCAGGAACAGGGTTGGGCAACCCTGGTATAGGGCATGATTCCCTAATAGGCAGCCCGTGGGCCAAATTCAATTTTATTTGGCCCCCAAAGCTTTCTGAAAAAAAATTACAGTTGGACATAAAAGACTGTAAAATCATCAATAAATCAGCTCTTTTAATTTAGGAAATCTGTTCCCAAGCATTCCCATGCATTAATAGAGAGGCATAGGCCTATGTGATCTTATCCCAATCAAATCAAGGTTTGAAATAATTATATTTTTGTCAAATACTATATCTGTTCGAGATTCTTGCGGTCAATTTGCAGTGTACAAATTATTTATAGCTATGTTCCAGCCCCCCGACCATCCGCTCAAGGAAAAATCTGCTCCCTAATTTCTAATGGAATATCAGGAACTAATACTATGTTGAATACATACTGTATAGCTCAGTTTTTTACCTTTATTTAACTAGGCAAGTCAGTTAAGAACAAATTCTTCTTTTCAATGACGGCCTACACCGGCCAAACCCGGATGACACTGGGCCAATTGTGCGCCGCCCTATGGGACTCCCAATCACGGCCGGTTGTGATACAGCCTGGAATCAAACCAGGGGGTCTGTAGTGACGCCTCAAGCACTGAGATGCAGTGCCTTAGACCACTGCGCCACTCGGGAGCCCAATCAGTCTTTCAAAAGACTCAGAATTTAGATTTTCACAATTTAAAGCTGTCCCAAACCGCACTGTGCTGGTTTGGATATTTTTCTTTCACATAGTCCTTTCCAGCACAGTTTCAGAAAATGTGTCTGGATAGTATGTACACTATATATACAAAAGTATGTGGACACCCCTTCAAATTAGTGGATTCGTCTTTTTCAGCCACCCCCGTTGCTGACAGGTGTATAAATTCGAGCACACAGCCACGCAATCTCCATAGACAAACATTGGCAGTAGAATGGCCTTACTGAAGAGCTCAGTGACTTTCAACGTGGCACCGTCATAGGATGCCACCTTTCTAACAAGTCAGTTCGTCAAATTTCTGCCCTGCTATTGCTGTCCCGGTCAACAGTAAGTGCTGTTAATGCAAAGTGGAAATGTCTAGGAGCAACAACGGCTCAGCCGGGATGTGTGTGGCCACACAAGCTCACAGAACGGGACCGCTGTCTGTCCTCAGTTGCAACACTCACTACCAACCCTGGTATAGGGCATGGTTCCCTAATAGGCGGCCCGTGGGCCAAATTCGATTTTATTTGGCCCCCCAAGCTTTCTGAAAAAAAATTACAACATTTCGTTGTTGGACATAAAAGACTGTAAAATCATCAATAAATCAGCTCTTTTAATTTAGGAAATCTGTTCCCAAGCATTCCCATGCATTAATAGAGAGGCATAGGCCTATGTGATCTTATCCCAATCTAATCAAGGTTTGAAATAATTATATTTTTGTCAAATACTATATCTGTTTGAGTTTCTTGCGGTCAATTTGCAGTGTACAAATTATTTATAACTATGTTCCAGCCCCCCGACCATCCGCTCAAGGAAAAATCTGCCCACGGCTGAATGAAATTGGGGACCCTGGTATAGGGAATAGGGTTGCATTTCGGACGCACCCCGTCTTCACCTCCTCGCAGACCTGCCTGACCATCATTAATGTGGAAACCACTTAGTGAATAAGGTCCCCCCATTTAGAAACTGTTTTAACACTACAGCATACAATGACATTCTAGACGATTCTGTGTTTCCAACTTTGTGGCAACAGTTTGTGGAAGGCCCTTTCCTGTTTCAGCATGACAATGCCCCTGTGCACAAAGGAAGGTCCATACAGAAATGGTTTGTAAAGATCGGTGTGGAAGAACTTGACTAGCCCGCACAAAGCCCTGACCTCAACCCCATCGAACACCTTTGGGATAAATTGGAACGCTGACTGCGAGCCAGGCCTAATCGCCCAACATCAGTGCTTTACCTCACTAATGCTCTTGTGGCTGAATGGAAGCAAGTCCCCACAGCAATGTTCCAACATCTAGTGGAAAGCATTCCCAGAAGAGTGGAGGCTGTTATAGCAGCAAAGAGGGGACCAACTCCATATTAATGCCTATGATTTTGGAATGAGATGTTCGACGAGCAGGTGTCCTCATACTTTTGGTCATACAGTGTATGTCAAACAATTAGAAGATGCTGCCCTCTATTGGAGACACAGAGTATAGGTGGAAACACAGGGATATGATGATTAGCATCTGCATACCTAACTGGCTGACCAAATAGGCCTAAGTCTTAAACAATAAAAATGAACAACGTCATCTAAGAAATCATGTACTTCATGCCGAGAGAAACATAATGTTTAGCCCTTTCAACATTACATTTTTCTCCAAGACATCTCCCAATCTCCATTCCACTCTGTCTCCCCTCCCCAACCCCTACCTCATGACCCCTCTCCCCCAACATATGACCCCCTCTGAATACAACATATCTACACATCATTACTGACACCGATATTCACAACAAAAACCCTTCTTTGACTAACTACCTTCCTCATCTCATTGTATCCTTGTAAGGGAAATAACAATATTCACAGGCTTGCCGATCTTTAAACATTGTATCCTCATCCACTATTTATTTACATTTACATTTATGTCATTTAGCAGACGCTCTTATCCAGAGCGACTTACAATTTATCCGTGCAGGTGCCTCTCATTGATCATTCTCCTCCAATGGCTTTTCTCTAGGACAGAGGTTTCCATCCTTTTTCAGTTACTGTACCACCAAATGAATGTTGCTCTTCTCCGGAGTACCCCTGACGTGCATTTTACCAGTAGGCCTATGGTCTAATGAGTCTTCTCAAATACCCCCTGTGGATAGGCCAAGTACCCCCAGGGGTCCTAGTACCCCTGGCTGGGAACCACTGATCTAGGACACAGCCACAGGATTGGCCAGTAGGGCTGAAGTGGGCCCTAGTCAGTGTGTTTCTGCTCACTGACTCTCTTTCACACTTGCAGCCAGAATATGTGCAGCAGGGTAGGCACCGAGCACAACCAGTGTAATGTCGTTCTGCTCCAGTGAGGGGTGCTGTTGCAGAGGTCCGAGCCACAGCAGTGGATCAGCACCCCAGGTAGCTCCTGTTGTTGGCAGTGTCGAGACGTGGCACAACCACTGGTCAGCACGATGCCCAGGGCACCTGCAGTGGTAACACGCACACACACGCACACACACACACACACACACACAAACACAAACACAAATAATAAACTGAAAAAGACAGATATTTGAGACAAGCAGGGGACACACTGAACTGAGGACTGGGCACTGAGGAGGAGAGATAGTGGATAGGTAGAAGGAGACGGAAGGGATTCTATAAGCATATTATGAGAGAGCAGCTGCCCGGACAGGGATGAGAGAGTTACTGTGCAGGATTAGACCTGGGACTCAGGGAGCAATCCCCTCAAATCTCTCCAGCAATGCTTCCTGCTTAACACAGTCCAGGAGTTATCATATCACAGCCCCTTACTTATCCATGACCCCAGGTCTCCCTGGAACAATCTCAATCAGATGGAGACCTTCTGTGTCACTGCAATCTGGTTATCATGGTCTCTGTTATTGTCCTTGACCCAGATTAAGATTATTTGACCCAGATTAAGACAGTTTGACCAAGATTAATATTCCTTGACCCAGATTAAGATTAATTGACCAGGATTAAGATACCTTGACCCAGATTAAGATTCCTTGACCCAAATTAAGATTCCTTGACAGAGGAGAGATATAGAATGTAATTCTTCTACTATTTGAACCCAGGTCTGGAACTCTATGCATGTAGGGTGTATCCTAAATGAACACATGATAGTGAATGGCCGTGGGGTAAAGCATGTAAGGGTGAGGGAGAGATCGAGAGGAGAGGGGGAGGAGGAGTGTACTCACTGCTTTCTGTCCTAATGCAGAAGCGGTACTTGAAGCCTTTGTGGGAGTGGGAGCAAGTGATGACTTCTGGGCTGGAGCAGCCCACGTCCACGATCCTCTGACCCTGGAGGATGTTACAGCCATAGCACTGCAGCGCCTCGCCTTCCACAACACACAGTGAACATTAGTACAACATTGTAATAACATGCTGCCAGAAAATTATCCTGAGTTCAGCAAGGATAACACTAACAATCCCCTTGTGAGAACATTTGAACTCATGGATTTCATGTTGCATCACTCCTGTGTTGAAGGTTATATGACTCCAGACTGGACTGTGCTTCCCACTTCTCAACAGACGCTGATGTCAGTCAGGCTGAGAACGTTCATAACAACGAATAACATGAATACAGATCTGGAGTAAATAAGCTACTCCATCATTACATCATATTTTCTCTGTCTCACAGATTTTGTATATTGTTTCCATAAGGTTTTGCAATAGCCTGGTGCCATTTTCTTTCAAAGGTTAAATTTGAATCAATAGCACTGTTTATATAAGCACCACACTAGAATATTATTAACATTAAGGCTGGGCCAAAATGTTGTAAATGACAGAAATAAATAAAGTTAAGAGGAAGGATTTTTAACTCAACAAGCCTGAGGATGGCAGTGAGAAAGGATGTAGGTATGTGTAAATACTGTATTCACAATAAAAAGCGGTATTGTTATATATAAAATAAGAAATTATTTATATATAAAATATGACTTTTAATTTTCAGTCATAGATCATAGCTTTAAAATGAATTGTAACATCAATACTAAGATCAATGCAGCCTTTCTTATGTTCTCAATGTTGCTCACTCTCTTTTGCTCATACACACACGTGCACACACACACATGCACACGCACCCACCACACTCACACACACACACTACAAACTCAAGACGCTCTACACACTTGCTGGTACACACTTACCATGTGAAAATATTAGAGGCAGTGTTAACAAACAGTACAGTCCAAATCCATGCACTAGCCCGGTTTGTGGAGTCATGGGTGCTGTCCTGTCAATGGTTAGACAGAACTGTGAGCTGAGTGGCGAGAGAGAGAGAGCGAGAGCGAGAGCGAGAGTGAGAGCGAGAGAGAGAGAGAGAGAGAGAGAGAGAGAGAGAGAGAGAGAGAGAGAGAGAGAGAGAGAGAGACCCTGCTCACCCGTAATACCCTGGAGAGTAAGTCTCTCTAGTAAGTCTCTCTGGATACTTAAGACATAAACCACCTCTCTCAGAAAACACACACACAACCCCCCCCCCCCTCCCCCCCCCACACACACACACACAATCCAATATCCAAAGCCTCCAGCAGGAGAAGAGAAACAAAGAGGATTAAAAAAACTGAAGAGCCTTTCTTGTATAGTCCAGCCCGCTGTACCTCATGATGAAGGCAGGTCATTTGAAGAGATTGGGTCTGCCTCCTCCTCATCTCCCCCTGCTCACAGCAAAACACTTCTGTCACACAAACCGTATTCAATCAGCTGGAACAAGAGCAAGAAAAATGATTACATTGTCATTGATTCACAGTGTCTTATAAATGTGATCACAATTTCAGTGTCCAGCCTCCAGCCTGTACAGATGATTGATTTGTACTGTAGTCCTTCTTTGGGTCAAGTTTGTGTTGCTATGTGATAGTATCCTCTAGCCTAGCTCTTGAGCAAATTGGTCTAATTAAGATTTTTAAGGGCAGCAATATTGGCATTGATACGTTGAAGCAAGCACCTTTTTCTCTCCATTCGGAAACAACTTCTAGTCTTCCTCTAAAGGTCTCTATAGTGTGAACATGATGATGTCTCTCTCTATCTACAGCTTTACTCTGGAAATGACCGGAATAACCCCCATACATCCCCACTGTGAATCTGACCAGCACTCTCCCCCTCACCCAGTCAGATGGTTAGAGAATGCCATGACTGTAGTTGTAATCGGAGTAGTTGCATACCATGACATGCCAGTGAGTGGAGCTGGGCTTGTTGCATTGCACTGGGTGGTGTGTAATGGTAGATCTAATTGGAGTGGCTATGGAACTAGCATTGATGTTCACATCCACATTTTCATTCATAGTTACATGGTCAAGTAATGCTGTTTTTATTGTGAGAGCTCTGGTGAGTAAGAGTTCCAATGTACAGGTAAATATTACATTATGGCGGATACATTGGAAACTGGATACTTGAACTTGAAGCATACATGTGACCTAGAGACTACCAGCTATTTTGGAAATGTGGAAAACCAATCATATTCAAAAATGTGACACAACTGTTAAATTCCTCTACCATGTAGGCTATACAGTCAGGGCCAAAATTATTGGCACCCTTGATAAAGATGAGCAACAAATACTGTATAAAATAAATAATACAAATACTGAGCTATATTGTATGATAAAAAAAAAAGAACATTAGATTATTTTATACTAATACAATTGAAAAAAAGAAAGAGATTTAGTTAACAAGGGTCCCAGGACCAGTGGAAGCAAAATAGCCAAATAACATCAAAGATCCACCAACATATTTTATAGTAGGTATGGGGGTTCTTTTCTGCATATGATTTCTCTTTTCCACGCCAAACCCACCACTCTATTTTCATGTCATCTGACCATTGCACCGGTTCCAATCCAAGTGCCAATACCATTTAGCAAACTCCAGGCATTTACATGTGTTGGATGACATGAACATAGAGCTCTTTGGCCACACACACCAGAGGTGGGTTTGGCATTGAAAAGAGGAATCTTACACAGAAAATAAATTACTCAGGTAACATTCTTGAGATGTTTGCTTTGAGAGAGAAATTGAAACCAGAAGGCAAGGAATCGTTTCAGTAGGCGAACATCGATTAAAGGGAGTCTTTCCCTGCCTGAAATGAGCTCCTGTCTAATCTATATTTCACACAGTAGCACTGCATGAGGTTTGAAATTCCCTCTTTAGATGTGGAGGTCAGACTACTTCAGCACCACACTGAGACTGATACTTGATGTGTCAGTTTGGTGTGATATGGAGGAGACAGGGATAGAGACAGAGACAAGGACAGGGAACAGGGACAGGGGCAGGGACAGGGTCGGAGACGGGGACAGGGATAGGGGCAGGGACAGTGGCAGAGGCAGAGAAAAGCACTGGGACAGAGGACAGGGACAGAGGACAGAGGACAGGGACAGATGACACAGGACAGGGACAGTGGCAGGAACAGAGGACAGAGGACAGAGGACAGAGGACAGAGGACAGGGACAGAGGACAGGGACAGAGGACAGAGGACAGAGGACAGAGGACAGGAACAGAGGACAGGGACAGGGACACAGGACAGGGACAGGGACAGGGACAGGGACCATAGTGAAGTAATCTATTCACTCATAAATTGAAAATATTTTCTGAGTCTGTTTTTCCAACACGAGTGAAAATAAAACTTGAACTGCCGTGAAACTTTAGGACAAGCTGCATTAGATTTGAGCTTTGTTCTGGTGCTGTCAAGAAGGAGAATGTCTGACACTGCCTGCTGTGAGCGCCTCTGTACAACACAACATTGTTGTCCTAGTTTTTCTTCCTAACTCCAGAAAAAAGATCCCACGGAGAGCAGAATTACTGAGTCATCCTGTTGGGAAACATGACAAACAACAACACAAAGACAATAAGCTCTCTCATTCTGCTCCTGCCTGCTTACTAAACACCAAAAAGCCCAATTTGTATGGCTCTCCTGAAACATATACTCAGTTAATATGCAGTAAAATGACCGTTCCATCCATTTGTGTCTACAGGCAAATACCTTTCCCAGGGATTTCTTTGGTGAAATGATCCAGAATAAATGGAGGCAGTACCATCAACTATCCAGAAGAGGTCAGATATGACATGTCTAAATTCGGAGCTGTTTGTGGCTGCAGTGTTTTTTGACTAGCAACGGGCACACACACACAAACACACACACACACACTTCTTCACTTCTGTGTTGGTCAAAGTGATGACTCAAAGGTGAAATCATCTGACTGCATACAAATCCGTTTTTTCCCCCACATTGCCTCTGTTGTGCAATAGGACTATTCTATCACTAATTGAATTGTTATGTTCATCACTTAGACGTTTGTAAGAGGTGGTTTTCTAAATCATGGACCGACTTCACATTAGGATGTCCTAATACCTATGTATTTACATTGTAGCTAGTGCAGCATACAGAATTACAGTGTAGGTACTGTATAATGTATTGCACTAAATTGTACTACGTTATAATATAAAGTATTGTACTACATTGTGGGTTCGATTCCCACGGACGGCCAGTATGAAAATAATGTATGCACTCACTAACTGTAAGTCGCTCTGGATAAGAGCGTCTGCTAAATGACTAAAATGTTTAAAAAATTGTACTTACCGGTCAGTCATAATGTAAGTTACCTAATTTATGTTCCTCTAAATGCCTCTGTTAACCTACTGTCCGCAGTAATCATGTGTCTATGAACCTGAGTTATATTTTTAGCACTGAGATGGTTTGCCCTAGTAGGAAGCCCACTGTGAGCAGTTCACCCTGCACTATCAATTATAAATATCACTGTCATGTCTACTTCTGATAAACCTCCGGATAAAAAAAAATGCTAAAAATAGCCCACATTAACATATGTAGCCTAAGAAACAAGGTTAATGATATCGATAACTTGCTAGAAACAGAAAGCATTGATATACTGGCTATTTCTGAAACTCACTTAGATAATGACTTTGATGATACAGTGGTAGCAATATATGTTTATAATATCTACAGAAGAGACAGAATTGCCAATGGATGAGGTATTGCTGTTTATATTTGGAGTCATAGGGGACTCCCGAGTGGCGCAGTGGTCTAAGGCACTGCATCACAGTGCTAGCTGTGCCACTAGAGATCCTGGTTCAAATCCAGGCTCTGTCGTAGCTGGCCGCGACCGGGAGACCCATGGGGCGGTGCACAATTTGTCCAGGGTAGGGGAGGGAATGGCCGGCAGGGATGTAGCTCAGTTGGTAGAGCATGGTGTTTGCAACGCCAGGGTTGTGGGTTCGATTCCCATGGGGGGGCCAGTATGAAAAATATAAAATAATGTATGCACAAACTGTAAGTTGCTCTGGATAAGAGCGTCTGCTAAATGACTAAAATGTAAAAAAATATTCCTGCAGGATCTCATGTCAAATGCTGTTGAAGTGATATGGCTACAGGTTCACCTGCCTCACCCAAAGCCTATTCTTGTGGGAAGTTGCTATAGACCACAAAGTGCTAATAGTCAGTATCTGGATAATATTTGTTAAATGCTTGATAATGTATGTGATATCAACAGAGAGGTATATTTTCTGGCTGACCTAAATATTGACTGACTTTCTTTTTTTCTTCTTATTTTAAGAAAAACTGTAACCAGTGCCTGTAACCTGGTTCAGGTTATCATTCAACCTACCAGGGTACTTACAAACAGCACAGGATTGAAATCATCCATATGTAGTGATCACATCTTCACTAATGCTGCAGAAATCTGCTCCAAAGCGGTATCCAAATCCATTGGATATAGTGATCATACTATAGTAGCCATATCTAGGAAAACCATAGTTCCTTAGGCTGGGCCTAAAATAGTGTATAAGAGATCATAGATGAGGTTTTGTAGTGATTCCTATGTTGAAGATGTAGAAACTATTTGCAGGTCTGTGTGTGTAATGAGGAGAAACCAGACACTGCACTTGACACATTTATGAAATTGCTTATTCGAGTTTCGAATAAGCATGCACACATTAAGAAATTGAGTGTAAAAACTGTTGAATCCCCGTGGATTGATGAGGAATTGAAAAAATTTATGGTTGAGAGGGACGAGTCAAAAGTAATGGCAAATAAGTCTGGCTGCATAGCTGATCATCAAACGTACTGTAAATTGAGAAATCATGTGACTAAACAAATCAAAAAGGAAGAGAAACTGTACTATGAAACAAAGATAAATGATATATAGAATGATAGTAAAAAGTTTTGGAGCACCCTAAATGAAATTTTGGGCAAAAAGGCAAACTCAGCTCAGTTCATTATTGAATCAGATGGCTCATTCATCACAAAACCCACTGATATTGCCAATTACTTTAATGATTTTTTCATTAGAAAGATTAGCAAACTTAGGCATGACATGCCAACAACAAACTCTGAACCTACACATCTATTTATAACTGACCAAATTATGAAAGACAAGCATCTTTTGCCCAATTTTTTTTTACATGAAGTGAGTGTGGAAGAGGTGAAAAAAGTATTGTTGTCTATCAACAATGACAAGCCACCTGTGTCTGACAACTTGGATGGAAAATTACTGAGGATGATAGTGGACTAGATTTCCACTCCTATTTGCTATCTCTTCAATCTAAGCCTACAGGAAAGTGTGTGCCCTCAGGCCTGGAGGGAAGCAAAAGTCCTTCCGCTATGCAAGAATAGCAAAGCACTCTTTACTGGATCAAACAGCCTGCTACCAGGTACAATGCTATTTCACAGTAAACAAATTAACATTGACTTTCAGCATGCTTATAGAGAAGGGCACTCAACATGTACCGCACTTACACAAATGACTGATGATTGGCTGAAAGAATAATAAGAGGATTGTGGGAGCTGTTTTGTTAGACTTTAGTGCAGCTTTTAACATTATCAATCATAATCTGCTGCTGGAAAAACGTATGTGGTATGGCTTTACATCCACTGCTATATAATGGATCAAGAGTTAGCTGTCTAACAGAACACAAAGGGTGTTCTTTAATGGAAGCCTCTCCAAAATAATCCAGGTAGAGTCCTGCATTCCCTATGGCAGTTGTCTAGGCCCCTTACCTTTTTCAATCTATACTAATGAACTGCCACTGGCACTGAGTAAAGCCTGTGTGTCTACTGTATGTATGCCGATGACTCGACATTATACACGTCAGCTACCACAGTAAGTGAAATCACTGCAACACTTAACAAAGAGCTGCAGTCAGTTTTAGAATGGGTGGCAAGTAATAAGCTAGCACTAAACATTTCAAAAACTAAAAGCATTGTATTTTGGACAAACCATTCACTAAACCCTATAAACCTCAACTAAATCTTGTAATAAATAATGTGGAAATTTAGCAAGTTGAGGAGACTAAACTGCTTGGAAAAACCCTGAATTATAAACTGTCATTGTCAAAACATGTTCATGCAACGGTAGATAAGATGGGTAGAGGTCTGTCCGTAATAAAGCGCTGCTCTGCTTTCTTGGCATCAACAAAACAAGTCCTACAGGCCCTAGTTTTGTCTCACCTGGACTAATGCCCAGTCATATGGTTAAGTGCCACAAAGAGAGATATAGGCAAATTACAGTTGGCCCAGAACAGAGCAGCACGGCTGGCCCTTAAATGCACATGGAGAGCTAACACCAGTGACATCAGCCTGGTCTCATAGACTAGACGTACCTGGGACACTCAAATGAGTATGATATGTTACGTTTGATGTGGTTACATAAAACAGATGGTTACTTAAGGCAAAAACGAAAGTAGGGTGGTTGTATAACGCGAACGCCTAGCAACCCAAAGGTTGTGAGTTTGAATCTCATCAGGGACAACTTTAGCATTTTAGCTAATTAGCAACTTTTCAAATACTTACTACTTTTTAGCTACTTTGCAACTACTTAGCAGGTTAGCTAACCCTTCCCCTAACCCTAACCCTTTTAGCTAACCCTTCCCCTAACTCTAACCTTAACCCTTTAACCTAACTCCTAAACTTAACCCTAACCTTATACCTAACCCCTAACCTATAGCCTAGCTAACGTTAGCCAGCTAGCTAACATTAGCCATCTAGCCACCTAGCTAGAATTCGTAACATATCATACATTTAGCAAATTCATAACATATTGTGTGTTTTGCAAATTAGTAACATATTGTACATTTTGCAAATTTGTAACATATAATACGAATTGAAATTTGTAAAATATCATACAAAATGGGTGATGGACAACCACAAATGAATACCATACCATATGAAACATAACATATCATACTAAACGGAGTGTCTTGGATTTACATAAAGTATAATATGAAATGCTCTGAGACCAGGTTGATGACATGCATGTCAATCTCTCCTGGCTCAAAGTAGAGGAGAAATTGACTGCATCACTACTGGTCTTTGTGAGAGGTATTGGCATGTTGAAAGCACTGTGATGTCTGTTCAAACGACTAGCACACAGCTTAGACACTCATGCATACCACACAAGACATGCCACCAGGGGTCTCTTCACAGTCCCCAAGTCCAGGAAAAACTCCCGGAAACGCACAGTACTACACAGAGCCATGACTTCATGTAACTCTATTCCACATCAAGTAACTCTTGCAAGCAGTAAAATCAGATTTGTTTTAAAAAACTGATAAAACTACACCTTATGGAACACACACACTAGCACACGCACTCTACACACACATACACTGTGGTATTGTTGTAAGTTGATGTATTTGACTTAGCAAATAAACTAGATCAACACTTTTGCAAATATGCTAAATCAACACTTGAAGGTCCGGATTCAATTCGTATAGCCGAAGTATCGCGGAAGATCTGCCTAAAAATGTACAGGTAATTTCCAATTGAACCGACATATGGAGAGTTTACCGTGAATGCAGTCTCCGCGCCGCTGGAACATTGCATTTAATTGTCAATCAAGCTATAAAGCAGATCTCCAGTGCTATGGATTGAATAGAGCCCTTATACTCTGAGATGCTTTTTGAAAATGGGCCCAGGTCTGAGCCACTCCTTCTCCTGGAGCCCTCTCCTCTCTGCTCCTTTCCTTTAATCTCCTCTCTTCCCCCTCTTCTCTCATCTCCTCTATTACACCTCTATCCTCTCCCTTCTCTTCTCCCCTCCTCTCCTACATATCTCCTCTCCTCTGATCTCCTCCTCTCCTCTCCTCCCCTCAATCCTGGAGTTGTTCTGTTGGCCAAGTGGACATGATGGAATTTTGATTCAATTTGATTCATCTTATCACATTGAATTTTAAATGGAGCACACCGTTGATTCTCTCATTTGAGGGTCAAGAAGAGGCAGCTCTTCTTATCAGTTGGACATCAGGATCGTGTTTATTAGGCACCAATCGGAAGAAAATATACTGAAACGGGGAGAGACTACCTCCACCACCTGTACCAATGTCCAATGAGAAATGTTAATTTTCTCTTTTCAAGCAAAAAGTTTTAAAACATTCTCAGTGACCTACATGTCCCGTGCCCTACACGATTGCAGTGTATACCAAATCGCGAGATTTGCAGACTCCTCATTGATAACAGTCCAATCTGTGAAAGGAAGAGACTCTGTCCTTGTACTGATCACAGTTGAACATCCACATTTTGTATTTTCACACCCAATTACCACCGAAGAGTAGCTGTCTCCCTCTCAAGCCCAAATCATTTGGAGGAACAAAAAAAAACACATAACTAATTTTCTTCAGTGAAAAGGGCTAGCAATCTGCCATCCCTAAAACCTTCTTAGAGATTCAATTAGCAGTTAAATCGAGGGCCCAAGATTCTGGGAAGACAGCGTTCTGCCCATTACATCAAACAAGTGCTGTAATCCTTAGTTAGCTATGTCTAGGAAAGTCGATACACGACTAAATCCCCTTCAAAATAGTCTCTCTTAAGTGTGGTGACTTCTGGGATGACCAGACATTTTGTGATGACGTGTCCATCTGATTTACACATGCATCTGTTTACAAGGACTTTACTAAGCTGCAAAATGTTATGAATGATACCTCCAAGGCAGAAGCGTTTGTACTATTCCAAGCCACCGGGGTCTGACAAATTGGATGGAAAATTACTGAGGAAAATAGCGGACGATATTGCCACTCCTATTTGCCATATCTTCAATCCAAGCCTACTAAAAAGTGTGTGCCCTCAGGCCTGGAGGGAAGCAAAAGTAATTTTGCTACCCAAGAATAGTAAAGCTGCCTTTACAGGATCAAATAGCCACCCAATCAACCTGTTACCAACCCTTAGTAAACTTTTGGAAAAAATTGGGTTTGACCAGATACAATGCTATTTTACTGTAAACCAACTGACAACAGACTTTCAGCATGCTTATACAGTGGCTTGCGAAAGTATTCACCCACCTTGGCATTTTTCCTATTTTGTTGCCTTACAACCTGGAATTAAAATTGATTTTTGGGGGTTTGTATCATTTGATTTACACAACATGCCTACCACTTTGAAGATGCAAGATATTTTTTATTGTGAAACAAACAAGAAAACTTGAGCGTGCATAACTATTCACCCCCCCCCCCCAAAGTCAATACATTGTAGAGCCACCTTTTGCAGCAATTACAGCTGCAAGTCTCTTGGGGTATGTCTCTATAAACTTGCCACATCTAGCAACTGGGATTTTTGCCCATTCTTCAAGGCAAAACTGCTCCAGCTCCTTCAAGTTGGATGGGTTCCACTGGTGTACAGCAATCTTTAAATCATACCACAGATTATCAATTGGATTGAGGTCTGGGCTTTGACTAGGCCTTTCCAAAACATGTAAATGTTTCTCCTTAAACCACTCGAGTGTTGCTTTAGCAGTATGCTTAGGGTCATTGTCCTGCTGGAAGGTGAACCTCCCAGTCTCAAATCTCTGGAAGACTGAAACAGGTTTCCCTCAAGAATTTCCCTGTATTTAGCGCCATCCATCATTCCATCAATTCTGACCCATTTCCCAGTCCCTGCCGATGAAAAACATCCCCACAGCATGATGCTGCCACCACCATGCTTCACTGTGGGGATGGTGTTCTCGGGGTGATGAGAGGTGTTGGGTTTGCGCCAGACGTAGCGTTTTCCTTGATGGCCAAAAAGCTCAATTTTAGTCTCATCTGACCAGAGTACCTTCTTCCATATGTTTGGGGAGTATCCCACATGCCTTTTGGCGAACACCAAATGTGTTTGCTTATTTCTTTCTTTAAGCAATGGCTTTTTTCTGGCCACTCTTCCGTAAAGCCCAGCTCTGTGGAGTGTACGGCTTAAAGTGTTCCTATGGACAGATACTCCAATCTCCGCTGTGGAGCTTTGCAGCTCCTTCAGGGTTATCTTTGGTCTCTTTGTTGCCTCTCTGATTAATGCCCTCACCTGGGATGTGAGTTTTGGTGGGTGGCCCTCTCTTGGCAGGTTTGTTGTGGTGCCATATTCTTTCAATTTTTTAATAATGGATTTAATGGTGCTCCGTAAGATGTTCAAAGTTTCAGATATTTTTTTATAACCCAACCCTGATCTGTACTTCTCCACAACTTTGTCCCTGACCTGTTTGGAGAGCTCCTTGGTCTTCATGGTGCCGCTTGCTTGGTGGTGCCCCTTGCTAAGTGGTGTTGCAGACTCTGGGCCCTTTCAGAACAGGTGTATATATACTGAGATCATGTGACAGATCATTTGACACTTAGATTGCACACAGGTGGACTTTATTTAATTAATTATGTGACTTCTGATGGTAATTGGTTGCACCAGATCTTATTTAGGGGCTTTATAGCAAAGGGGTTGAATAAATATGCACACACCACTTTTCCGTTATTTATTTTTTAGAGTTTTTTTAAACAAGTATTTTTTTTTTCAGTTCACTTCACCAATTTGGACTATTTTGTGTATGTCCATTACATTAAATCCAAGGTTGTAATGCAACAAAATAGGAAAAACGCCAAGGGGGATGAATACTTTTGCAAGGCACTGTAGGGAAGGACATTCAACAAGCACGACACTTACACAAATGACTGATGATTGGCTGAGAGAAATTGATGATAAAAAGATTGTGGGAGCTCTTTTGTTAGACTTCAGAGCGACTTGTGACATTATCAATCATAGTCTGCTGCTGGAAAAATGTATGTGTTATGGCTTTACACCCCCTGCTATATTGTGGATAACGAGTTACCTAACAGAACACAGAGGGAAGCTCTTTAATGGAAGCCTCTCCAACATAATCCAGGTAGAATCAGGAATTCCCCAGGGCAGCTGTCTAGGCCCCTTACTTTTTTCAATCTTTACTAATGACATGCCACTGGCTTTGAGTAAAGCCAGTGTGTCTATGCATGCAGATGACTCAACACTATACACGTCAGCTACTACAGCAAGTGAAATCAATGCAACACTTAACAAAGAGCTGCAGTTAGTTTCAGAATGGGTGGCAAGGAATAAGTTAGTCCTAAATATTTAAAAAACAAAATGCACTGTATTAGAGACAAATCATTCACTAAACCCTAAACCTCAATTAAATATTTTAATAAATAATGTGGAAATTTAGCAAGTTGAGGTGACTAAACTGCTTGGAGTAACCCTAGATTGTAAACTGTCATGGTCAAAACATGTTGATACAACAGTAGCTAATATGGGGAGATATCTGTCCATAATAAAGCGTTGCCTTTTTAACAACACTATCAACAAGGCAGCTCCTACAGGCCCTAGTTTTGTCGCACCTGGATTACTGTTCAGTCGTGTGGTCAGGTGCCACAAAATTACAATTGGCTCAGAACAGGGCAGCACGGCTGGCCCTTAAATGTACACTGAGAGCTAACATTAATAATATGCGTGTAAATCGCTCATGGCTCAAAGTGGAGGACTTCATCACTACTTGTTTTTGTAAGACATGTTGACATGCTGAATGCACCAATGTGTCTGTTTAAACTACTAGCACACAGCTCGGACACCCATGCATACCCCACAAGACATGCCACCAGAGGTCTCTTCACAATCCCCACGTCAAGAACAGACTATGTGAGGCACACAGTATTACGTAGAGCCATTTCTACATGGAACTCTAGTCCACATCAGGTAACTGATGCAAGCAGTAGACTCAGTTTTTAAAAACATTAAAATATCTATTATGGAACAGCGGGGACTGTGAAGAGACACACACAGGCACAGACACATGCATGCACACACACGATAACATACGCACTATACACACACGTACACATGGATTTTGAATTGTAGATATGTGGTAGTAGAGTAGTGGCCTGAGGGAACACACTTAATATGTTGTGAAAAGTGTTATGAAATGTAATGTCATGTAATATTTTAAATTGTATATAACTGCCTTAATGTTGCTGGACCCCAGGAAGAGTAGCTGCTGCCCTGGCAGGAACTAATGGGGATCCTTAATAAATACAAATACAAATGTTAGAGACAGTTTTCACCTGAAAGGTGAGGGAATGAAATAAACAAGTGGATGATGAGTGGAGCACACTGCTATTACCCACTGGGCACAAACTGGATGAATCAATGTTGTTTCAATGTAATTTGTCAACATATTTTGATATGGAATCTACATGGAAATACATTGGATTTGAAAAAAGTCATCAACATAAACTTTTGTTTTGAGGGTGAAATTTCAACCACAGGATTATGTAATCATGGTAACCAAATTTCAACCTAGTATCAAATATGTTGAATGTGTACCTTTAAAACAAGGTCAGATCTTCAACGTTATATCCACGGTCAGAAGAGAAAAAAAACGATAGGCTGGGCAGCACCTCCTACTGGAGAATGTATCTATCTATGGCTACCCTCAGGGTTTTAACCAAGCCCAGCCCTGCTTAGCTATGATATTTGTCACTGACTATTACCAATGTGCTATCGTGAGGATGATTATTGAGAGTTCTCCCCTTAAAAACTAAATAGATTCACTGTTTCTATCGAAGTAATTCCAAACGGTAGGTTTAACAGAGCTAATTACATTAGGGCCGGTACAATACCAGTGTCGTGATACTTTTTAGTATCGTGGCAAGGAAACAAAACACAAAGTGGATTTAACTTCTTTAGGAAAACAACCCTAATGTTGGAAACAAACATAATTATGTTGTCATCCAGAGTCACATTTATTTATTTTCCAAGCTATAGCACACAATATTTTACATACAGCAAGTTTTTAACCTCCTAGAGTCAATCCACCGCATCCGCCGATGTCGCACTTCCGCAAGGTGAAAGGTGACAGAGCTAGAGCGGTGTTTGTCAGAACCTGAGACATCCGGAAAATAGGCCTTCTCACAAAATCGTCTGTAGCGTGCGAACGGCCTACAAACTATTGTGACCCCTCTATGGAAAGATAAGACTCTCACGAACACGATGGTGTTCTCCGTTTTGCTTTACGACCCCCCACAAGCGTCTTGGGACTCATCTAAAGTCCGTACAGCCGATCTGCCAACTTCTGTCTGTAGCATCCAAACAGTATGATCCCTCTGTGGAAAGGTGAGACGCTTACGAACACGTACATGCCCACAAGCCTCATAAGAATCGTCTGAAGGTCCCCCGGTACCAGTTGAAAAAAATTATGGAAGTATATATGGAGACTGTTTAGTGCCAAAAATAAGGGTTAAATACATGTTTAAAAAAATTAAAATAATAATCCTGATCTTCCTTATATCTCTCAGATATAGGACAGACACTTCAGAACAAACTTCTTTTAGATTTTTTGGGGGGACTATCTGTTCTTTCATTTAGTGAATCTGTTATTCAATGCTCTTGTGTGGGCTAATAGCAGTAAGGCCAAATAAACATTTCCATCAAATATTTGTTTTAATATAAATTTTTTTGATACTTCTAGGGGTCTTAACATTCTAAATCAAATAGCAAAATGATACTTGGTATGAGCTTCTTAAAACAATAGCTTAGCTTTGACAAGCTTAGCTTAGTAGAACCCCCTTCCCCGGTTTAGACAGGGTTTACACTGTAATGGGTTAAAGGACCAAAAAGTTTGGTCTTCTTTGTGTTTTCATTTTTGCAGTGGAAGAAATATTACGATACTGGTATCGTCACAGCCCTAAATGTGACCATACTTTATTACTCATAGCTATTGCTTCAATTCAACCCAGAGTTCAACTAAAAATAGACAATACAATAGGCCTAGGGTTTGAAGCTCAAAGTTAAAGAATATTTAAAGTTTGATTTGATTTAGTTCTATTCTTTAACTTCGTTTTTGGTTGAGATGGAGAAATGAATCAATATGAATTTGTAGAAAAACTGGAATTAAAGCCAGACTAAGTCAGTGGCACAGATGAAACTGTCCAAGCAGAAGATAAATCTCCTTCAAATGTTGATATTTGGTTGCGTTGACAATCAAACACAATTCAACATAACTTTGAAATACAATAAATAGCCTATTAACTTGTCGACATGTTAACAAATGATACGTTGGATTCATGTCTCCAACTCAACCAAAAATAAAAGTTTAATAAGTATACTCTATAACAATACATGCCATTTAACAGATGCTTTTAGCCAAAGCAACTTAGTCATGTGTGCATACATTTTACGTATGGGTGGTCCCGGGAATCAAAACCACTGCCCTGGCATTAAAGGTGCCATGCTCTACCAACTGAGCTACAAAGGACCACTAAAGAATTAAAGAATGGGATTAAGTCAGTGGTTCAGATGGAACTATCCTAGCAGTAGATACATTTCCTTTAAATGTTGATATTTAGTTGTGTTGTCAACCAAACACAATTCAATATTACTCTTTCAAACACATCCATGACCACATTTTGAGGTTACTCTAAGTACAGTATACATGTCTTCTTATGTAATCATATAAAGCGTGCATGTTCAAGATAGCATGCATAGGTTATCGCAGGTCTGTGGAGATCTTCACAATTGCTGTAATAATCTGCGCATCAATCTCAAACGGCATTGATCACTTGTACTTTTAACGTAATCTTAACTACAATCCAGGTCATTTGGTTGTGCATTAGATAGTTAAACTTTTGGCTCATTTGAGTGGGTTAATATAGGTTGTAATCTCATTGATCAATGTCTTGTTGTGGAAATTCTTACTTAGGGACACTCAAAGTCAATCTTAAATGAATCATTGTTTATTGTCAAAGTGCTGGAGAGGTTCCAACAAACGTAATGCACCATAGTGAACGTCTGTCATAAGCTCTAACGGGGCAGTCCTGTCATATTTGCATGATTTAGCTTATTCATAATTAATTAATCATTAACGTTTGCTTCATTCATGTGACCGACCAATACTGGGTCATGCATGTGACAGACCAATACCTCACAAAGATTCTTCTCTCTAAGATGAGACCTTGAAACTGAGATATCCCTTTCTAAACAAGGTTCTGGGCGTACTGCCAAATTGCAAACACTGATAGTGAGGATTCGTTCAGTCACTTGCATGAACACAGAAATTGGTTTATAGAAAAGCACAAACATAGAACATAGAAATTGGTAAATAGAAAGCACTAACATAAAATGTTCCATCACAGTCTTAACCAAATATTACCCAATTATCCACGTTGAAATGATGTGGTGTGCCCAGTGGGTCTTCTCTTTTACTGTAACCTGAAAGCAGATAACAAAATGGATAGACAGAAAACGTGTGAAGTGCTCTCCATGTAGCTAAGTGATTTTAACTGCAAAGTAATGAATGATTGTTCTCTCTCTTAGACCACTTGCCACTACACTCTTAGAAAAAGGGTTCCAAAAGGGTTCTTCGGCTGTCCACATAGGATAACCCTTTTTGTTTCCAGGTATAACCCTTTTTTGTTCCAAGAAGAACCCTTTCGGGTTCCATGTAGAACCCTCTGTGGAAAGGGTTTTTACATTGAACACAAAATGGTTCTACCTGGAACCAAAAAGGGTTTTTCAAAGGGTTCTCCTATGGGGACAGCCAAAGGACCCTTTTAGGTTCTAGATAGTACCTTTTTTCTAAGAGTGTAGATTGTTGATAGCCTTAATCTTTGTAAAGACGATGTGTCCCTTACATCACTGAGAGACACCGTGTGACTACATAGAGCTAGGCAGAGCAATGAGCATAGTTTCTATCATTTCTTCAAACCTTCCAAATGCTTTTTATGCATTGCAGCATCGTCTTACTTTGGGTGGCGTCACTCCTACGTGACGCCCATCCCTCAACCAACAGTTGCAGGTGTAATCTGACGTAAAACAATGACACTGCAGTTAATACATAAATAATATCAAAAAAGTCTGCAGTCCAGAGACCGTTATGAGACTGTTTGGGGGGTTAACCGTGTGTCCCTGAAGTCGCAGATGCTTTTTAGTTTGCAGGAACAACACTAATGCAACATAAACCTATACACCAGCCCAGTGAAAGCTTTAGTGCCAGCTAGGGTGTCAAAACAATGATATATCAACACACACTGTTTTCTTTTGTTGTTTTGGTACCCTTTTATGGCACTGGTTCACCAGAATTATCCCAATATATTTGGCTTTACAATGCATCCTGTGCATATCAATGCCAATCAAGCTCTGATCTCAAATGATCAATGTTGTGCATCACTATCGAGTGGGTGATTTGAAATTGTACTAAAACACATTTATCTTTGGATATGGATGCAAGATGGATATTGTTTATGTGCTAAGATATTTATAATTCAAGCTGCATTTTCTGTGCATCCGCACAGCTTCCACCTCTGCAAGCTAGCGTTGCTAATGTTAATTGAGGTCAGGTTAAGTTTCAGGCACTGTTGATCTGAAAATGGGTGAGGGAGGCTTGAGCCATGGACATTTTCTCATACCTGTACTGAAGATCTTACAACGTCTATGGTACAGGTACAGTCTAAGAAAACAAGTTAAAGGGATACTTCAGGATTTTGGCTATGAGACCCCAGGCCCGAGTTTGGGAAATGCTGCGTTAAGGGTTCTTAAGCTTTCACATAGATGTATAAACACACAATCATCATCTGGTACAAAACAATTAAACAGGACATCAAGTAGCCTAAATGCTCAGAAATTATTCTGCTTTGCGTTCTGCAAGTAGCCTCATTGCTAATATTGATTGAGCAGCATATTTTGTCCATACACAATGGTTTCTGAAGAATTATTTTGTGGGATGTCACACCATTTTAATTCAGGAAGAATGTATAGTGTATTTCCTGTAGAATCTGTAGGGCCTGAATGCAACAGATACTACCCACCTCCCACGCACGCATGACTGACCATTTTCATCAACTTAATATTTCATCACATTATTTTCCCCATCTTTGACAATCACCTTGACCTACCTGCCATAGCCGTGCACTATAAATACCCGTACCTGTTATCAAGAGGCACTATGGCCTCCTCTTGTGACTCATTTATTAAGTCCAGGTCTTGCAGGTAAATCACATTTATGTAACTCAAGCACTTTTTGGAATGAATGAGCCCTGGCAGTTGGCTGTTCTGGAAACCCTGCCGTATTCCATGATAAATGAGTGGGAAGCATTAACACAGAGAACAATGACAGTTCAATCTATAAAAGAGCATGTTGGAGTAGCTGTACAGTAATGATCCGACTGGAACTTGAGGAAGGTTGAATTACGCTTCAGTCAACCTACTCATTAAACCAATGTATTTTCTGGCTGGAAATAACCTCTGGATGGAACAGACCATACAGTGTGGCCCCTGTCTTAAGGAGCCATGTTGTCAATGGGGGTTAGAGTAGCTAAACACTGTGGCTGTAATTCTATACAACCTCATGCTTCTGTAATAACCGCAATGCAGTTATTGAAAGCAGCAATTGATACACTAACTGGAATGACAAATATTGTCTACAACTTACAACTTTACTATGCTTTTCAGTAATCTCAGCCAAACAGCATCTTGCTCCTACTTCTACACACACACACACACACACACACACACACACACATGCACACGCACATGCACACACACACACACACACACACACACACACACACACACACACACACACACACACACACACACAAACATAGTTCACCCTGGCAGCCATACATGGCTGATGTCACCTCATCATGACTCCAAGGCTTTTACACTCCTCAGTGGGCAGTCTGACCAGTGACAGATTGAGGAACACTCCTGTTCCATCCACTACTACCACCTGCATGCAGATGAAATGTGTGGTCACCCTCTCTGGATCGGAGAATGAGGAAACCCAACGACAATACATATCTGTATCTATCTGTGTGACAAAGAGGATGACATGTTTGATTTCCTTTACTAAACTGAGCTAAATGTATCCCAGAAAGAAGGGTCATGCATTTCTCAGTCACCAGTACACACAAGACAAACAGGAGATATATTTAGTAATGAGATGCTTCTAATACGTTTCAGAGAGTGCGTAAAAAAACAATATTCCACAACACAGGCTTGAAGCTAAATATTGCAGTGTAGTTCAGTGGTAGTGCTTATGGGAATACATCAAAAGGTTGCTCTCTGAGGGACTTGGCCATGATGCTGCTGTCTGTGACTGACCATGCTGTGTATGAGTGGGTGGGAACCCGGGTGTGTGCTTGGTATGTTTGTTCCCAACCGTCCCATGGCTGGTGAGTACGACAGATGGTCTTCCAAGTGAGGCGCTGCTGGTCACCGTAGGTGGACATGGAGTACATGGAGGTTGGCACATCACACCACAACTTCCTGTCACAAGCCCCTCCCCTTCCTCCACTCACACTTCTATCACCAGTCATAAATCGCACCCTACCCTTTTCCCTCGCACTAACCCTTCAGTGTTTGCAGATCTGTAAGGTATAAGCAATATGGTGGAAGCTCTATCAGTACACTGCTGATACATATCCAGACCCTATAGATCTGCCAACATCGGAGGATTAGGGCCAAGGGGGAGGAGCAGGGAGCGATTTGGAATCGGTCCTCACGCGCCAATCAAGCATAGCCTAATTCTCATCGCTGAGGTCAGCAGGCACCCCCTGGAAAGACCTCAGCGTTGAGTAGTTTTTCCAATTGGATAGTTGTTATTGAAAAGCAAACAGAGGACTAGATTGTGATGGAAGGGGTCATTCTCTTGTTTAGTTTTTCGTTTGATCAGCTTCAGTTCCAGATGCAAAGCTGTTTCTTTTCGTTCTGCTGTTCTAGTAGAAGGGAAGGGACTGAACCAACGTAGATGGAACGTGCCGTATAATAGAACATTCTGATTTGATCTGAGGGAGTAGATTAGACTCTACAGAATACTATGTACCTCTTGAGTGTAGACATAGCCGTTGCCTTTTTGTTTGGTGTGGTTATCACTAATACTCTTGCTACTTCAAAGTAAAAAATAATTGTGTTATTAGGGACCACCTCTGCAGACGTTTGATTGAGGTCCTGCTCTTGCCTAGGGGATGTCAATGAATTCTCAAGCCTTTCTGTCTATATTCTGAAAACAATCTTATCTCTCTCTCTCTCTCTCTCTCTCTCTCTCTCTCTATCTCTCTCTCTCTCTCTCTCTCTCCTTCTCTCACTCTCTCACTCTCTCTCTCTCTCTCTCTTTCTCTCTCTCGCTCTCGCTCTCTTTCTCTCTCGCTCTCTTTCTCTCTCGCTCTCTCTCACTCTCTCTCTCAATAATTATTCACACCATTAAAGATTAGAGCAGAGCAGTACATCCCATATAGTGCTTGACCTTTGAAAGGAAAAACATCCTCTGCTGCCAAGGCCCATGTAAAAAGGAATCAATGGCAGTTTAGAGAAGTCCATCTCTCCTGCAATTTTGGCACACTGCCATTATGGATCCAAGCCAATTAAAGCCTCATCCCATTCAGGCTTAAAAGAGACAGTCGAAACCTTACAAGTAGTTTAAAAAAAACTGGTAGACCAGTCTATATCATGTTTTTCAAAACACACATATATGGTCTCCCGAGTGGCGCAGTGGTCTAAGGCACTGCATCGCAGTGCTAGCTGTGCCACTAGAGATCCTGGTTCGAATCCAGGCTCTGCTGTAGCCGGCCGCAACCGGGAGACCAATGGGGCGGCGCACAATTGGCCCAGCGTCGTCCAGGGTAGGGGAGGGAATGGCAGGCAGGGAGGTAGCTCAGTTGATAGAGCATGGCGTTTGCAACGCCAGGGTTGTGGGTTCGATTCCCACGGGGGGCCAGTATGAAAATAATAATGTATGCACTAACTGTAAGTCGCTCTGGATAAGAGCGTCTGCTAAATGATGTAAATGTAAATGTTATTCATCTGTAGGATTTATATGATAGACTATAAACCTGCATAGCCTATGAGGACCCAGGCCTCACATGTTGGAGGGTTTGATGGAGAGTCAGCATTTCCAGACACATTAACCAAGTGGACGTGGGCGCTGGTTAAAAGTAATGCCCTATATAGGGGATAGGGTGCCATTTCAGACGCAGCCCAAGTGTTTCCCATTCAGACTCCACAATGTGTTTGTATGTCAATGGGATGTTGTCACCACCCGGGTCTTGAGGAGCCACTCTGTCTGCATCCTGATTTTGGTCTCAACCTAAATCTTAGATTTGTTAGGTTTGAACCAACTGTCATTAGTGTCATTTGTCTGTTGATACTGATACGTTGTAAAGATATTATCCACGTGTTGAAAGTAACATATTATGGGTTGAGAAGTTAGTGTGCAGTCAGTGTGCAAACTAAACTCAACAGATGTTCGGGTACCAATGACGGACATTGTGAAACAAAATTTCGGAGGTAAAAAATATATCCTTTATTATATTACTACCCCCAAGCCAGATCACGGAGAGCAAATGTATTCAGGAAAAGACAGCAGAGGTCCTTGAATAAATGATAAGCTTTCCTGATTTAGTACCTGTGTGAAGCTCTGAACTATCACCAAGGAAATGGGTCCATTTAACACCTCAGGTTCAAAGAGAAGGCTCGCCAAGCCAAAGGCCAGACTAGAATGAATAGTTCATGCGTTGTTGATTTTAGCATCATCATTAACTGTAAAGCATCTTGGTTCCCTCTGCTTCTGATGTTCAATAGACACTGCCGTTTGATTCATTGTGCAGCTCACCACTTCTGGGTGGAGATATTGACATCGCTCGACAAAAGCAAATGGTGTCTTTTTCAGAAGGAGGAAATGGTGTATTCATCCAAGTGCTCATTGCAATCGTGGCCAGTACATTATTAGAACATGATTCTGTCTTTTGAAATGGGGACACAGCTATAGTGCATTAGTTCAGAATACTATTCAGAATGTCTCCGGATTCCAGTCTCTCGGTTGGATAATGTACTGGCCATTACAGTAAGTGAAACTGCAAATCGTCTTGAAATGAGTAGTGAGCTCAGCCGGGTGGAATCATAGAAGCATCGCTTCCACTGAACCACACGTCATTGAGACCGACAGTGCAAATAATTCAATTAATATTTAATCCTATGAAGTCAAATCAAATCAAATGTATTGGTCACATACACATGGTTAGCAGATGTTATTGCGAGTGTAGCGAAATGATTGTGCTTCTAGTTCCAACCGTGCAGCAATAATAATATCTAACAGTTCTACAACAAAAACCTAATAAACACAAATCTAAGTAAAGGAATGGAATAAGAATATATAAATATATGGATGAGCAATAGTCATTATCATTATCAGAGTGGCATAGTCTAAGATGCAATAGCTAGTATAGAATAGAGTATATACATATGAGATGGTTAATGCAAGATATGTAAACATTATTAAGATAGTATAGAATACAGTATATACATATGAGACGGGTAATGCAAGATATGTAAACATTAAAGTGCCATTATTAAAGTCCAGGAAAGTCCTTGTTTAAAGGTAGGCTGATAAATATTTCAAATTCTCCCGGTTCTCGCTCAGCAACCTAAGATTTTAATCATTAGATTTCTTTCCTTTTTGGGGATTTTGTGAAAATTAATTTTAAAAACTTCTTATTGTACCATCTACTCTGTAGATGGTACTGCTAAAAATAGCAGTACTGTAGCTGAGCTCAAATGAACCATTACTCTAATCAGGCAGGATATGGAGCTTGATTAGAGGAACTCCAAGGCCAGAAATGTCAAAATAAACCACTGATGGAGAAATTGCTTGACACGTTCACTGAGTCCATCTGAATGTATCCCGGTGTGTTTCTGCCGATTATACTCAGTATGGGTCAGAACACAGCCTACTCAACTCATCTGGAAACATCATCAGTACTGAGCAGATCCACATGAAATGAAATCATTCCGCTTCACTTCAAAACTCAAAGACATTTGAGCATTGGCCATATGAAACACTCACACATTGCATTTGAGGACCTCTATACCAGGCGGAGAGTAAGAGGAAGGCCCTCAAAATTGTCAAAGACTCCAGCCACCCTAGTCATAGACTGTTCTCTCTGCTACCGCACGGCAAGTGGTACCGGAGCGCCAAGTCTAGGTCCAAAAGGCTTCTCAACAGCTTCTACCCCCAAGCCATAAGACTCCTGAACAGCTAATCATGGCTACCCGGACTATTTGCACTGCCTCCCCACCCCCACCCCATCTTTTTACGCTGCTGCCACTCTGTTAATTATTTATGCATAGTCACTTTAACTCTACCCACATGTACATATTACCTCAACTACCTCAACTAGCCGGTGCCCCCGCACATTGACTCTGCACCGGTACCCCCCTGTATATAGCCTCCCTACTGTTATTTTATTTTACTTCTGCTCTTTTTTTCTCAACACTTTTTTGTTGTTGTTGTTATATTTTACTTTTTTATTAAAAAATAAATGCATTGTTGGTTAAGGGCTGTAAGTAAGCATTTCACGGTAATGTCTACACCTGTTGTATTCGGCGCATGTGGCAAATAAAATTTCATTTGACTTAAAACCCTTTCAAGCCAAAGGCTTTGAAAAGCGCTCCTGGTCAAATATGCTGTGTTGTGCATTTAGTTAAAGAGTACAATAAAACACAAAATGTGCATGCCTTTCCTGGAGAACATTCTGTTTAAGCATAATTTGAATGGCAAGCTTCATGATATACAGTATAAACTTCATGATATACAGTACAAACTTCATGTCATTCAGTACAAGTTATACAGAGTACTATCCTATCTGTTAGAAGCACAGTTACCGAAGAGATTTGTAGCATGCAAAATGCATCTTCTCCATGGGCTGATTGGCTTTATCCTGTCATGTGACACAGGATGTCGAGGCCACCAGGAAGTGATAGGGAAGAGTGATTGGATGACAGGCATCCGGTCAAAAAGATCTGCGGTGGGCCAAACGAGGCTATAACAGCTGGGAAGCCACAGCATGGCAGAATGATCACCCAGATGTGAAAACCGCCGAGCTGGTTTAAAATGACTCAGCAAAAAAGAAAAGCCAATTTCAGCTTTGATGCCTGAAAGTGCTGTATAATTTATTTATTTTAAGATGTGTTTGGCCTCTCACGCCTTTTCCACCAGCACATAGTGGCTGAATTAAATGGGGGGTAATGTACGTGTGAGAATTGACTGATATAAGGATGTGTCAAACAATCTGGCATGTGGATCCTCACGGCAGCACAATCCCCATTAATTGACCTCTAAAATGGCACAGCTGAGGTTTTAATAGATGTTTCTCATCGGAGATGGGAAGGCTATTATCCACCTGCTACACACTTTGGTGGGAAAACGAAATGTGAGATGTTACTTAAGCAATAAGGCACGAGGTGGTGTGGTATATGGCCAATATACCACGGCTAAGGGCTGTTCTTATGCACGACGCAACGCGGAGTACCTGGATACAGCCCTTAGCCATGGTATATTGGCCATATACCACATCACCTCGTGCCTTATTGCTTAAATAACATCTCACATTTTGTTTGAGCCTGCTCAAAACAGCCTACCATAGGTACATTGGATGTGGTATATTGGCCATATATCACAAACCCCCGAGGTGCCTTATTGCTATTATAAACTGGTTACCAACGTAATTAGAGCAGTAAAAATAAATGTTTTGTCATACCCATGGTATACGGTCTGATATACCACAGCTGTCAGACAATCAGCATTCAGGGCTCGAACCACCCAGTTTATAATTGGAAGTAACGTCTCACAACAACACACATGGCTTAATGAGAGGGTGAGATATTTCAGATGTGAAAATCTGCCCAAAATACAGTGTGCATGCTTAGAACATAAATATAAACTGGGTGGTTCGAGCCCTGAATGCTTATTGGCTGACAGCCGTGTATACCACGGGTATGACAAAACATTTATTTTTACTGCTCTAATTACGTTGGTAATCAGTTTATAATAGCAATAAGGCACCTTAGGGGTTTGTGATATATGGCCAATATACCACTGCTAAGGGCTGGGTCAAGGCACTCCGCGTTGCATCGTGCCATATTGTCTATATACCACACCCCCTCAAGCCTTACTGCTTAAGTAAGATACAGTTCGGACTATACATACGTGGTGTTCTCTTGTGATGCTGGTACATTTACATTACATTACATTACATTTACGTCATTTAGCAGACGCTCTTATCCAGAGCGACTTACAAATAGGTGCATTCACCTTATAGCCAGTGGGATAACCACTTTACAATGTTATTTTTTTATTTTTTATTATTTATTTTTTTGGGGGGGTTGGAGTAAAGGGGGGGGGGGGGGGGTAGAAGGATTACTTTATCCTATCCCAGGTATTCCTTAAAGAGGTGGGGTTTCAAATGTCTCCGGAAGGTGGTGAGTGACTCCGCTGTCCTGGCGTCGTGAGGGAGCTTGTTCCACCATTGGGGTGCCAGAGCAGCGAACAGTTTTGACTGGACTGAGCGGGAACTATGCTTCCGCAGAGGTAGGGGAGCCAGCAGGCCAGAGGTGGATGAACGCAGTGCCCTCGTTTGGGTGTAGGGACTGATCAGAGCCTGAAGGTACGGAGGTGCCGTTCCCCTCACAGCTCCGTAGGCAAGCACCATGGTCTTGTAGCAGATGCGAGCTTCAACTGGAAGCCAGTGGAGTGTGCGGAGGAGCGGGGTGACGTGAGAGAACTTGGGAAGGTTGAACACCAGACGGGCTGCGGCATTCTGGATGAGTTGTAGGGGTTTAATGGCACAGGCAGGGAGCCCGGCCAACAGCGAGTTGCAGTAATCCAGACGGGAGATGACAAGTGCCTGGATTAGGACCTGTGCCGCTTCCTGTGTAAGGCAGGGTCGTACTCTCCGAATGTTGTAGAGCATGAACCTACAGGATCGGGTCACCGCCTTGATGTTAGCGGAGAACGACAGGGTGTTGTCCAGGGTCACGCCAAGGCTCTTCGCACTCTGGGAGGAGGACACAACGGAGTTGTCAACCGTGATGGCGAGATCATGGAACGGGCAGTCCTTCCCCGGGAGGAAGAGCAGCTCCGTCTTGCCAAGGTTCAGCTTGAGGTGGTGATCCGTCATCCATACTGATATGTCTGCCAGACATGCAGAGATGCGATTCGCCACCTGTTTATCAGAAGGGGGAAAGGAGAAGATTAGTTGTGTGTCGTCAGCGTAGCAATGATAGGAGAGGCCATGTGAGGATATGACAGAGCCAAGTGACTTGGTGTATAGCGAGAATAGGAGAGGGCCTAGAACTGAGCCCTGGGGGACACCAGTGGTGAGAGCACGTGGTGCGGAGACAGCTTCTCGCCACGCCACTTGGTAGGAGCGACCGGTCAGGTAGGACGCAATCCAAGAGTGAGCCGCGCCGGAGATGCCCAGCTCGGAGAGGGTGGAGAGGAGGATCTGATGGTTTACAGTATCAAAGGCAGCAGACAGGTCTAGAAGGACAAGAGCAGAGGAGAGAGAGTTAGCTTTAGCAGTGCGGAGAGCCTCTGTGACACAGAGAAGAGCAGTCTCAGTTGAATGACCAGTCTTGAAACCTGACTGGTTTGGATCAAGAAGGTCATTCTGAGAGAGATAGCAAGAGAGTTGGCTAAAGACGGCACGCTCAATAGTTTTGGAGAGAAAAGAAAGAAGGGATAATGGTCTGTAGTTGTTGACATCGGAGGGATCGAGTGTTGGTTTTTTGAGAAGGGGTGCAACTCTCGCTCTCTTGAAGACGGAAGGGACATAGCCAGCGGTCAAGGATGAGTTGATCAGCGAGGTGAGGTAAGGGAGAAGGTCACCGGAGATGGTCTGGAGAAGAGAGGAGGGGATAGGGTCAAGCGGGCAGGTTGTTGGGCGGCCTGCCGTCACAAGTCGCAAGATTTTATCTGGAGAGAGAGGGGAGAAAGAAGTCAAAGCAAAGGGTAGGGCAGTGTGAGCAGGACCAGCAGTGTCATTTGACTTAACAAACGAGGATCGGATGTCGTCAACCTTCTGGTATAGCATCTACACTGAAAGCTGAGCTAAATCAGTGTAGAAAAGCAAGAGAAAAAAAACATAAAGAGAGTGAGAAAGAATGTGAATATGTAGAAGTGAACCATGGAGACAAATGGAATTCAAAAAGGTATGTACACAAATCACAGTATCAAAATTGTGTTTAAAGCAGGGCATTGGGGAGGGTGAGTGAAATATGAGGTGCAAGCACAGAGGGGTATGGATGTACTTATGGTAAGCTGTTTTGATCAGGCTCATACTTCAAAGACAGCGCTGCACACTTCACTGTTCTGACTCTGGCCAAGCTGTCCTGAAATCACTCAGCAGAAACGCACCAGATAACAAATGTATGGCTTGGCACCAGCTACCACCACTTACCAATTCTGTTAATTACCACTTGGTGTTTAAACAGCAACACAGCTTACTGTTTTTCTGACACTCACAAGGCAAATGCAAAATTATGGTAAGCAAGATAAATTATGCAATAGCCATTTCTAGCTATATTATAGGAATACAAGAATACAGGAAAAGGAAGTTTGAATTCAGTTGCTAACGAGAGAGAGAGAGAGAGAGAGAGAGAGAGAGAGAGAGAGAGAGAGAGAGAGAGAGAGAGAGAGAGAGAGAGAGAGAGAGAGATCACACAGTGTATATATATTATTCTGGGGGCGATAGCCATTGGTGGAAAAAGTACCCAATTGTCATACTTGAGTAAAAGTAAAGATACCTTAATAGAAAATTACTAAACTAAAAGTGAAAGTCACCCAGTAAAATACTACTTGAGTAAAAGTCTAAAAGTATTTGATTTTAAATATACTTAAGTATCAAAAGTAAAAGTATAAATCATTTCAAATTCCTTATATTAAGCAAACCAGACGGCACGATTTTCTTGTTGTTTTAATTTACGGATAGCGAGAGGCACACTCCAACTCTCAAACATAATTTACAAACGAAGCATGTGTGTTTAGTGAGTCTGCCAGATAAGAGACAGTAGGGCTGACCAGGGATGTTCTCTTGATGTGTGTGAATTGGACCATTTTCCTGTCCTGCTAAGCATTTAAAATGTAACGAGTACTTTTGGGTGCCAGGGAAAATGTATGGAGTAAAAAGTACAATATTTTCTTTAGGAATGTAGTGAAGTAAAAGTAAAAGTAGTCAACAATATAAATAGTAAAGTAAAGTACAGATACCCCCAAAAAACGACTTATGTAGTACTTTAAAGTATGTTTTCTTAAGTACTTTCTGCCACTGGCGATAGCACAAGTGGTTCTGAGCATATATCAATATTACACAGGTAAGCTAACAGTTACAGAAATCAGGAATGCAGACAGGCTGTATCTATCTGAGCTACTGTGTCCAACACACCACCACCTGTTGTTATGTTGGGCACCTACTGACCAAAAAATGATGTTATTAATTATTTTTTTTTAAATTATATGTATTGCTAAAATAAAAGTTTAAGGAATTACAGGCATGCACCACATTACTACAAGACAAAACAGCTCAATCAATCAAGCCTGATGGTCTTATAAATATACAAACAAAGCTTGTTTTCATTTAATAATGGGATAATGTCTTACTGTGGCGTGTGAAGAATCCAATATTTTACTTTGTATCCGGTACAAATCACATTATTGTGGAAGCACCTCCTATAAGAGTATGAACCTGCCAATTTGACAACGAAATTCAAAAATATCAGTTGCTGAAAACAACTGGTCAAACTAGAAACATGTGGGAGGATTTGACAGCTTTAGCGGAGGTGGGGACAAGAGAAATTAATGTTAATCACTCACCGCGTTAGGTCATCAGATGCTCCCAAAAAAATATGTCTCTGCAAAAACAAATTAATGCTAGCTAGCTACGTTTTTTCCTTGTTGGACCTGCGTTTACAAAGTATCAACTTTCAGTTTGTGTATAGTTGTTGGTTTAGCTTTCTTTAACTTTGTAGCAAGTATGATCTGCATGTGTAGGCGCATAATGCGTCCAACTGTCCCGTTATCTGGTTTTAATGTCCATTCTAGAATGCCCGTCTAGCCAATCAGAAATGAGTATTCAACAACGCTGTGGTATAACGTAATAAAATAAATTAGCTTCAGGTGGACGTGCAAAATCCACCGTCATAGCATGGATGAAGCCGGAGCTGGAATGTGAAGCTAACTGAAGCTGGCTAGCTTTATCAAAGCCTGAGTAGATCTAGGTTGCTTTGTAGTATACCACTATGAGCTTTTTAAAGCAGCAATTGGCAGTTGAAACAATAAAAAACTACCCACCACTGTTTCGCTAAAAAGCTGAGGGATGGGGCTAGGGAAATGTAACCACTCTCAAATTCAAATATAACCCCTCTCAAATTCATAGACAGAGCTATGGACGCAATAACTGACTGTCCATGATATCACAATTATAGTTTTAACCATGTTTGAGGCTATACAGTGTTTGTTTACATTAAATTTGTTTACAAACATTGTAATAAAACAAGCTTATATTTTGGGTTATGATGGGGTATGACAGTTGAACTAAGCTCATGAGGCATTTATTAGTTATATTCGTCAAGAAACATAATTAGTTTACAAGTCCAAACATGGATGTAGCTACCGCAGATTGCCGCTTTAAATGATCAAATATGATCAATGCCTCAAGGGTCTTTAATAGCCTGGGTTACTGTCTGAAATACTGTATGAACACAAACAGTAGTGTCCCCATACTACTGGGATTATTGGGAGAACAGAAAGAAGAAAGAAGTGTCAGAAAGTGGGCCACCTCATCCCTAGGCTATTCTCTTTTGTCTTTGAGGCTCCTTCTTGGATTAGGGAAAAGGCACAGCTTGTTCTGGGTAGGCATGTCACCCTGCTTGCTTTAAAATCGCTTCAATATTTTTACACAGCAGTGCAACCGATGTGGGAGCAAGCGGTGCCGTGCGCATGTGTGTGTATCAATTAGGCATGATTTGCAGGCTGCTCTGAAAGTGGGATTGGATTCTACATCTCATTCCCCTTGGAATTGATCCCCAACCCTGTAGGAGGCTGATGTAGGAAGGAAAACACCAGAGAACAAAATGACTGTGCTTTATTAATTCAGCCTTGATAGTTTGCCGGAAGGATTTGAAACAATGGAAATATTCCAGAGACTTAAACAAAACCCCAATCTCCATATCCTAGTTTCATTATAGCAAGACTCCCATCTAGTAACAGAAATACCACTGTTTCATTATAGCAAGACTCCCATCTAGTAACAGAAATACCACTGTTTCATTATAGCAAGACTCCCATCTGGTAACAGAAATACCACTATTTCCTTATAGCAAGACTCCCATCTAGTAACAGAAATACCACTATTTCCTTATAGCAAGACTCTCATCTAGTAACATAAATACAACTGTTTCCTTATAGCAAGACTCCCATCTAGTAACAGAAATACCACTATTTCCTTATAGCAAGACTCCCATCTAGTAACATAAATACAACTGTTTCCTTATAGCAAGACTCCCATCTAGTAACACAAATACCACTATTTCCTTATAGCAAGACTCTCATCTAGTAACATAAATACAACTGTTTCCTTATAGCAAGACTCCCATCTAGTAACAGAAATACCACTATTTCCTTATAGCAAGACTCCCATCTAGTAACATAAATACAACTGTTTCCTTATAGCAAGACTCCCATCTAGTAACACAAATACCACTGTGTTTCAGGTTGACATGGTTAAATAGAGGAGCTATTTACACTAGCCTACAGTTCATATGTTAAATAAAATCAGAGCAGGCCTACTATTGAGTTGCTGGCCTGGGTGCAAAAATACACCGCTTTACTTGACTTGTGTCTTCTTCGTGATATTGGCTGGTTATACCACACATTCTTCTGCACCTCGCGTTCCATTACATCCTCTCCTTTTCTTGTTTTGCTCTGACATTTCAGAAAAGATCAGGGAAGGTAAAGAGGAAGGAGGGAGATGAGGAAATGCCATCTAAAGACCTGGACAGGGGAAAAAGGAATCTAGAGACAGGAATCTAGGAATCTATTATAGCATGGTTGCACTACGAAGAGTTCATATGAGACAGGCATGTAAGACATGACTTTAGTGAGTATTCATAGCATGAACATAGTAACCAAGGTAAAGGGGGTAGCCTATGCTTTAGATGGATGCCATGATTTCATGCACAATTATTTTGAGAGGTATGTTTAAGCAAACAGCAATACTGGAATGCTGCTATGCTGTAGCCTACAACTATTAAGTATGGTCTGACGCCAGACCAGAACCCATTTTTGCATTGGATCCTAGTCATTATGTAGGATTCTGCATGTTAATAACACCTTCATTCTTTCTATAAAACCTGTTATAGACCCTGTTACAGGTTATGAAACATATGAGCGCCACTCTCTTCTCTTGTGAGCCGCCCCCCTCCCTCCAACCCCGCCCAATCATTCTTGAATTACACACGCCCGTCCCTGTCACATCCCTCAGCACCACAGCCAGCTCCCTCCCGCATTCTCACGCACACCCCTGTCCTTGTTTTGCGGAGCCAACTTTTGACTATAGGCTGGTGGAGTTGTGATTTGCGAATGTTTTCTCTGTCCATGCTTCTCATGCGAGGTGGCAGACAGAAGGAAGACAGAAGAAAGAGGATCTTCAGCACAACGCACTGAGATGCATTGAACATCATGCAGTGAATGCTCCTCACACTAGATTTCTTATTTACCTTTATTTTAGTGCTTAGCGCTGCATCGAAGATTGCAAGACGACGTGTAAAAGAGGAAGAAGACTTTACAGTGGAAAAAGACAATCTGCATGTGAAAGCACTGGATCTAGTGCTATCGGAGGCAAGCGATGCAGCCTACTAGCAAGCTCCTGAGTCTCACCCTCCTTGTCTTGATGGGCACCGAACTCACCCAAGTAGGTTTAAAAACGCCATTTTACTCCCCATTTAAGATACCCAAACCATGCTTAGCAAATTATCCTACAAATTACCTATTTAACAACGTTGTAGTCCTTGAGATTTAATAGATTATGATAAACGATAAAGGGATTCCATCCTCTTAAAATTGATAAGCGCTAATGCGCGTTCACAGAGGCATTTCTGTAGTCAAACTGTATGCTATCTATTCCTGCTTATCTATAACAAAAATTTGACAAAATCAAAATAATCAATTTATTTAATCAGTGACGTGGGGTAGGCTATATTGAAATGTTTCAATTGGCGTTTCACATTCAATGCATCTAACTAATTCCACATTCACTCCAATTAGGCTATGTGAGAGATAGGGTAATCCACTTTATAATGTCTACATTGAAATCAGCGAGAAATTTCACAGTGACATCCTTGCATCTAGACAATTGCAATTTGATTTGATAGTCCGAATATAAGAAATATGTCAGAGAAAAGTCTTAATTAGAAATCTTATTAAAGCATTGCATAAACCAGATTACACCCCAGATTGTAGCCTAACATGAATAGACTTTTCTCGTTATACTAACACTACAGACAAAAATATGAAAACAAAACTATTTCAACACAGTAATAATAATAGACTGCTGTTATTGCTCAAAAATTCGAAACAATTCCAAAATATTAGACTTTTTCTATGATTAATAACTCGTATTAATTTGTAATGCTGGTCTTCATGACCAAGTCCTTCTTATCTCCATCTTCTTTCCAAGGAATTGTTTGTCTATTCAGAGATGCATTGCACCCCACAGTGCCACAGCGCCTCCTCCTGGCTGCCACAATACAACCTGTCAAACTTTCCTGGACACCAACAGGGGGTTCAGGCTTTTGTTCTAGACTAGCACTAAGACACTTGATCACATACTTAATCAACTAATCATCAAGCTCGTGATTAGTTGAATGAATCAGACATTTGATGGCATTTGAAAGCACCAAATGTCTGATTCATTCAACTAATCATTCTTAGTGCATTCCTGATGCTGGTATGGCAGGCTATGGCAATACTAGGAAGATGATTGACTTTTGAATTTCTTATAATCATTCGCAATCTGTTTGTATTATGAACAGTAAATGTGATGTAATGTATTGTATTGTATGTTAATCACCTCTTTTTGATCCCAAACAACTAACGAAATATAACCAACAACATAGATTAGAAATCACTGGCCACTTTAATAAATGGAACACTAGTCAAGCATTACTCATCTCATATGTATATACTGTTTTATATACTATTCTACTGTATCTTAGTCTATGCCGCTCTGACATTGCTTGTCCATATATTTATTTATATATTCTTAATTCCATTGCTTTACTTAGATTTGTGTGTATTGGGTAAATGTTGTGAAATTGTTAGATATTACTTGTTAGATATACTGCACTGTCGGAGCTAGAAACACAAGCATTTCGCTACACCCGCAATAACATCTGCTAAATACGTGTATGTGACCAATAAAATTTGATTTGATTTAATTTGAACAAACAAACAAAATAAATATATATAGCTTATTAAATGTGGAAGAAATATATTATATATTTTAAACAAAAATAATTTTAAAAAAAAGCAACAAAACAAGAGATGACGCAAAACAAATATCTGTAACTCATGAAAGAGAAAATAAACATAAATATATGTTTTTTAAAGCTTATCTTGAATTTTTTTAAACGCAAAACTAGGCTACAGTTCCTGACAAAGGGACGTGCAATACCATTTGTAACGACAAGGTGGCGGAATGTCCCTCGATATCCCTGGACCTGGTTGGTTAAACAAAACAGGTCAAGGACAGTGTTTTTCAGTACAGATGCTGCCTGCCCTGAATATCCCATTATTGCGCCACGGATGTTGTTTCAAATCTCTACGATTAATCAGATTTACTGTCAAACACTTACCAAGATTACGTATTGTCTACATGTTTTTTCTGTGAATGACAATCAAAATCCGGCATATCTTTATTGGATTAAATGGGATTTGTAGGCTACCTTGCTTTCTATGGCACCCGTCAAGAGTTGTTGCTGATGGTTTCAATGTGGTTGGATTATTCCAGTTCTTGTCCCCATAGTCATCAAGCCACTGTTATTAAAGTAGCCTAACCTACACAATTAAGGTATCCAGTCTGACAATGTCGTTTAGGTTCGTTTTGTCTCCATTGCGTTTGCAGGGTTTCATACTTAAATTGATTATATCACACAATTGACTTCAATGTCTGAAGTCATGCTATTTAGATATTGTTTTCCTGTCATGGTATTTTCTTGTATTTGGTGGCAAGGTACATAGTGCTGTGGCAAGCGCGAAAGCGTGGCGCGGTGAATTTAATTTCAGCTGAGGGGTTTTTCTATCCGTGCGCGGTGGGCGGGGGTATTCAGCGAATGGGAGAGGCGACTGAATTTCCGTAATCTTCTAAACTCAAAAGCGATTGCGGGAGAACGGCTTCATATTTTCAAACAACTTCATTGAGCCATCATCAAAGTGGCTTTTGAAGAGAGCGGAAATCACCTGTCAGCCAAAGATGTTCAAACCTAAACTCTCCGCTGTTGCAGCCCTGCGGATGCATCCGATCACTGGCAATATGAATTGCCTAGTTAGTTCTTCACTGGAATGTGTACAAGGACATTTTTGGTAATACGAAAAGAGCGCAGATATGTCGGTGCCTTTACTGAAGATTGGAGTGGTGTTGAGCACGATGGCTATGATTACTAATTGGATGTCGCAGACGTTACCGTCCTTGGTGGGACTCAACACCAACAAGCTCTCGGTAGCATCAGGAGGGACATCGGACCGGAGCACCGGCGTGAGTGACAGCAGATCCAGGAACCATTAGAATCATGTACTGCAGAGGATAGATTGCAATAATATAGGCTAAACTACGAATAAAACTAATAGAACCAGTTATTTAGTAGGCCTATTCCTATAATTGGTTGGAAATTGAAATAAAAAACTGTTGTTGCTTGTGCATCAAAATCTGTAAAAAATTGACTGTAATGACTATAGCCAAAACGAGTAGGCCTATCCATAAACAAATACCTGAATAAACGGAAAATCATTATCTTATTATTCTTGTTAGCCCTAGTGTAGGTTTCAAAAACTTTCACACATACTTTGCTAAATGGATTAACTGATATAGATTGGAGAAGAAGTGTGGCAATGATGGACAATTATAAAAGTTCTGCGATTGTCTGTGACGAATGTAATTGAATATAAAGAGCAGAATTATGCTACATTATATAAGTACACTAACAGATAATGTAGGCACATTGTAGACATAATGTATTTTAGCATAACACACTGAATGTCACTACTTGCCAGGGTTAATCTAGAGCCATATTTCTGTTCATATTTCTATTTATGGCTCTGGATTCAACCATGTAGTAGAAAAGTTTTAACCAATCCACATTTAGAGCAGCCTCTGTACCGAATTATTACTCTGAAGGCTTAGTGCTAAATAGGCTTGGTCCTCTGTAGTTCAGGTTGTAGAGCATAGTGCTTGCACCGGCAGGATAGTGTGTTCGATTCCCGGGACCACCCGTACATAAAATGTATGCATGCATGACTATAAGCCGCGTTTGGATAAAAATGAGAAATGGAATATATATATATATATATATATAGAATGACTCTGTTTTATTGAAAGACTTTACCCCATGACTTTATTGGAGGGTTGAAACTGTAAGGTTTAATTGACATAAATGGCACAGATTAAATTCCTGTAGGCTACATTAAGTATTTAGAAATACTAGATTATTACTTAATATCATCACAATCTAGCAAAGCTATTTCAGTAGATTTACAAAGTTGTTTCCCTCAATTTGATGTCATCTCCTTTTGTCATCCCCGTAGTCTTTAGAATGTGGACAGTCATTTTGATGGTTGGAGATTAGGCGGGAGCATACGGCAAGGTTCAACACTACAGATGGCATTTTACGTAATCATATGCCATCATCTTAGAAAAAGGTTTTGTAAATCCCTATGGTGAAAATATTCTGCATGAAACTGGCACACATTCTTGGCAGAGATCATGATTTTTGTCCAAACCTCCAAAAATGTAATGACATTATTTTGGAGTAAGCTAATATGTTTTAGCTAAGAGTAGTAATGTAGTCTATCTTAAACCCTGCACACTACTGAGCCAATGTGAGCCGTGCCAAGCCAAACCAAGCTGAACTCTACTGGCCTGGTTACGCATTCTCCACGGCTGCTGGAGCCGTGCTGGAGAGGACAATGTGAAAGGAAAATGTCTGAGCCAGCGCAGTATTGTGTAAACATGTTAATACTGTCACATCACATCTCTATAACCCTTTTTCATTCATCTCTCTCACCCCCTCTCTCACTGTCTGTGTGTCTCCCTGTATGGCTGTCTGTCTCTCTCTCCCGATCTGTCTTTCTCTCTCTCGCTCCCTGTCTGTCTCTCTCTCCCTGTCTGTCTCTCTCTCCCTGTCTGTCTCTCTCTCCCTGTCTGTCTCTCTCTCCCTGTCTCTCTCTCTCCCTGTCTGTCTCTATCTCCCTGTCTGTCTCTCTCCCTGTCTGTCTCTATCTCCCTGTCTGTCTCTCTCCCTGTCTGTCTCTCTCTCTCCCTGTCTGTCTCTCTCCCTGTCTGTCTCTCTCCCTGTCTGTCTCTATCTCCCTGTCTGTCTCTCTCCCTGTCTGTCTGTCTCTCTCTCTCCCTGTCTGTCTCTCTCTCCCCGTCTGTCTCTCTCTCCCCGTCTGTCTCTCTCTCCCTGTCTCTCTCTCTCCTTGTCTGTCTCCTCCTTGTCTGTCTCTCTCCCTGTCTGTCTCTCTCCCTGTCTGTCTCTCTCCCTGTCTGTCTCTCTCCTTGTCTGTCTCTCTCTCTCCCTGTCTGTCTCTCTCTCCCTGTCTCTCTCTCTCTCTCTCTCTCTCTCCCTGTCTGTCTGTCTGTCTGTCTGTCTGTCTGTCTGTCTGTCTGTCTGTCTGTCTGTCTGTCTGTCTGTCTGTCTGTCTGTCTGTCTGTCTTTCCCTCTCTCTCTCTCTCCCTGTCTGTCTCTCTCCCTTTCTGTCCGTCCTAGGTGCTCCCAGCCAACCCTGAGGAGTCATGGCAGGTGTACAGCTCAGCACAGGACACGGAGGGCCGCTGTGTCTGCACCGTGGTGGCGCCTCAACAGTCCATGTGCTCGCGGGACGCCAGGACCAAACAGCTCCGGCAGCTGCTAGAAAAAGTACCCCCCCCATGTAGCATGATGTACTACAGTACCCATAACCCCCCACTACCAGACCTCTACTAGAACAAGCACCATTCACCAGTTTCACCATGACAACCATCTCCCACTCACCCTCTCATTTGTCTCTCCATCTTCTTCTCAGCAGCAGCAGCCTCTGGCCAGAGGACTAGAGTTACTTGTATGGCTCCTTGACAATAGCAGTTCAGTTCACCCTGTATTGCCAATATTGATTTGCTGTCATCATCATTTGATATGATCTGACATTCAGTCTTATACAGTAGATTTGTTTGGAGGCCAGATGTTGTGCAACTTTGGCACCTTGATGTGGAACAACCGGCAGTCCATTTATAGCATACTCTCAATCTCTGTCACTGCTGTGGGTAATTTGGGGTCAGAAATGCATGTCTTTCTGATTCGGCTTGATCTTTATGTACATATAACAGTATGTTGCTCTTGAGCACTTGACATGCTGTATTCTCTGTCTAGAGACGTTAGAGGTTATACAGTGTCAGATTTTGCAGTCAGTTATCCACACCATATCTACAAGAAATTGTGTCATGCACCAACATTGTTGAAGGAGCATTGATGGCCAAAGTCTATATCTTCGCGTTTATTGGGTGTATAACTTGTTTATTTTGATTCCAAAAATGGAATCAAATAATAAGCCTGGGAAGACCCGAATACACTAGTGTTTAGGGCTGTATTTAAGTGTATTTAGGGGCTTTAAGAGACATGTATTTCTAATTTCCCCTGTGTTAGGTCCAGAACATGACCCAGTCTATCCAGGTGCTAGACCAGCGGACCCAGAGAGACCTGCAGTACGTTGAGAGGATGGAGGTCCAGCTGAAAGGTCTGGAGACCAAGTTTAAACAGGTGGAGGAGAACCACAAGCAGAACATTGCCAGGCAATACAAGGTATGTCAATATTTCTCTTAGGGTTGCTAAATTCCGGGAACTTTCAATACATTTCCTGTTTTTCCAGAAATCCTGGTTGGAGGATTCCGGATTTGCTGCTTATTCCCTTCCGATTCCTTGAACCTCCAACTGGGATTTAGTGAAAACCAGGGAATTTATTTAAAGTTCCCGGAATTTTGCAACCCTACTCTTACATAGATAACGTTGTACAAAGAGATGTGCTGTAAGTGGAGTTCTGGGTCCATATTTATTAAGCCTCTCAGAGTAGGAGTACTGATCTAGGATCAGGAACTATTCTGATGACATTTGTTAGTGTGTATGTGTGTGTGTGTTCCCCACCTATCCTCACCAATGCTATGTTTATGCTATGTGTCTGTCATGAGCAACCCTGGGAGTGATGACCCTTGCACGTTTTGTGTGTGTATATTAGGCTAGTGAGTTAGATTATTCAACACTCAACAGTATCTCATTTTCTTGCTTGCAGGGCTAACTTTAGGAAATTATATCAAAGCTGCAGAGACTGAAGAGGCAGTTCTATCCCAGTGTTCTATCCCTGAACTTGACCACTGACTATTTTCACCATGCAGTTTATTTGAAAACTAGCATCCTTTTCACCCTCAGACCTGCACTACTCTTTGCATTTCTGCATGTTACTGTAGATGCATTCGATTAATAGATTTAGTTCTGTTTATTTTTTATATATTTTTTTTATTATTCAATTCCATATCCTGTTTAGTTTTGTCAATGCATAACTGTTTACCACAAAAAAAATACTGAAACATTGTTGTATGTGACACAAAAGCATGTAACCCTAAGATGTTGCATTTTAAAAGGTGAAAATAAAATATTTTCCCAATTGTTTTTGGTGTACCGAGGACTTGTTTCATGCTACTTATGTTTGTGATGATGTCACATCTGCTCATGATACTGTTGAATGTGTTAGGTCCACTCTGAATTCACCTTAGGGAGACAGCCAGAGTAGGGCAAGACAGGTGTGGAACACCCATTTGCTCACTTAACACTGAACCAAGCCTATTTTAACCTTTCAGGCAATAGAAGCGAAAATGGAGGAACTTAGGCCATTGATACCAGTGTTGGAGGAGTACAAAGCCGATGCAAAATTGGTATTGCGGTTTAAAGAGGAGCTCCAGAATCTGACGTCTGTGCTAAACGAACTCCAGGAGGAGATCGGCGCCTATGACTACGAGGAGCTACAAAACAGAGTGTCAAATCTTGAAGAGAGGCTTCGTGCATGCATGCAAAAATTAGGTAGGCTCAGAGATCACCAAAACACCCCCTTTGCTTCCTTGTGCAAGGGGCCAATCAGATCTACAGTAGTCATTCTTCTCACACCAACAGATCTCTATCTATCCACCGCACCTCCTGTACATGCTCTACCCCTACAGGATAGCTTTAACATACTCAGTCATTCTCTCATGTTAGGCAATCACAAATGCCTTGACCACATTAATGCTTAACAATAATGCTGATGAAAAAATAAATTTCTCATATGTCAAGTTAGACGCTATTTAAACATGTTAGGATTTAGAGTTGTTAGCGGATTTGGATTAAGTTTTGCTAATGTAATCCTATTAAACCGTAACTACACTAGCACGTCATGTTATGTGTGCCAGAAATGAGCTGTGAGCTTATGTCCACTTCATGGCCAAAAGCTTCATACCATTGGAGCGGCAGTCATCTAAAAATAGTTCCAGGATGTAACAACTGACAGATTATTTCTCTCAGTAATCTCTTTGTTGCATGGGTTGTTCACAGGATTGTATACAAGGGCAAAGTAGATGGCACGATGTGTGTCTAAGCCAAGGGCTCTCCCAGCATATACAGTAGATACATACAGTAGATACATACAGTAGCCCATCTATTACCATATTTCTACGATTGATTTTGTGACATGCTAACAGTAAGTGAAAGGCTGAACAGACAATGAATGGTGCAAAATGCATGATTCAAAATAAAATAGGAGGAAATAGGTAGAAGAAATCCAATTGTAAGGAATGAGGCATTGAAGTCGTTTTCCTTTGTGCCACTGTGCTTTGACTGTTAGGATGCCAACTGTAGCTCTAGGGATGACCCTGTAGGCAGGGAGTTGAGCCAATGTGCTGGAAAATTCTTAGAGATTAAAGAAGGGCTCACTTCAATTTCAGAGGATTATCCATTTTTGTTTCAAGCGCTCAGCTATAACTCTCCAAGTACTATAGCTATGGTAGACGGCATACACTACCCAGCTAGCACATTTGGTTCCTTTGAAGTTGTGGGAACAACTTTTTTTAGTTTCACATTGGTTGTGGGAACGAAGCCATATGTTTCCTGACCAGTAAAATTTAACGTTTTTTAAAACGTTCTGAGAACAGAAGTGAAAACTTACTCTGGTTCCTTGAAAGTTTTCCTGGGAGGTTTTATTAACGCTCTGAGAAGGAAAATTGTAGGTTATTTGGAGGTTTTTGAATAACTTCCTTAACTTTCACTGAATGTTTCAATAAGACTTTTATTCTAGCTTATTTTGGGTTACATGTTTAACTCCAAGCACAGATGGGACACATGGAAATGTATTTCCTTAGACATTAATCATGCAAACATCTTTATTTTTTATTGTGACACAGCATCAGTTAGATTTGAACCTATAATCTTCTGTTGTGTATCCATGGAATTAGTCCACTGCACCACCATGATGGAGCGAGGATGTCATGTTTTTTTTTACGCATACAAAGCTGTTAATTTTAGTCTATTCAAACAGACCCCATTTCAAAGAAAACAAACACTCATTAAGATCAGATGTGGCCAATTTGTGGTCGCGGCCAACACACCTGAACATACTTAACAAGATAGAGGATAGAGAGAGTTTTGTTGATGCTGAGAACGGAATGTATTTGTTTTTAAATAACATTCTTAGAACCTTCTCTGAACATTACTAACGGTTTCTTGTGGTTTTTATGGAAAGTTTGCTAAACGTTCTCAGAACAATTTGAGAACATGAGGAAACGTTAGCTAACAAGGCTTCTGTTTGCTGTGAACATGTTGCCAGAGTAACAATTTCAGTTGAACGATTTGAATAAACATTCCAAAATGTTATGGTGAAACCTCAAACACCTACTTTTTGAAAGGATTACTGTGACTTTTTAGCAACAATATTCAAACTGAAAATAAGTTAGCTATTTCTACTAAATATCGTAGAAAGTCTACATGGCCACTTTATTATTTTTAGTGGCAGTTTAGACCCGAAACAGACACTTACGTTCGCCGCACACTACCTTCTCGGACTGTTCACTAACGTTAGCGAACGGTCGTGGCTAATACAAAACAAATGGAATATGTTAGCTAACGGTAGCCACCATTCGCAAACTATTTCCCTTGTTTAATGCAACTCTGTAGGAAATGTTACGCTGAAGTACAGACATTTCCACAGAAACTTTCTCGGAACTATTTGAGAACATTCCCAAAGTCAAACCAGATAGAGAACGTTCCCAGAACATTACCAAAAATGAAATGAAATGTAACCATGTTTGAACTTTAAGGAAACGTTCTGTTAAAGTAATGAACATTTCGTTTTTTTGTCAAGTTCCTTAAATGTGCTGAGAATGTTCCAAAGCCTAGCAACTATCCTGCAGAAAAGTCTGTTTTCATTATTCATAAGTAATGTTATCATTTATCTATGACATTGAAAATATACTGTTGTACAGAGAGACCACAAGCCACAAGGTGTTGCAGCACTCTGTTACCTTGGAATTGTACATTTCTCAACATTGGCTCACACCTTGTGGCTTTGTGGTCTGTGTACAACAGTATCCTTTCAATGTCATAGATAAATGATAACATTACTTATGAATAATGAAAACTGATTTTATTGTCCAAATACATCATTCTGAGGCAGAGAAATAGATGGCTAAAGCAGGAGATCTAGATTCTGGCACACACATTTATACAGTTAATTCTAGAAAGCCTCCAGCTAAAACAGTATTGTCAAAACCTGAAGAAATCACTGAACTGATCAATAGATTGTAATACTAAAGCTGGATTTGTCATCATAAACAAGTCATGTTGAAATTATAATTTTCAACATAATTATATTTAAAGTATAGTAGATCACTGACCTATGCACGCACACACACACACACTATGTTTTACAACCTATAGACACCATTGATTGTCCAGAGATAAATGTAGTATCTGGCATTGTGTCTTTGGCTCTTGCAGCATGTGGGAAACTGACAGGGATCAGCGATCCAATCACAATTAAAACGTCTGGATCAAGGTTTGGATCCTGGATGACTGACCCCCTGGCTCCTGAAGACGACACTAGGGTAGGTCTGGTCCTGCAATACCTATCCTATTCATTATACAGTTAACACGGACTCAAAAAAAACGTTCTTATCAATTATGCAATTGGGAGGACACTCAGGACAGATTTGCGGTGTTGTAAAATAGCAGCTGTAAGATGTTAGCTAGTATGTTTGTATTAAAAGGTTTGTATGGATCACAACTTTAGTAATGTGTTCTCATGCCTCACTGTCTGGGATTAGCTCACTGGCCTGAAAAGAGCCGTAAGCACCACAACACATTCTGATGCTAATCTGGAAGGTAGCTACATCTCCTGGTTGTCATTGCAGTAAACTATGTATTTTTAGGGAATGAAATACATGAATCACAGGATTGGATAAAAGTTATTTGTAAATTTTTATGTGTTGCACATACTAAAATATCACTTGTTATCCTGCAGAACTTGTTGTTAAATTCATTAAGGAATACCACTGACATTGGAGTGGACACACTCTATCCATCTACTTACTACCTGTTCTCCAGCTTTAAATTCATGAAGACACAAGCACTTAAAAGATAATTACTTGAGCAGAGACTTCCGTTGCAGATCTGAGGGTCGAAGCCCTGGCTTTGTGGAGAGAGTGTGTCTATGAAACCTTTGATTTCATTTAGTCTCAGAGTTACAGCAGAAAGACCACAATCTCACAGAAAAGTTGACAATAACATGCTATACCTGAGATTTAGGACTTTTTAATGCACTTGTATTCCCATCTAGGTGTGGTACATGGACGGCTACCACAACAATCGATTTGTGCGGGAGTACAAGTCCATCTACGACTTCATGAATTCCGACAACTTTACGTCTCACCGCCTCCCCCACCCGTGGTCAGGCACAGGCCAGGTGGTCTACAACGGTTCCATCTACTTCAACAAGTTCCAGAGCCACACCATCATCAAGTTTGACTTCAAGACCTCCGTCATCAGCAAGTCACGCCAGCTGGACTACGCCGGCTACAACAACATGTACCACTACTCCTGGGGTGGCCACTCAGACATCGACCTCATGGTGGACGAGAGTGGGCTCTGGGCCGTCTACGCCACCAATCAGAACGCAGGGAACATTGTCATCAGCAAACTGAACCCCAACACCCTGCAGATCGTCAAGAGCTGGACTACCAACCACCCCAAGAGGAGCGCAGGAGAGGCCTTCATGATATGTGGTACGCTGTATGTCACCAATGGCTACTCCGGTGGGACCAAGGTGTATTATGCCTTCAGCACCAACTCGTCCACCTATGAGTACATTGACATACCATTCCAGAATAAGTACTCTCACATCTCCATGCTGGACTATAACCCTAAAGACAGAGCACTGTACGCGTGGAATAATGGTCACCAGGTGCTTTACAATGTCACTTTGTTCCATGTCATTCGCTCAGAGCAGGATCAGTAGATAGCCACGCTGTTACTTTCTCAGTCACTGGCAGACCTGGGTTCAAATACTATTGGATAACTTTCAAATACTTTTAGCATTTGCGTTAGCCTGCCTGGAGTGCCAGATGGGCAGGGTTTGCAGTTTTGCAACAATTGTATTAATTCCATTATACCAGGCAAGCTCAATCATGCCCAGCTAGATCAAGCAAATTTGAACCCAGGTCTGGTCCACGGATGCTTCAAAGTAGAGGAGATGCTATATGTAACTGTGGAAGTAGAGAAGTATCCTATATTTTACTCAGTAACAAGAAATACAGTACCAAATTATATATAATGTATAGAAACGCAGAGTAAGAACAGGTACTGAAAAAATGTCATGCCTTTCTTGTTTTAGATGACTTCAAAAGGCTTATAACGATTGTGATTGACTTTTTTTTTTTGGATCACAGATAGTGCAGCCTATTGTATCATAGTCTTGAATTTAATTACATTTGGAATTGAAGAGGGATTAAATCCTGGGCCTTGTTTATCAACCTGTATTAAACCAAACTTTAGGACACAAACACACAATCATGACCATTTCCCCCAGGTGGGTGCTCCTCATTGGTGGTGGGTGAGGTGAGGTCACATTTCCCCTATACATTGTGAAGTACACTAAGCATCTGGAAAAGCACTAAATAACAATCAATGTCTTTATTATAATTCATTCATTCATTATAATTACATGATCATATGGTAAATATGGTCAAATGTAGCAGCAATTTTCCATGTAACTTGATTCCTGCTTCTGTAAAGGTGGAGACTAGTGATCGTCATAACACAGAGCCGTGCTTCTCTGTGCAGAATAGAAATCCAATGCTATCCCCATGTGTTGGTAGCAAAATATCTCATTGGAAAATGTGTAATGGCACCTCAAAACATGTACTCTGTCTTTCCTGCGCAATACAACCTCTCAGGAACCAATATAACACAACCTGTCGTTTGCATGGAGTCATCTACAAGGACATTGTAGGATCTGAGTATGATTGATAAATGAGGCCCAACGGAGCACAGTGTCAATAATCCAGTCAAACCACGAGTCAATGACAAAATACTGTATATCTGGGAACACCGACTACAGATATTTAAGGCAAAGACTGTTGGAAGCACCCTGTTTCATCTCTGTGTCTTTGTGATGGTACTATGTATTTTCTCTTTTTTGTATCTTCTTTTTGCATGGGCATTTTTACCAACCAAACTGGTTTTCTTCTCTGGATGTATTTTGCAATATTTGATGCTGTGGTGCAAGAGACTAGTTTAGCACTGTTAGGAGGCAGGCTTTTTACTTTCTTATTGTCATTGGGGTTGATATATGTTCTTATTGTTGGTATTGATATTTACTGTGATAGCCTGTCTTTGTAGATTGGATTGTATTGAATTAATTTGTCTAGCTCATATAGTTCTGTCTGGAAAAAAATAAAAAATATAACAATCACACAAGAATGTACCAAACAATGTATCTATGAGCCAGTGACGTATCCACTGGCTGTTTTATTCAATTTGACTTCACAAGTCTACTGTCTGTTTCTTAGAGAGATCAATTGTGACATCTTATTCTGTTGAGCTTGCATATGTGTTGTATCTTCAATAACATTCATATAAATAAACAAGATCTTTGTTCTACCATTGACTCTCTCAATCCCTGAAAAGAAACTTCTGAATAAGATGAATTGCCTCAATCGAACCCATTTTTGCAATGCATCTTATAAAATGGACAGGTTTCCAGTTTAAAGAAGTGTGGGAAAGGGTATTTTTCTGAGACATCCATCTCTGAGAATGGCATCAACCAGAGGACCTATTCACCTTTGAATGTGCAGGTTACTTAGCAAAACAATGATTATCTGAGATATTGCCTCCTATTTGCAATTTGTTAATTTCACAGTGCTAAGTGCTACAAATCTCATTGCAATGTCCAAATTACATGTTCAACTGTTTGGTAAATGGAGCATAGGACAATCTAACACAAAAACACAGTACAACCCAGAACATGAAACGAGTGGAAAGAAAGCACATTAAAGACGTGTCCCACAGGGCACACTACGTCATTACAACGTGGATAATTGGGTAATATTTGGTTGAGAAGTTGATCAATGAGATTACAGTCTATATTCACCCACTCAAAAAGACAACAAAAAGTTAGTTTAATTTCCAATGTGTTATTACATTTTACATTACATTTTAGTCATTTAGCAGACGCTCTTATCCAGAGTGACTTACAGTTATTACTATGCTTTCAACAATTTAAAAGCACAACCAAATGAAAAAACAATGTCAGATGTTTGGTATAGTTGTGATCTAAATGTGTAATTACAGATATTTCATCATTGATGATATAGGAATGATAAAGTATGGTCACATTTCATTTCTCTGTTAAACCTACCATATGGAATGACTTTGATAGCAACAGTGAATCTATTTAGTTTTTAAGTGGTGATCCACTCAACAATCACTCTCACGATGGCACATTGGTAATAGTCAGTGACAAATGTCATAGCTAAGCAGAGCTGGGCTTGGTTAAAACCCTGGATAGGAGACCAAAGGGTAGCTGTAGATAGATCAATTCTCTAGTAGGAGGTGCTGCCCAGCCATTGTTTTTTTCCGATAGTGGATATAACGTTGAAGATCTGATTTTGTCTATATTTGTCTATGTTGAAATTTGGTTACCATGATTACATCATCTTGTGGTATAATTTTTACCCTCAAAACAACAGTTGATTACTTTTTTCAAATCCAATGCATTTTCCATGTAGATTTCACGTCACAATATGTTGACAAATTACATTGACAAAATGCATTAAAAAAACTTTGATTCAACCAGTTTGTGCCCAGTGGATTCTCTCATTTCGCTATTGTGGCTCATCTGGACCCACAATTACCTCTCCATGGCAACAGAGGTGGACTGTAATAACCTCTTTCCGTCTGGCAGCGGGGAACAGCTGGTCTGGACACAGCGCCGTACATCGCTGACTGAACTTCAGCCACAAAACACAACACGCTTTATTAGCTGTTCCCACTTCTCCCAACACTGAGAAAATGATTTGTTTCGCTTTGTGAATAACGATGATGAACAACGCAGAAGCAACGATGACTATGAATGAAGACATCACACACCAGCATCTCTAGCTCCAGGTTGTTGCACACCATTCACTACAACTGTTATGTGGGAATGTTGAATCTGATGTAATATCTTGAATGAGGTACTTTGTTAAGTACATTATCATTCCTGATGCTCCATGAATTCAGTGCAACCATCTCTTTCTCTAGAAGGAATACAGTGATACTGTAATCCTTCAGAATGTAATCGTTGTACTCCTTCTTTAGCTACTGCATGCTGAGTGAACTCTAGCAGGCCATTATAAATGTACTGTACTGTACCATGTCTTCATATTCTGCCGTCTGCCCGCTACATAACCTATCCTGTGGTAGCAGTTGTGTTTTAATAACATAGAGAAGTGGGTAGTGGGTAATACTTGAATTTTATGCCTCCCCACACGACAGCATTCTCTTCCATCGTTTTTAGCCTGATCGACCTTCCCTTTCATGCCTGTAACTGTGTTGTACGCGCGGTTCATTGCATTGAACCCATATTTAAGATGGAAACAAATCATCAGTGAATAGTTCCTTTAAAATCTTTATTTAGGAGTATGGTAGCCTGTGCTCCACATTCCATTCCACCCATGTGGATAGGGAAATCCTTACACCTTGTGAGTGTCCTACTGACAATATTCTAGTCATTCAGTTCTGAGTAATTACATAATCATAGATGGTGTATTCACAATAACCACAGCAGGCCTACAAAGGTATTTCCTTTCAGGGCTAGAAAAGTTCAACGTTGTATTCTCTAGTCTAGTCATGCTTATGTTTAGACAATTGCAAACCATCCATTTTTTTCTAGGCTTCAAATCAATCCCAATCCAATTTAAAATATGTATCACCAGGATTGAGTCTTGCATCTGTTGAATTTCTAGATTTCAATGTGAAGAAGATTCTGATCTCGATGTATCAGATTGTCAGAATGTACACAGTGTACATAAGCACATTAGGCCTTCATAGAATCAGTACAGATGTTTATGAAAAAAGATTACATCAAATATAAAGATGGTATCAATGCCTAATGTATACCCACTTCAAGTGTTACAGTTGTTTGGAAATTATATATTTTATTAGAGGCTATGCGACAATATGTTGCGTTTGAAAGAGTTACAGTACTCCGAAAAGGAGGTCAGCACTAATACATAAGTCTCTAAAATACAGAGCAATTCTCTTCCCTGTGGAAATGCCTTAAATGTGCACTTAGCTTTTCCAATCCTCACAATATCAACTGTACTGAGTTTACATGCTCTTCATCCTCTTATGGCTGGGATGGCAATCACTCATTCATTCTGGATTTTCTACTATTTCAAAGTATAATATCTAAATGTTCAATCCCTAACAATCGGGGTGCCTTGTAAGGATTCGACGGCGAGCGAGTAAACTGCCTCTTCCATCAATCCTATTAGCCAATGTTCAATCATTTGAAGAGAAATTGTATGACCTAAGACTAAGGTTATCCTACCAACGGGACATTAAAAACGGTAATATCTTATGTTTCACTGAGTCGTGGCTGAACGACGACATGGATAACATACAGCTAGCGGGCTATACGCTACATCGGCAGGATAGAACGGCTGACTCCGGTAAGAAAAGGGGTGGCGGTCTGTGTATATTTGTAAACAACAGCTGGTGCATAAAATCTAATACTAAGGAAGTCTCTAGGTTTTGCTCACCTGAGGTAGAGTATCTCATGATAAGCTATAGACCACATTATTTACCAAGAGAGTTTTCATCTATATTTTTTGTAGCTGTCTATCTACGACCACAAACCGATGCTAGTTTGGCAAACAGGACTAAGATTGAATCGTACTACACCAGCTCTGATGCTCGTCGGATGTGGCAGTCCTTGAAAACTATTACAGACTACAAAAGGAAGCACAGCTGCGAACTGCCCACTGACACAAGCCTACCAGACGAGCTAAATCACTTCTATGCTCGCTTCGAGGCAAGCAACACTGAAGCATGAATGAAAGCATCAGCTGTTCCGGATGACTATGTGATCACGCTCTCCGTAGCCGATGTGAGTAAGACTTTTAAGCAGGTCAACATTCACAAGGCCGCAGGGCCAGATGAATTACCAGGACGTGTACTCTGAGCATGTGCTGACCAACTGGCAAGTGTCTTCACTGACATTTTCAACATGTCCCTGACTGAGTCTGTAATACCAACATGTTTCAAGCAGACCACCATAGTCCCTGTGCCCAAGGACACTAAGATAACCTGCCTAAATGACTACCGACCCGTAGCACACACCTCTGTAACCATGAAGTGCTTTGAAAGGCTGGTCATGGCTCACATCAACACCATTATCCCAGAAACCCTAGACCCACTCCAATTTGCATACCGCCCCAACAGATCCACAGATGATGCAATCTCTATTGCACTCCACAATGCCCTTTCCCACCTGGACAAGAGGAACACCTACGTGAAAAATGCTATTCATTGACTACAGCTCAGCGTTCAACACCATAGTGCCCTCAAAGCTCATCACTAAGCTAAGGATCCTGGGACTAAACACCTCCCTCTGCAACTGGATCCTGGACTTCCTGACGGGCCACCCCCAGGTAGTAAGGGTAGGTAACAACACGTCTGCCACGCTGATCCTCAACACGGGGGCCCCTTAGGGGTGCGTGCTCAGTCCCCTCCTGTACTCCCTGTTCCCCATGACTGCATGGCCAGGCACGACTCCAACACCATCATTAAGTTTGCCGACGACACAACAGTGGAAGGCCTGATCACCGACAACGATGAGACAGCCTATAGGGAGGAGGTCAGAGACCTGGCCGTGTGGTGCCAGGATAACAACCTCTCCCTCAACGTGATCAAGACAAAGGAGATGATTGTGGACTACAGGAAAAAAAAGAGGACTGAGCACGCCCCCATTCTCATCGACAGGGCTGTAGTGGAACAGGTTGAGAGCTTCAAGTTCCTTGGTGTCCACATCACCAACGAACTATCATGGTCCAAACACACCAAGACAGTCGTGAAGAGGGCACGACAAAACCTATTCCACCTCGACAAAACCTATTCCACCTCAGGAGACTGAAAAGATTTGGCATGGGTCCTCAAATCCTCAAAAACGTATACAGCTGCACCATCGAGAGCATCCTGACTGGTTGCATCACCGCCTGGTATGGCAACTGCTCGGCCTCCGACCGCAAGGCACTACAGAGGGTAGTGCGTACGGCCCAGTACATCACTGGAGTCAAGCTTCCTGCCATCCAGGACCTATATACCAGGCGGTGTCAGAGGAAGGCCCTAAAAATTGTCAAAGACTCAAGCCACTCTAGTCATAGACTGTTCTCTCTGCTACCGCACGGCAAGCAGTACCGGAGCCCCAAGTCTAGGTCCAAAAGGCTTCTCAACAGCTTCTACCCCCAAGCCATAAGACTCCTGAACAGCTAATCATGGCTACCCAGACTATTTGCACTGCCCCCCCCACCCCACCCCATCCCCCTCTTTTACGCTGCTGCTACTCTGTTTACTCTTTATGCATAGTCACTTTAACTCTACCCACGTTTTTATTTTTTATTTTCTCCTTTATTTAACCAGGTAAGCCAGTTGAGAACAAGTTCTCATTTACAACTGCGATCTGGCCAAGATAAAGCAAAGCAGTGCGATAAAAACAACAACACAGAGTTACATATGGGGTAAAACAAAACATAAAGTCAAAAATACAACAGAAAATATATATACAGTGTGTGCAAATGTAGCAAGTTATGGAGGTAAGGCAATAAATAGGCTATAGTGCAAAATAATTACAATTAGTATTAACACTGGAATGATAGATGTGCAAGAGATGATGTGCAAATAGAGATACTGGGTGCAAATGAGCAAAATAAAATAACAATATGGGGATGAGGTACTTGGGTGGGCTAATTTCAGATGGGCTGTGTACAGGTGCAGTGATCGGTAAGGTGCTCTGACAACTGATGCTTAAAGTTAGTGAGGGAGATAAGAGTCTCCAGCTTCAGAGATTTTTGCAATTCGTTCCAGTCATTGGCAGCAGAGAACTGGAAGGAATGGCGGCCAAAGGAGGTGTTGGCTTTGGGGATGACCAGTGAGATATACCTGCTGGAGCGCATACTACGGGTGGGTGTTTTGCAATGGTGACCAATGAGCTAAGATAAGGCGGGGATTTGCCTAGCAGTGATTTATAGATGGCCTGGAGCCAGTGGGTTTGGCGACGAATATGTAGTGAGGACCAGCCAAAAAGAGCGTACAGGTCACAGTGGTGGGTAGTATATGGGGCTTTGGTGACAAAACGGTTGGCACTGTGATAGTCAACATCCAATTTGCTGAGTAGAGTGTTGGAGGCTATTTTGTAAATGACATCGCCGAAGTCAAGGATCGGTAGGATAGTCAGTTTTACGAGGGCATGTTTGGCAGCATGAGTGAAGGAGGCTTTGTTGCGAAATAGGAAGCCGATTCTAGATTTAACTTTGGATTGGAGATTCTTAATGTGAGTCTGGAAGGAGAGTTTACAGTCTAACCAGACACCTAGGTATTTGTAGTTGTCCACATACTCTAGGTCAGACCCGTCGAGAGTAGTGATTCTTGTCGGGTGGGCGGGTGCCAGCAGCGTTCGATTGAAGAGCATGCATTTAGTTTCACTAGTGTTTAAGAGCAGTTGGAGGCTACTGAAGGAGCGTTGTATGGCATTGAAGCTCGTTTGGAGGTTTGTTAACACAGTGTCCAATGAAGGGCCAGATGTATACAAAATGGTGTCGTCTGCGTAGAGGTGCATCTGAGAGTCACCAGCAGCAAGAGCAACATCATTGATATACACAGAGAAAAGAGTTGGCCCAAGAATTGAACTCTGTGGCACCCCCATAGAGACTGCCATAGGTCCAGACAACAGGCCCTCCGATTTGACACATTGAACTCTATCTGAGAAGTAGTTGGTGAACCAGGCGAGGCAGTCATTTGAGAAAACAAGGCTATTTAGTCTGCCAATAAGAATGCAGTGATTGACAGAGTCGAAAGCCTTGGCCAGGTCGATGAAAACGGCTGCACAGTACTGTCTATTATCGATCGCGGTTATAATATCGTTTAGGACCTTGAGCGTGGCTGAGGTGCACCCATGACCAGCTCGGAAACCGGATTGCATAGCGGAGAAGGTACGGTGGGATTAGAAATGGTCGGTGATCTGTTTGTTAACTTGGCTTTCAAAAACTTTCAAAAGGCAGGGCAGGATGGATATAGGTCTGTAACAGTTTGGATCTAGAGTGTCACCTTTGGATCTAGAGGGGGATGACCGTGGCAGCTTTCCAATCTCTGGGGATCTCAGACGTTACGAAAGAGAGGTTGAACAGGCTAGTAATAGGTTGCGACAATTTCGGCGGCTAGTTTTAGAAAGAAAGGGTCCAGATTGTCTAGCCCAGATGATTTGTAGGGGTCCAGATTTTGCAGCTCTTTCAGAACATCAGCTGTCTGAATTTGTGTGAAGGAGAAGCGGGGGGGGGGGGGGGGGGGGGGGGGCAAGTTGCAGCGGAGGGTGCAGAGCTGGTGGCCGGGGTAGTGGTATCCAGGTGGAAAGCATGGCCAGCCGTAGCAAAATGCTTGTTGAAATTCTCGATTATTGTAGATTTATCGGTGGTGATAGTGTTTCCTAGCCTCAGTGCAGTGGGCAGCTGGGAGGAGGTGCTCTTATTCTCCATGGACTTTACAGTGTCCCAAAACTTTTTGGAGTTAGTGCTACAGGATGCACATTTCTGTTTGAAAAAGCTAGCCTTTGCTTTCCTAAATGCTTGTGTGTATTGGTTCCTGTACATGTACATATGACCTCAATTACCTCGACTAGCCGGTGCCCCCGCACATTGACTCAGTACCGGTACCCCCCTGTATATAGCCTCCCTACTGCTATTTTATTTTACTGCTGCTCTTTAGCTATTTGCTTTTATTTTTTATTTTTCTTAATTAACACTTTTTTATTTTACATTTTTCTTTAAAAAACTACATTGTTGGTTAAGGGCTTGTAAGTAAGCATTTCACTGTAATGTCTACACCTGTTATATTCGGCGCATGTGGCAAATACAATTGTATTTTATTTTATTTGAATTTATGAATGAATATGTACTGTATGTGGAATATGAAAAATTCCATTTTAAGTTATGCACACTAGTTCAGGCAAACGTCTTTCCTGCTTTCTCATCCATATTCAGCCTCACTACTTTCTCCAACACTGTCATCATTCAGCTATCACCTTGCGCTTTGACAATGTGGTAAAATGTTAAAAGGACATCTCTGTGCCAGTCTCCAGAGCCACACCTCAGACTACTGATAATGGCTTTGTGTAAAAAATTGTATTTGCTCTGTCTATTATTACCTCTTCCACACATCTCCCTGTGCTGGCTTTTACTGGGGGGGTTGGAGGGGAGCACAGAGCCTTCAAGACATGCAAAGAGGCTAAACCTGCTCCAGGAGACACGCAAGAAAAAATAAGTTATCCTGCCACTAATAAAGGAGCTCCATTCAATTTTCTCTAGAGATCACGGTCAATGTCTTGGCTTCCCTGAAAGATCACTGTGCGTTATTGTGTGTGATGCAAAACAGGAGGGTTTGTGTGATGCACAACAGGAGGGTGTGTGTGATGCAAAACAGGAGGGTGTGTGTGTGTGTGTGTGATGCAAAACAGGAGGGTGTGTGTAATGTAAAACAGGAGGGTGCGTTTAATGCAAAACAGGAGGGTGTGTGTGATGCAAAACAGGAGGGTGTGTGTGATGCAAAACAGGAGGGTGTGTGAAATGCTGATTTTTTTGTGTCACACTGATGTTAAAATATTATTTCCCAGAAGGTGTGAGAAATGAAACTTCTAGACAATTCTCTGTTCAGGCTTATACATGTGAAAGGTCTGTACTTGTATGATATCTCTAAGGGCTTGAGTGAAAATCAAAAATCAAAAGGAATTTCAGATGATGATGTACAGTACAGAGCTGTGCTGTTGATGTCTTGGGAGAGTCAAAGCACATACTACAAAGGCATGCCGACACAGGCAGGATGCTAAGGATTCTCACAGAAGGAGAAGTACTGAATGAGCTGCTGCTCTTAATCTTCTTGGAAACTTGTCGGAGAACTGGGCCATGTCTACTTAATAGCTGTGAAAGCTTCTGCACCAACATGTAAACAATTTAATAAGTGACAATAGTGAACATACACCTCTATGTCAAGCACCACATCTCTTGTGATTCGAAACATGGCGTTGGCATATTAAGTATGTTTCCCTGTTATGCAATAAGTCACATGGGGACTTCAGACATTGAAGTAACAAATCCTTATGAAATGCAAATGTTGGTATTTCGCTGCACTACATGTTGGTATGAATCAGTAATTAGCAGTCACATACAAATAATTCATTGTCAAAACTAAAACAACACAGTATCCTGAATGCAATATTTTCTTCCATTCCTCAAGTCCGCATTAAGAGCAAAACAATGCTATGATTGCAGCCTCATTCACTGCCATCCATCAATACTACCTGCTTTTGGTCATGCAGGTAAACAACAAAAGCATGATAAAAGTAAAACATGTACAACAGTGGCCTGTACAGTGGCATTGGGAAGCTCAATAAAAGTTGTTATTTTATCTAACCTTTATTTTGACAGGGAAGACATAATGAGACGTGTGTCTCTTTTCCTCGTGCACTGTATAATATAATATAAAAATACACATTATAAACAGTACACATTTTTAAAAAACACAGTCATGGGAAGCACAAATAAAACATCACAAATCACCCAAAACAGTTACATTCCTCCACAAATAAGTCCCCAATCAATACTTTAAATTGCCCGAACCGCACCAGAACATCAAGATTAAATGTATTTTGAATTTTGTTCCAGTAATATGGTGCATAAAAAATTAAAGCAGATTTACCTAGCTCGTGGAGACCCTAGGGACCGCAAGAGTTAACCAATCATGTGAATGGGTTAGGCAACTCATGTGTTTATGAAGTAGGGCCTTGTAAACACAATTTAAGTAATGTAGAGATCTACGGGTCTTTAGCGAAGTCCAGTCAAACTTTTGTTATAGTGAGTTCCAAAACTGTCGCCTCTAACAAAACAAAGGGCACTATGGTATATGGTATCACCATAATCAAGAGCAGATAAAAAGGTTGATTGAATAATCTGCTTCCTACTGCTTAGAGAAAGGCACGATCTGTTTCTGTAGAAAAATACATCTTTAAACCTTAGTTTCTTAACCAGATAATCTATATGTTTTTTAAAAGTCAAATCCATATCAATCCAAATGCCCAAGTTTTTTTTTTTTTTGCGGGAACACGTTCAATTGAAGAACCATTTAATGAGTGAACAAGTAATTAATCTGAAACATTCTTACAAGAGTTTAAAAACAACATGAATTTTGTTTTGCCCGTATTAAGCACAAGTTTTAAATCAGCAAGGGATTCCTGCATAGCTATAAAATCTGACAGTAGTTTTGACACAGCCAGATCAACAGTTGGGGCAATAGCATACATAATAGTATCATCCGCATATACAGTGAGGGAAAAAAGTATTTGATCCCCTGCTGATTTTGTACGTTTGCCCACTGACAAAGAAATGATTAGTCTATAATTTTAATGGTAGGTTTATTTGAAAAGTGAGAGACAGAATAACAACAAAAAAATCCAGAAGAACGCATTTCAAAAATGTTATAAATTGATTCGCATTTTAATGAGGGAAATACGTATTTGACCCCCTCTCAATCAGAAAGATTTCTGGCTCCCAGGTGTCTTTTATACAGGTAACGAGCTCCTAATCTCAGTTTGTTACCTGTATAAAAGACACCTGTCCACAGAAGCAATCAATCAATCAGATTCCAAACTCTCCACCATGGCCAAGACCAAAGAGCTCTCCAAGGATGTCAGGGACAAGATTGTAGATCTACACAAGGCTGGAATGGGCTACAAGACCATCGCCAAGCAGCTTGGTGAGAAGGTGACAACAGTTGGTGCGATTATTCGCAAATGGAAGAAACACAAAATAACTGTCAATCTCCCTCAGCCTGGGGCTCCATGCAAGATCTCACCTCGTGGAGTTGCAATGATCATGAGAACGGTGAGGAATCAGCCCAGAATTACACGGGAGGATCTTGTCAATGATCTCAAGGCAGCTGGGACCATAGTCACCAAGAAAACAATTGGTAACACACTACGTCGTGAAGGACTGAAATCCTGCAGTGCCCGCAAGGTCCCCCTGCTCAAGAAAGCACATATACAGTGTCACGCCCTGGCTCTGGGGACACGGTTATGTTGAGCCAGGGTGTGTAGATCTATGTACTCTATTTCTATGTTGGCCTGAGTGACTCCCAATCAGAGGCAACGAGTGTCAGCTGTTTGCTGGTTGTCTCTGATTGGGAGCCATATTTAAACTGTCGGTTTTTCCTTTGTTTTTGTGGGTTCTTGTTTCAAGTTGGTTGTGTTTGACCGTGAACTGTCACATTACCGTCTTTGTTGTTTTGATCGTGTTTCGCTCAATAAAGAGTATGTTTGCCTGCAACGCTGCGCCTTGGTCCTCATCTGTTCCTGACGATCGTGACAGAAGAACCCACCAAGACAGGACCAAGCAGCGTGAAGAGGAGAGAGGATGGACCTGGGATCAGTGGAGTAGGAGTCTCGACTGGGCCAAGCCAAGTGAGGAGCAGAAAGGTTGGACTTTGAAGCAGTGGAGTGAGTGTCTGGCTAGAGACATGGAGACCTGGTCCACGGGTAGGAAAGAACCCCAGAATTTTTTTTGGGGGGGGCTCACGACGTCGGGGCAGCAGGAGGCGGCGATAGAGCGGTCCAACGGGTTGGCAGAGGAGGCCGCCAGGTTACGGGGGCCACTGGTCGAAGAGGGGATGGAAGGTGGAGAGGCACGGCGAGATGGTACTGGGGTGTGTTACCAGTCCGGTCCGGCCCGTTCCAGATCCCGGTGTAGGGCCAGTGGTGTGTGTCCCCAGTACGGTCCGGTCTGTTCCTGCTCCCCGCACCAAGTCTGTGGTGCGTTTCGTCAGCCCTGTCCGGCCCGTTCCTGCTCTCCGCACCAAGTCTGTGGTGCGCGTCGCCAGCCCAGTCCGGCCCATTCCTGCTCCCCGCACCAAGTCTGTGGTGCGTCTTGTCAGCCCGGCTCGGCCCATTCCTGCTCCCCGCACCAAGTCTGTGGTGCGTTTCGTCAGCCCGGCTCGGCCCATTCCTGCTCCCCGCACCAAGTCTGTGGTGCGTTTCGTCAGCCCTGTCCAGCCCGTTCCTGCTCTCCGCACCAAGTCTGTGGTGCGCGTCGCCTGCCCAGTCCGGCCCATTCCTGCTCCCCGCACCAAGTCTGTGGTGCGTTTCGTCAGCCCTGTCCGGCCCGCTCCTGCTCTCCACACCAAGCCAGTGGTGTGCGTCGTCAGTCCAGCACGGCCCGTGCCTGCTCCACGCACCAAGCCAGGGGTGCGCATCGTCAGCCCGGTCCGGTCCATTCCTGCTCCACGCACCAAGCCAGGGGTGCGTATCGTCAGCCCGGTCCGGCCAGTTGCTACTCCACGCACCAAGCCAGGGGTGCGCATCGTCAGCCCGGTCTGGTCCATTCCTGCTCCACGCACCAAGCCAGGGGTGTGTATCGTCAGCCCGGTCCGGCCAGTTGCTACTCCACGCACCAAGCCAGGGTTGCGCATCGTCAGCCCGGTCCGGTCCGTTCCTGCTCCACGCACCAAGCCAGGGGTGCGTGTCGTCAGTCCGGCTCCGGCCAGCGGGGCCAGACCGGACCAGGGGTACTTTGGGGGGTTGGAGAGGGAGTGGGGATCAGGCCCGGAGCCGGATCCGCCGCCAAGGCGGAGTGCCCACCCGGTCCCTCCCCTGTGGTATTTAGTTGGCGCGGTCGGAGTCCGCGCCTTTAGGGGGGGGTACTGTCACGCCCTGGCTCTGGGGACACGGTTATGTTGAGCCAGGGTGTGTAGATCTATGTACTCTATTTCTATGTTGGCCTGAGTGACTCCCAATCAGAGGCAACGAGTGTCAGCTGTTTGCTGGTTGTCTCTGATTGGGAGCCATATTTAAACTGTCGGTTTTTCCTTTGTTTTTGTGGGTTCTTGTTTCAAGTTGGTTGTGTTTGACCGTGAACTGTCACGTTACCGTCTTTGTTGTTTTGATCGTGTTTCGCTCAATAAAGAGTATGTTTGCCTGCAACGCTGCGCCTTGGTCCTCATCTGTTCCTGACGATCGTGACATACAGGCCCGTCTGAAGTTTGCCAATGAACATCTGAATGATTCAGAGGAGAACTGGGTGAAAGTGTTGTGGTCAGATGAGACCAAAATCGAGCTCTTTGGCATCAACTCAACTCGCCGTGTTTGGAGGAGGAGGAATGCTGCCTATGACCCCAAGAACACCATCCCCATTGTCAAACATGGAGGTGGAAACATTATGTTTTAGGGGTGTTTTTCTGCTAAGGGGACAGGACAACTTCACCACATCAAAGGGACGATGGACGGGGCCATGTACCGTCAAATCTTGGGTGAGAACCTTCTTCCCTCAGCCAGGGCATTGAAAATGGGTTGTGGATGGGTATTCCAGCATGACAATGACCCAAAACACACGGCCAAGGCAACAAAGGAGTGGCTCAAGAAGAAGCACATTAAGGTCCTGGAGTGGCCGAGCCAGTCTCCAGACCTTAATCCCATAGAAAATCTGTGGAGGGAGTTGAAGGTTCGAGTTGCCAAACGTCAGCCTTGAAACCTTAATGACTTGGAGAAGATCTGCAAAGAGGAGTGGGACAAAATCCCTCCTGTGATGTGTGCAAACCTGGTGGCCAACTACAAGAAACGTCTGACCTCTGTGATTGCCAACAAGGGTTTTGCCACCAAGTACTAAGTCATGTTTTGCAGAGGGGTCAAATACTTATTTCCCTCATTAAAATGCAAATAAATTTATACGATTTTTGACATGCGTTCTTCTGGATTTTTTTGTTGTTATTCTGTCTCTCACTGTTAAAATAAACATACCATTAAAATTATAGACTAATCATGTCTTTGTCAGTGGGCAAACGTACAAAATCAGCAGGGGATCAAATACTTTTTTCCCTCACTGTAGATGCATTTGACCATTTTTAACAGATTGACCAATGGTGTTTATATAAATAGTGATGAGAACAGGTCCCAAAATTGACCCCTGTGGTACACCTTTATGCACTTCAAGAAATGCAGTCTTAACCCCATCAATCACGATGTCCTGAGTTCTGTCACTAAGATAATCATAAAACCATGAACAGGAGTAAGAGCTCAGGCCTATCGAGGACAATTTAGTCAATAAAATAACATGATCAACAGTATCAAAAGCTTTTGACAGGTCCACAAACAAAGCAGCACATTTCATTTTAGTGTCTAAAGCATTGACAAGATCATTAACAACTAAAGTGGTTGTTTTAATAGTGCTATGCCCAGGCCTAAATCCTGATTGGTTTACATTTCTCAAATAAAAAAGAGCAAAATACATTTCTCAAATAAAAAAGAGCAAAGGTGTACATTTACCAAGGATTCGGGAATCTTAGCTAGACAAGGAAGCCTTGAAATGGGGTGATAATAATTAAGATCACTACTATCCCCGCCCTTATGGAGTGGCAGCATAAGAGCTGAATTCCATACTTTTGGAATATTTCCTGATAACAATGTTAAATAAAAAATGTGGGTTATTGAGCCAACAATGATGGGCACTGCACACTTAAGCAGACCAGGATCCAATTAGTCAGATCCTGTGGATTTCTTGTTGTCTATTGCTAGCAAAGCATCCAGGACTTATTTTTCTGTAAATAGCCTAAAAGGAAAGCTTTGACTATAATTTCTCTGCTCATTCAGCAAGTTTCCCCTATCAGCATCCAGCCCAATAACATTGTGAATAGGCTTAGAAGTTCTTTAAAAGAGATAGTCTGCTGAAATAAAATGGTGATTAAACCCATCAATTACAGTGGGGAGAACAAGTATTTGATACACTGCCGATTTTGCAGGTTTTCCTACTTACAAAGCATCTAGAGGTCCGTAATTGTTATCATAGGTACACTTCAACTGTGAGAGACGGAATCCAGAAAATCCAGAAAATCACATTGTATGATTTTTAAGTAATTAATCTGCATTTTATTGCATGACATAAGTATTTGATACATCAGAAAAGCAGAACTTAATATTTGGTGCAGAAACCTTTTTTGCAATTACAGAGATCATACGTTTCCTGTAGGTCTTGACCAGGTTTGCACACACTGCAGCAGGGATTTTGGCCCACTCCTCCATACAGACCTTCTCCAGATCCTTCAGGTTTCGGAGCTGTCGCTGGGCAATATGGACTTTCAGCTCCCTCCAAAGATTTTCTACTGGGTTCAGGTCTGGAGACTGGCTAGGCCACTCCAGGACCTTGAGATGCTTCTTACGGAGCCACTCCTTAGTTTCCCTGGCTGTGTGTTTCGGGTCGATGTCATGCTGGAAGACCCAGCCATGACCCATCTTCAATGCTCTTACTGAGGGAAGGAGGTTGCTGGCCAAGATCTTGCGATACATGGCCCCATCCATCCTCCCCTCAATACGGTGCAGTCGTCCTGTCCCCTTTGCAGAAAAGCATCCCCAAAGAATGATGTTTCCACCTCCATGCTTCACGGTTGGGATGGTGTTCTTGGGGTTGTACTCATCCTTCTTCTTCCTCCAAACACGGCGAGTGGAGTTTAGACCAAAAAGCTCTATTTTTGTCTCATCAGACCACATGACCTTCTCCCATTCCTCCTCTGGATCATCCAGATGGTCATTGGCAAACTTCAGACGGGCCTGGACATGCGCTGGCTTGAGCAGGGGGACCTTGCGTGCGCTGCAGGATTTTAATCCATGACGGCGTAGTGTGTTACTAATGGTTTTCTTTGAGACTGTGGTCCCAGCTCTCTTCAGGTCATTGACCAGGTCCTGCTGTGTAGTTCTCGGCTGATCCCTCACCTTCCTCATGATCATTGATGCCCCACAAGGTGAGATCTTGCATGGAGCCCCAGACCGAGGGTGATTGACCGTCATCTTGAACTTCTTCCATTTTCTAATAATTGCGCCAACAGTTGTTGCCTTCTCACCAAGCTGCTTGCCTATTGTCTGTAGCCCATCCCAGCCTTGTGCAGGTCTACAATTTTATCCCTGATGTCCTTACACAGCTCTCTGGTCTTGGCCATTGTGGAGAGGTTGGAGTCTGTTTGATTGAGTGTGTGGACAGGTGTCTTTTACACAGGTAACGAGTTCAAACAGGTGCAGTTAATACAGGTAATGAGTGGAGAACAGGAGGGCTTCTTAAAGAAAAACGAACAGGTCTGTGAGAGCCGGAATTCTTACTGGTTGGTAGGTGATCAAAACTTATGTCATGCAATAAAATGCAAATTAATTACTTAAAAATCATACAGTGTATCAAATACTTGTTCTCCCCACTGTATGTATTTCCATAATGCGGCCAGTGTCTGAATTAATTTGTTGTGGCAGAGAGGAGGAAGTAACACCCTTCAGGGATTTGACAGTTTTCCAGAAATTTGCCGGGTTCCCATCACAGTTACATAATAATCAGATTTAGCCTTTCAGATTTTTTTTACACAATGATTCATCAGTTGCTTAAAAGCTTGCCAGTCCGGGCCTTCAAAAATAAAGATTGTGTAAAAAAGCCTGTTCACTTACGTTTTTAAAGTTCCTCTTTGTGATGACACGAGGCTTAGATTTTTGTATTCTCACATCTCTAACACGAACAACTGGGAAATGGTCACTACTGTCTTGGGCAAAGACACCAGTAGAAACATATTTCTCTGGTCTATTTGTTCAAATAAGAGTTGACTTTGAAGGATCTTTAGGGTTAGGCCATGTAGGCTTAGTCACCAGCTGGATTAGGTTTAGTTCATTACACATGTTTTTTACTGTAGATTGTCTAAAGCCTGCATTTCCCAATCATAATTCAGGTCACCCAGAATAATAATTTCTGATTTCGTAAAAGAGGTCAACAAACTAGTTAACTCCTCGAGTGCACAAAAGTTAGCCAAACGGAGGACCTTAAACCCCTATGACAGTTATGGATAAATTTTTCCCCAGACAAAGGCTTAAACATAAAATTTTTGGGCAAGGGAAATGGATTAAAGAGACAGGGAAATTATTTTTTATAAAAATTGCCACTCCACCACTTCTACCCTGTCTTTCAGCTCTGAACACGATAACCCTCAATATTAATATCAGAGTCCAGAATGTCCCCAGAGATCCAAGTTTCAGTCATTACCAGAATGTCCGGATTCGTCTACATAGCCTTGATCTTAATGTAATCCAGTTTAGGAATTAAGCTCCTAATGTTCAGATGCATCAGTTCAGTCCTTTCCAATTTTTTAAGTCACATGGAAACTCTCAAACAAGCTACGTTCAATAGGCGGTTGCGTGCCCTGTCTGATGGTTGATATTGATATAGTTGGTATGGCTATATGATTGCATAGAACTGCACCATTTGGTATTAGAGGAAGGAGAAGACATTTTAATTACTTTTCCAAGGTTAGCACCATAGGGCCTGAGGCCGCAGCCAATATGAAGAACTCTCAGAGTACCCAATGCTGGAATGTTATAAACTGACTTAAATGGGCTTTGGTTGCTATCGTGCAACAGCCCAAGCCCTCTACGTGATTTGAATACCGAGAGGGTATTCAAGTATATGGAATTCACATTTGAACTAAAAGCACAGGGTGAGCAGACCACAGTGGGCTCCTATTTTGAGCTAACAATAGCAGATCAAAGAGTGGAGTTCAAATGAATGGGTACAAGATTACAACTGACAACACCCCTGGCAGTATAGACAACAGTACAACAATAATGCTTAGAGGGGATTATTACCTGAGCGGGGCTTGGTCTGACTCTGAGTCAATATCTTAGTGACAGCTGAGGTTTTCTAACAGAGGTGTAATTTCTCTTTGATCTGTAGCATTAGAGACCATATCAACACGGCATTGTGCATAATGTCTTACTATGCAAAATTTTGTCAGGCCACATCTGCTTAGTGACAGCAAACAACACAGCAGTAACTCATTAGACCTCTCCAGTGATTAGGCTATTTAGAAACCACAAGAGCAAGGAGAACAAATTATATCATAACATGAATGGAAATGAACTCGCTGAACTACTATCTTTATCAAAGGTTTAAGGAAATACTTTATAAAAACTCACATAGGGGTGTTCTTTTCAGATAAATAGCCAGCTTAGCTAGTAATTACTTTACAATAGCTCAAGGGCAATAATTGTGCTGCACCTTGCAAACATTATATTGTGAAACAAATGAAGGAGAATAAACAGTATTCAGTGAAAGTTGGGCGTTTGATGAGCTTCTCTTGCTCTAAGGAGTGTGTGTGTTGGTGGGGGGGTGGGGGGGGGGGGGTTGAATGCATCACAGACAACATCAAAGGGATAATATGGAGATACAGTGCCTTGCAAAAGTATTCATCCCCCTTGGCGTTTTTCCTATTTTGTTGCATTACAACCTGTAATTTAAATGGATTTTTATTTGGATTTCATGTAATGGACATACACAAAATAGTCCAAATTGGTGAAGTGAAATTAAAAAAAATAACTTGTTTAAAAAAACTCTACAAAATGTATAAGGAAAAGTGGTGCATGCATATGTATTCACCCCCTTTGCTATAAAGCCCCTAAATAAGATCTGGTGCAACCAATTACCTTCAGAAGTCACATAATTTGTTAAATAAATTACACCTGTGTGCAATCTAAGTGTCACATGATCTGTTACATGATCTCAGTATACATACACCTGTTCTGAAATCCCCAGAGTCTGCAACACCACTAAGCAAGGGAAACTACCAAGCAAGCGGCACCATGAAGACCAAGGAGCTCTCCAAACAGGTCAGGGACAAAGTTGTGGATAAGTACAGATCAGGGTAAAACATTTTTTATCAGAAACATTGAACATCCCACGGAGCACCATTAAATCCATTATTAAAAAATGGAAAGAATATGGCACCACAACAAACCTGCCAAGAGAGGGCCGCCCACCAAAACTCACGGCACAGGCAAGGAGGGCATTAATCAGAGAGGCAACAAAGAGAACAAAGATAACCCTGAAGGAGCTGCAAAGCTCCACAGCGGAGATTGGAGTATCTGTCCATAGGACCACTTTAAGCCGTACACTCCACAGAGCTGGGCTTTACGGAGGAGTGGCCAGAAAAAAGCCATTGCTTAATGAAAAAAATAAGCAAACAGGTTTGGTGTTCGCCAAAAGGCATGTGGGAGACGCCCCAAACATATGGAAGAAGGTACTCTGGTCAGATGAGACTAAAATTGAGCTTTTTAGCCATCAAGGAAAAAGCTATGTCTGACGCAAACCCAACACCTCTCATCACCCAAGAACACCATCCCCACAGTGAAGCATGGTGGTGGCAGCATCATGCTGTGGGGATGTTTTCCATCAGCAGGGACTGGGAAACTGGTCAGAATTGAAGGAATGATGGATGCACTAAATACAGGGAAATTCTTGAGGGAAACCTGTTTCAGTCTTCCAGAGATTTGAGACTGGGAAGGGAGGTTCACCTTCCAGCAGGACAATGACCCTAAGCATACTGCTAAAGCAACACTTGAGTGGTTTAAGGGGAAACATTTAAATGTCTTGGAATGGCCTAGTCAAACCCCAAATCCAATTGAGAATCTGTGGTATGACTTAAAGATTGCTGTACACCAGCAGAACCCATCCAACTTGAAGGAGCTGGAGCAGTTTTGCCTTGAAGAATGGGCAAATATTCCAGTGGCTAGATGTGCCAAGCTTATAGAGACATACCCCAAGAGACTTTCAGCTGTAATTGCTGCAAAAGGTGGCTCTACAAAGTATTGACTTTGGGGGGGTGAATAGTTACGCATGCTCAAGTTCTCAGTTTTTTTGGTGTTATTTCTTGTTTGTTTCACAATAACAAATATTTTTTGCATCTTCAAAGTGGTAGACATGTTGTGTAAATCAAATGATAACCCCCCCCCCCCCCCCCCCCCAATCAATTTTAATTCCATGTTGTAAGGCAACAAAATAGGAAAAATGCCAAGGGGGTGAATACTTTCGCAAGCCACTGTATACTTCAGGGAAATTAGAATTCTCATATTATGTGATGATGGGTTACACGGAGGAGGATGGAATTTAGGAAACTAGAATTAAGCCGTTTAACTCAGGGCCTCAACTCATCATCCACAATTACAGCCTGGACTGACAAAGTGGACAGTTGGACCACATGCAAAATGTGATCCCTTCCAATATATAAAAACATGATGAATACCAATTATTACAAATAGATGATACATGTAGTATTTCTGTTTTGGCCAACATCTGGTCATAGTTTCTGTGGGACTTGGTGGGACTTTTGGATGACATTCTGGATGAGCTCCAGTATTTGCCTACTCAGCTGAGGAGAGGAGCAGGGCAATGTGCCATATAATGGCTAGGGCCCAGATGGTCTCTGAACTTCAAATGCCATATGTCAGAGGCTCAAGTCCTGTGGTATGTGCAGGATGGCACTCTGTATTGCTGGTGAGTAATAGGATGAAAAAGGAAAAACATTAACGGTATGAAGGAATCGTGGAGGAGACCAACAATGTTCTGTCAGGGATCAAACATCAACTGCCGCCTATCTATTCTGCTAAAATATACATTTTAGTAATATCAAAGATTGTTATAAAAACTGACAGCTGAGACAACTCATTTTCACATTATTCCATTCAAATGGGTTTTTGCATCTTTTTTTATAAGGTTGTCCATTCCACCAGGAATGAAATTGAGCTAGTTTATCAGAAAAAGAGCAACGATGCTTCAAAGTTCCAAACGTAGAAAAGGGGTAGTTAGGTCTACAATATAACAGTAAAATCTGATCAGTCTTTTGGCCCTTTGTTCACTCAGAATACATAACCAGAGAGAGGGCCACATTGGCAAACAATGCCTTGCGGGAGGGAACACAGTCATGAATATTTAAAAGGCTTCCAAGAGAAACGAAACAAATACTATGGAGTGCTCTCAAATTTTTCTTTAGCTGAAGCCAAAACAATGAGAGCTAAGGACACTTCAGGCACATAGAGACTACCCTGGCATGGTCATATGTGTATTCCCCAGCCTCTATTCCTGCGTCAAGAGACTGAGTTCTCCTCAAACAAGCTAGTTGACAAGCACAGCACAGTTCTTAGTGGGGGAAAGACTCTTGTGAAAATCTAGATTTGCTGATAGAAATATTCTGTACTACATCATTTGTTGATGGGTTTTGTTAAAAGCTTTGTAGCCTAAGGGTTGAGAACAAGGCATGTATTCCCCTTGGTAGCCTAGTCTTTTGCATTCATGTTATGCTGTCCAACATTGTAGACATTGTATACTGATCCAGCACCAGTACCACTAAACTTATGTTATCAATACATAACTAGTGTATCCACAAAGGCAACTGCAAGTACATTTTTAAGGGTGACATGTAATGGGTCCTGCCAAAAAACTGAATCAAAGGAGAGAAAAACATTCTTTGAAGAAACCCTATAAATAATAGAAAGATTTGTATAAATTAATTGATGTGACTCCAATCCCATTTCCAGTTCATTAGCTTCAAGACAGATTGAATTGTCTGACTGAGGAAGTGCAGATGTTGTTGTTTTTTTGTCCAGGCTACAGAGGGCTATTTCGGTCCGCTAATACAGGACTAGTAAAGGGCCAGTGCACTACTTTTGTGAGAATTTTTTTTTTGTTGATAAATATACAGTGGGGGAAAAAAGTATTTAGTCAGCCACCAATTGTGCAAGTTCTCCCACATAAAAAGATGAGAGAGGCCTGTAATTTTCATCATAGGTACACGTCAACTATGACAGACAATTGAGATTTTCTTTCTCCAGAAAATCACATTGTAGGATTTTTTATGAATTTATTTGCAAATTATGGTGGAAAATAAGTATTTGGTCACCTACAAACAAGCAAGATTTCTGGCTCTCACAGACCTGTAACTTCTTCTTTAAGAGGCTCCTCTTTCCTCCACTCGTTACCTGTATTAATGGCACCTGTTTGAACTTGTTATCAGTATAAAAGACACCTGTCCACAACCTCAAACAGTCACACTCCAAACTCCACTATAGCCAAGACCAAAGAGCTGTCAAAGGACACCAGAAACAAAATTGTAGACCTGCACCAGGCTGGGAAGACTGAATCTGCAATAGGTAAGCAGCTTGGTTTGAAGAAATCAACTGTGGGAGCAATTATTAGGAAATGGAAGACATACAAGACCACTGATAATCTCCCTCGATCTGGGGCTCCACGCAAGATCTCACCCCGTGGGGTCAAAATGATCACAAGAACGGTGAGCAAAAATCCCAGAACCACACAGGGGGACCTAGTGAATGACCTGCAGAGAGCTGGGACCAAAGTAACAAAGCCTACCATCAGTAACACACTACGCCGCCAGGGACTCAAATCCTGCAGTGCCAGACGTGTCCCCCTGCTTAAGCCAGTACATGTCCAGGCCCGTCTGAAGTTTGCTAGAGTGCATTTGGCTGATCCAGAAGAGGATTGGGAGAATGTCATATGGTCAGATGAAACCAAAATATAACTTTTTGGTAAAAACTCAACTCGTCGTGTTTGGAGGACAAAGAATGCTGAGTTGCATCCAAAGAACACCATACCTACTGTGAAGCATGGGGGTGGAAACATCATGCTTTGGGGCTGTTTTTCTGCAAAGGGTCCAGGACGACTGATCCGTGTAAAGGAAAGAATGAATGGGGCCATGTATCGTGAGATTTTGAGTGAAAACCTCCTTCCATCAGCAAGGGCATTGAAGATGAAACGTGGCTGGGTCTTTCAGCATGACAATGATCCCAAACACACCGCCCGGGCAACGAAGGAGTGGCTTTGTAAGAAGCATTTCAAGGTCCTGGAGTGGCCTAGCCAGTCTCCAGATCTCAACCACATAGAAAATCTTTGGAGGGAGTTGAAAGTCCGTGTTGCCCAGCGACAGCCCCAAAACATCACTGCTCTAGAGGAGATCTGCATGGAGGAATGGGCCAAAATACCAGCAACAGTGTGTGAAAACCTTGTGAAGACTTACAGAAAACGTTTGACCTGTGTCATTGCCAACAAAGGGTATATAACAAAGTATTGAGAAACTTTTGTTATTGACCAAATACTTATTTTCCACCATAATTTGCAAATAAATTCATAAAAAATCCTACAATGTGATTTTCTGGATTTGTTTTTCTCATTTTGTCTGTCATAGTTGACCTGTACCTATGATGAAAATTACAGGCCTCTCTCATCTTTTTAAGTGGGAGAACTTGCACAATTGGTGGCTGACTAAATACTTTTTTTCCCCACTGTATACACTACCGTTCAAAAGTTTGGGGTCACATAGAAATGTCCTTGTTTTCGAAAGAAAAGCAATTTAATTGATCTGAAATACAGTGTAGACATTGTTAATGTTGTAAATGGCTATTGTAGCTGGAAACTGCTGATTTTCTAATGGAATATCTACATAGGCATACAGAGGCCCATGATCAGCAACCATCAGTCCTGTGTTCCAATGGCACGTTGTGTTTGCTAATCCAAGTTTATCATTTTAAAAGGCTAATTGATCATTAGAAAACCCTTTTGCAATTATGTTAGCACAGCTGAAAACTGTTGTGCTGATTAAAGAAGCAATAAAACTGGCCTTCTTGAGACTAGTTGTGTTTCTGGAGCATCAGCAATTGTGGGTTCGATTACAGGCTCAAAATGGCCAGAAACAAATAACTTTTTAAAATAGACCTTCTTTTACATTCTGATTGTTCAGGGGGTGCTACAGCACCCTCAGCACCCCTACTTCCCGCGGCTATGTGACTGACTCACATTCCACAGACAAGAGGTTCATCCACACACTGGCACAATGCAGCCTGCAGTTCTGCTCTTTGCATTTATATATCTAAATGTCATGTCTTAATGGTTTTTTCGGTCACTCAAACTTTATTTGGTTCCATCCAAGAGTAGATTTTGGATCCTGCCCTTTGTTGAAAAGTAATTTTACAATTGGTCGGTTGAACATTGACTCTACAGTTGGTGAAGGTTTTGTTACTTATTCCCATTCACTCTTTGTATTAGATTGGACTGTCAGCTGTTTGCTCACCCGCACATGCCCACAATTGCTAATAACCCATCCGCAACCCCCCGACTATGTTAGATAAAGTGGAAATCTGAGGCCTGCACCGACACTAACCCGCTAATATAGAAAATGCGCTGTAGGCTAGTCAAAGACGGTGGAACAATCTTTTGACAGGGGGTGCAGGATTTTTTGTTGTTGCCTGATTTAGATATGTTTCTGCTAATAATTTCCGACATTTTGGTAGGCTATTTGTTAGTCAACTTGTCTGTAATTAGATACATGCAGCTTATACTGTATGTTGCCCTAGAATACTAAATAAACCCTTGCTCACCAGATTAATGTCATAAACTGAAAGAATGAATGCTTCAATCTACACTGAACAAAACTATAAATGCAACATGCAACAATTTCAATGATTTTACTGAGTTACAGTTCATATAACGAAATCAGTCAATTGAAATAAATTAATTTGACCCTAATCTATGGATTCCACATGACTGGGAATACAGATATGCATCTCTTGGTCACCAGATACCAACAAACAAAAAAGTAGGGCAGTGAATCAGAAAACCAGTCAGTATTGCGCTGTATGAGGCAGTATTTGCCTCATGCAGTGTGACACATCTCCTTCGCATAGAGTTGATCAGGTGCTTGATTGTGGCTGTCCCACTCCTCTTCAATGGCTGTGCGAAGTTTCTGGATATTAGCGCGAACTGGAACACGCTGTTGTACACGTCGATCCAGAGCATCCCAAACATGCTCAATAGGTGACATTTTTGGTGGGTATGCAGGCCATGGAAGAACTGGGACATTTTCAGCTTCCAGGAATTGTGTACAGATCCTCTCGTCACGGTATCTCTGTGCATTCAAATTGCCATCAATAAAATGCAAATGTGTTTGTTGTCTGTAGCTTACACCTGCCCATCCCATAACCCCACCGCCACCATGGGGCATGCTGTTCACAACGTTGACATCAGCACACTGCTCGCCCACACGACGCCATACATGCCATGTCGGCCATCTGCCCGGTACAGTTGAAACTGGGATTCATCTGTCAAGAGCACACTTCTCCAGAGTGCCAGTGGCCATTGAAGGTGAGCATTTGCCCACTGAAGTCACGACGCTGAACTGCAGTCAAGTCAAGACCCTGGTGAGGACAACAAGCATGCAGATGAGCTTCCCTGAGACGGTTTCTGACAGTTGGACATACTGTCAAATTCTCTAAAATTACGTTGGAGGCAGCTTATAGTAGAGAAATGAACATTAAATTCTCTGGCAACAGCTCTGGTGGATATTCCTGCAGTCAGCAGGAATTTTAGAGTGGCCTTTTATTGTCCCAGCACATCAACAGTGCACCAGTGTAATGATCAACCTGTTTAATCAGCTTCTTGATATGCCACACCTGTCAGATAAATAAGCTTTTTGTGCATATGGAACATTTCTGGGATATTCTATTTCAGCTCATGAAACATGGAACCAACGCTTTACATATTACGTTTATATTTTTGTTCAGTATAGTTGACATACAGTTTTCTCTGTCATCTCCTTTTGCAGAGCAAAGACGTTTAGGGACCGGGGAGAAAATGCAATAACAAAAAAGAACTGGAAAGATTTTCTTAGCTAAATTTCCAAATGACATCAGTTTGACCGGTTGTATTGAAATAGAAAGCTGTGAAAACGACCCAACATGTTTCTGATAAGATTTCAGTTTGGCTTGGATGCATATTTTATGTGGTTGAAATACTATCATGATTTTGCCTACATTTGGTGTCTCATTTTACTGCAAGAAATGCTTATTCTGCAGTATTAATGTTAAGGCTATGTGAGAGGTTATAGACCTACAGTCAGTGTCCATATTTTTGTTTCCACTAACCCATCTGAACAGTAGGCTACAGTTCCATTGAATTTCAATATTTGAAGTCCCATCTTTTGACTGTCAAATTGTTATAGTGCCTCACAGTCACAATCATCACACATAGGCTTAACATAGCTGGCACTGCTATCATCCTCTTTTACCACTTCACCAAATCTTTCCCAAACATTACTTTTCTGGCCCTCCCTTCTCTTTATTTTCAACTCTCCATTTCATAGCTTTTCTCTTACTGAATTAAACCCTGATATTATCCTTTATGCCACTATGGATTTACTTAACTTTTTCTGCCCGTTCTGAAAAGCATTTGGCGATTTGAATGTAGGCTATTTGGCGCGCCTACAGTTTGGCCCTATAGTTTAGGCTTATGCACTAATGCCAGATAGCCTAAAATAATGAAAGAAAAACCTCAATGTAGCCTAGAGATAGAAATTGCACAAGAATGATACATTCATGGATTTTTGAAGGTATTGTTTTCTCTTTACTCAACCCGCCCGCCACCCACCAGCCCTTCATCCACACAATATTTAATGACCCTAAACCTGTCCTCTGTTCTTTGCAGGTTATGAGTCAACCAGCGCATCACTAAAGTCTAGCACAAAGTTGGCCATTTTGAAAGATACATAAATCTCCTTTGACTACTTTTTGTAGATACCTGATTATGGCACTCTCCCAGATAAGTTGTTTGTAACAATAAAATATGTATTATTTTTTTTTTACTTCCATTGTCCTACCAAGAGTTGCAATATCTTTCATCTTCAGTTTGCTCCATTGTTCTTGCATCTGCAAGCAAGGTAGCAACAGCACTTTCTAATCAACCATAATGCTAGCCCACTGGGCACACCACGTCATTTCAGCGTGGACATTTGGGTAACATTTAGTTGAGGCATTGATCAATGAGATTTCAACCTTTATTCACCAACTCAAAAAGACACCCAGAAGTTTGTTGAGTTCCCAATGTGTTATCATTATGCTTTCAACCATCTAAAAGCACAACCAAATTCCAATGGAAAACCAATGTCAGATTTTTGGTTTAGTTGTCATCTAAATGTGTAATTACAGCACTTCAACCATTTAAAAGAACAACAAAGTTCAAATGGAAATACAACGTCAGATATTTTGTATTTATACAACAATTTAATGTGTTATCACTGTGCTTCATCTAATAGCACAACCAAATCACTTGGATTGCCGTTGAGATTACATTAAAAGTACGTACTGCAAGTGATCAATGCTGTTCAAGATTCTGTGCAGATCTTTTAAGCAATTGCGAAGATTTCCACAGACCTGTGACCTTTGCATGCTATCTTGAACATGTTTGCTTTCTATGATTACATAAGAAGACATTTATAATTACAGTAGGCTAATCTCAAAATGTGGCCATGGATGTGTTACTAATTTAAAGGTTGAATAAATACTGTTACATTAGTTTGTAAGCCTTAACCTTATATCCACTTTTAAAGGATATCTAATGCTTGGATAGTTTCATTTTAGCCACTGGCTTAATCATATTCTTTAATTTTTTGGTTTAGTTGGAGATGTGAATCCAACATATAATTTGTTAACTTGTTAATTTGTTACTGTACTGCATAAGTGATATTGAATTGTGTTTGGTTGTCAACAAATTCCAGTTTGTTTACAAATGTATGATTTATATATTGGATTCACGTCTCCATCTCAACCAATAATCAAAGTTAAAGAATAAAACTAAATCAAATCAAACTTTATTTGAAGTGCATTTAAAGTTTGATATGATTTGATTTAGTCCTATTCTTTAACTTTGATTTTGGTTGTGATGGAGAAGTGAATCCAACATATAAATTATTAATTTGTACAAACTGGAATTAAAGCCAGACTAAGTTAGTGGCACAGATGGAACTATCCAAGCAGAAGATACGTCTCCTTCAAATGTTGATATTTGGTTGTGTTAACAACCAAACACAATTCAATATCCAGTTTGTCTGTCAAGAATGCTGTAGGTGGGTGTAGTGGTGGAATCAAGCGCAGGACACCGAAGTATAGTCCAAAAGACTTTAGTACAAATTCCAACAAGGAGAATACGAACAAAACTTGCCCGAAGGCGAAACGACGCACGAAGGCGACACAAACAAAAGGCGCACTAAACAGGTGCGTAAACGCTCCAACAAAGTGGAGTGAAACTCAACCGAGCGAAAAAACAAGCACAACACACGACAGAAAATAATCACACACAAACACAGACACACCCAACGAGACTTAAATAGAACACTAATGAGGACTAACTAGACACAGGTGTACAACATCAAGACCAAACCAAACGAACATGAAGCATAGATCGGTGGCAGCTAGTACTCCGGGGACGACTACCGCCGATGCCTGCCCGAACCAGGAGGAGGAGCAGCCTCGGCCGAAACCGTGACAGTACCCCCCCTTGACGCGCGGCTCCAGCCGTGCGCCGACCCCGGCCTCGGGGACGACCAGGAGGACGCGGAGCAGGGCGCGCGGGATGGTCCCGGTGGAACTCCGACAGGAGAGATGGGTCTAGGATGTCCCTCCGCGGCACCCAGCACCGCTCCTCCGGGCCGTACCCCTCCCACTCCACGAGATACTGGAGACCCCCCATCCGGCGTCTGGAGTCCAAGATGGACCGAACGGTGTACGCCGGAGCCCCCTCGATGTCCAATGGGGGCGGAGGAGTCTCTCCTATCTCATTGTCCTGGAGTGGACCAGCTACCACCGGCCTGAGAAGAGACACATGGAACGAGGGGTTAATATTCTTATATTCAACAGGTAGATGTAACCTATAACACACCTCGTTCAATCTTCTCAGGACTTTAAAGGGCCCCACAAACCGCCGACCCAGCTTCCGGCAGGGCAGGCGGAGGGGCAGGTTTCTGGTAGAGAGCCAGACTCGATCTCCGGGTGCGTACACCGGCCCCTCACTGCGGTGGAGATCGGCGCTCGCCTTGTGACGAAGGACGGCCCGCTGCAGGTGGACGTGGGCAGCGGTCCACGTCTCTTCCGAGCGCCTCATCCAATCATCCACCGCAGGGGCCTCGATCTGGCTCTGCTGCCATGGTGCCAGAACCGGCTGGTAACCCAATACACATTGGAAAGGGGTTAGGTTAGTAGAGGAGTGGCGGAGAGAGTTCTGGGCCATCTCGGCCCAGGGAATGTAACGCGCCCACTCCTCAGGCCGGTCCTGGCAATACGACCTCAGAAACCTACCCACATCCTGGTTAACACGTTCTACCTGCCCATTACTCTCCGGGTGGTACCCCGAGGTAAGGCTAACCGAGACCCCCAGACGCTCCATAAACGCTCTCCACACACGGGAGGTAAACTGAGGGCCTCGATCAGACACTATATCCTCGGGGACCCCGTAATGCCGGAATACGTGGGTAAATAGGGTCTCAGCGGTCTGTAGGGCAGTAGGAAGACCCGACATAGGGAGAAGACGACAGGCCTTAGAGAACCGGTCCACAACGACCAGGATGGTGGTATTCCCCTGAGAGAGGGGAAGGTCTGTTACAAAATCCACCGAGAGGTGGGACCATGGTCGTTGTGGAACGGGTAGGGGCTGTAACTTACCCCTGGGCAGATGTCGGGGCGCCTTACACTGGGCGCACACCGAGCAGGAGGAGACGTAAACCCTCACATCCCTAGCCAAAGTAGGCCACCAGTATTTAGTGCTAAGGCAATGCACTGTCCGGCCAATACCCGGATGTCCAGAGGAGGGTGACGTGTGAGCCCAGTAGATGAGTCGATCCCGAATCTCGAGCGGAACGTACCTCCGACCCTCGGGACATTGTGGAGGGCCGGGGTCTGTACGCAACGCTCGCTCGATCTCGGCATCGACCTCCCACACCACCGGTGCCACAAGGCAAGACTCCGGTAGTATGGGAGTAGGCTCAACGGACCTCTCCTCCGTGTCATACCGCCGGGACAGTGCATCTGCCTTACCATTCTGGGACCCAGGGATGTACGTGATTTTAAATACGAACCTGGTGAGAAACATATTCCATCGAGCCTGGCGATGGTTCAGTCTCCTCGCTGCCCGGATGTACTCCAGGTTCCGATGGTCAGTCAAAATGAGGAAAGGGTGTTGAGCCCCCTCAAGCCAATGCCTCCACACCTTAAGGGCTTGAACTACAGCTAACAGCTCCCTGTCCCCAACGTCATAGTTACGCTCCGCCGGGCTGAGCTTTTTGGAGTAAAAAGCACAGGGGCGGAGTTTAGGTGGCGAGCCGGACCGTTGAGAGAGAACGGCCCCTATACCAGCCTCAGACGCGTCCACCTCAACCTGAAATGGAATTGTGGGATCCGGATGCGCCAGCACCGGAGCCGACGTAAACAGGTCCTTCAGTCTCCCAAAGGCCCTGTCCGCATCAGCTGACCACTGCAGGCGCACCGGACCCCCCTTCAGAAGGGACGTGATGGGAGCTGCCACCTGTCCAAAACCCCGGATAAACCTCCGGTAGTAATTCGCAAAACCCAAGAACTGCTGCACCTCTTTTACAGTGGTTGGAGTTTGCCAATTACGCACAGCGGACACACGATCCACCTCCATTCTCACCCCTGACGCGGACAACCGATAACCCAAAAAGGAGACCGACTCCTGGAAAAACAGACATTTCTCTGCCTTGACATATAGGTCGTGCTCCAACAGCCTCCTCAATACCCGTCGCACCAGGGTTATATGCTCGGCTCGGGTAGACGAGTACACCAGAATATCATGAATGTACACGACCACCCCTTGTCCCTGCATATCCTGGAAAATGTCATCTACGAAGGATTGGAAGACTGATGGAGCATTCATCAACCCATATGGCATGACAAGATACTCGAAATGACCTGACGTGGTACTAAACGCCGTTTTCCATTCATCGCCCTCCCTAATGCGCACCAAGCTATACGCGCTCCTGAGATCCAATTTTGTGAAAAACCGCGCCCCATGCAATGACTCCGTCATGGTCGCAATCAGAGGGAGTGGATAACTGTATTTCACAGTAATCTGATTGAGACCACGGTAATCAATGCACGGGCGCAACCCTCCATCTTTCTTTTTCACAAAAAAAGAAACTCGAAGAGGCGGGGGAAATGGAAGGCCGAATGTATCCCTGTCTCAAAGATTCGGCTATGTAAGTCTCCATAGCTTTCCTCTCCTCTTGAGACAAAGGATACACATGGCTCCGTGGGAGCGCTGCTCCTGCCTGGAGATCAATCGCACAATCCCCCTGTCTATGGGGAGGCAACTGCGTCGCCCTAGTTTTGCTAAACACAAGAGCTAAATCCCCATATTCAGGCGGAATGTGCAGTGCGGGCACTTGGTTTGGACTTTCCACCGAAGTCGCCCCCACGGAAACACCCAGACATCGCCCCTCACACTGAGCAGACCACCCATCGAGAGCCCTCTGTTGCCACGAAATAGCAGGGTTATGGGTGCTTAACCAGGGAATCCCCAGCACCACTGGGTACGCAGGAGAGTCGATCAGATACAGCTGTATAGTCTCTTCATGACCCCCCTGCGCACACATCCTAAGAGGCGCTGTGACCTCCCTGATCAACCCCGACCCCAACGGGCGGCTATCTAAGGCATGTACGGGAAAAGGTTTGTCAACAGGCAGGAGAGGGATCCCTAACTCTAAACAAAACTTTCGATCAACAAAATTCCCAGCTGCGCCTGAATCTACTAGCGCCTTATGCTGGGAATGAGGTGCAACCTGTGGAAAACCAACAGGTATACAAAAGTGCGCAACAGAAAGCTCTGGGTAAGCGGGGCGTCTACTCACCTGGGAGGCCCCCCCAGTGCGTGGCCTGTTGTCCTCTCCCTCGGAGAACCCTCCCCAGCACCTGGCCGCAGTGTGCCCTCCACGACCGCACTTGGTGCAGGAGACAGGCCCCCTCGGGCTCTTCCTCCTCCGCTCTCTAGCGCCAGCGCCCCCGAGCTCCATGGGGCACGGCTCGGAGGCGCTGGAGGGTGAAATGGACGGACCCTCCTCGGAACGTCCGCGGGTAGCTAGCAGGTTATCCAGCCTGATGGACATGTCGACCAACTGGTCGAACGAGAGGCTGGTGTCCCTACAGGCCAGCTCCCGACGGACGTCCTCGCGAAGACTACATCTGTAGTGATCGACGAGAGCCCGCTCATTCCACCCTGCATCTGCCGCTAGAGTACGGAATTCTAGGGCGAACTCCTGGGCACTCCTCCTCCCCTGTCGGAGGAAGACCAGACGCTCCCCCGCCGCTTTCCCCTCCGGGGGATGGTCAAACACCGCCCTGAAGCGGCGGGAGAACTCGTCGTAGGTGATGGTATCCGCGTCGATCCTCCTCCACTCCGCGTTGGCCCATTCCAACGCCTTCCCGGATCCTCAACACGGGGGCCCCTCAGGGGTGCGTGCTCAGTCCCCTCCTGTACTCTCTGTTCACCCATGACTGCATGGCCAGGCACGACTCCAACACCATCATTAAGTTTGCCGACGACACAACAGTGGTAGGCCTGATCACCGACAACGATGAGACAGCCTATAGGGAGGAGGTCAGAGATCTGGCCGTGTGGTGCCAGGACAACAACCTCTCCCTCAACGTGACCAAGACAAAGGAGATGATTGTGGACTACAGGAAAAAAAAGAGGACTGAGCACGCCCCCATTCTCATCGACGGGGCTGTAGTGGAACAGGTTGAGAGCTTCAAGTTCCTTGGTGTCCACATCACCAACGAACTATCATGGTCCAAACACACCAAGACAGTCGTGAAGAGGGCACGACAAAGCCTATTCCCCCTCAGGAGACTAAAAAGATTTGGCATGGGTCCTCAGATCCTCAAAAAATTCTACAGCTGCACCATCGAGAGCATCCTGACTGGTTGCATCACCGCCTGGTATGGCAACTGCTTGGCCTCTGACCGCAAGGCACTACAGAGGGTAGTGCGTACGGCCCAGTACATCACTGGGGCAAAGCTCCCTGCCATCCAGGACCTCTATACCAGGCGGTGTCAGAGGAAGGCCCTCAAAATTGTCAAAGACTCCAGTCACCCTAGTCATAGACTGTTCTCTCTGCTACCGCACGGCAAGCGGTACCGGAGTGCCAAGTCTAGGTCCAAAAGACTTCTCAACAGCTTCTACCCCCAAGCCATAAGACTCCTGAACAGCTAATCATGGCTACCCGGACTATTTGCACTGCCCCCCCACCCCATCCCTTTTACGCTGCTGCTACTCTGTTAAGTATTTATGCATAGTCACTTTAACTCTACCCACATGTACATATTACCTCAACTAGCCGGTGCCCCCGCACATTGACTATGCAACGGTACCCCCCTGTATATATAGCCTCCCTACTGTCACTTTATTCTATTGTATATATAGCCTCCCTACTGTCACTTTATTTTTTACTTCTGCTCTTTTTTTCTCAACACTTTTTTGTTGTTGTTTTATTCTTACTTTTTTGTTTAAAATAAATGCACTGTTGGTTAAGGGCTGTAAGTAAGCATTTCACTGTAATGTCTGCACCTGTTGTATTCGGCGCATGTGACCAATAAAATTTGATTTGATTTGATTTGATTTGAAAGGCAGGAGATCAGGGCGGACACGCTCTCATGTCCCGAGGGCGCCGGGTGCACGGTGGCCAGGTACAGCTCCACCTGGAGAAGGAATCCCTGACACCCGGCCGCGGTCCCATCGTAGGCCCTCGGGAGTGAGAGTCGAACTCCTCGGGGTTCCGGAACGGAAATGGGCTGACTGGCCGATGGTGCTGGCATGGAGGATGGCGGTGGAGGAGTCCCCCAGCCTCGGATGGTGGTGATCACCTCCTGCAGTGCGGACCCCATCTGCAGGATCTGGTTACGTTGTTCCCGGACCTTGTCCTCCAGCGTCGCCTGGGCTGCTGCGGCTCCTGCTGATTCCATTCTTATGGTGTGTGATTCTGTCAAGAATGCTGTAGGTGGGTGTAGTGGTGGAATCAAGCGCAGGACACCGAAGTATAGTCCAAAAGACTTTAGTACAAATTCCAACAAGGAGAATACGAACAAAACTTGCCCGAAGGCGAAACGACGCACGAAGGCGACACAAACAAAAGGCGCACTAAACAGGTGCGTAAACGCTCCAACAAAGTGGAGTGAAACTCAACCGAGCGAAAAAACAAGCACAACACACGACAGAAAATAATCACACACAAACACAGACACACCCAACGAGACTTAAATAGAACACTAATGAGGACTAACTAGACACAGGTGTACAACATCAAGACCAAACCAAACGAACATGAAACATAGATCGGTGGCAGCTAGTACTCCGGGGACGACGACCGCCGATGCCTGCCCGAACCAGGAGGAGGAGCAGCCTCGGCCGAAACCGTGACATTGTCTGCAAATTAATAATTGATATGTTGGATTCACGTCTCCATCTCAAACCAAAAATCTAAGTTAAAGAATAGGACTAAATCTAATCAAAGTTTGATTTTATTTAGTGCTATCTTTAATTTTTTTTGGTTAAGATGGAGATGTGAATCCTGGGTTAAATAGTGTAATTTATGATATATGACTTATAAAGTATGGTTACATTTCATTTGCTCATTTGCCCTTTGGAATGACTTCAATAGCAACAGTCAATATACTTAGTTATTAAGAGGTCTCTCAATAATCACTCTCACAATAGCACATTGGTAGTAGTCAGTGACAAACATAAAAGCTGGGCTTGGTTAAAACCCTGGATGAGAGGCCAAATTAATAGCTGTAGATAGATAAACTCTCCAGTAGGTAGTGCTGCCCAGGCTATTATTTTTATTGTATTTTATAGTGTATATAACGTTAAAGATCTGATGTTTTTTCAAAGGTACAAATTCAGCAAACTTTCAACTGAACTTTATATGAATCAACAATATTGGAACAATATGCCTCAGTTTAAAGAGGGAGACATCCAAAACGAATGCATCTATAATTAACTTTAAAACACCTATTTAGCCATTTCAAAACACCTATTAAACAAAAAACAAATACTCTTGACTTTCTTGCACTCACACAACAATGTACTGACTATGACTGTGATATGTGGTTGTCCCACCTAGCTATCTTAAGATGAATGCACTAACTGTAAGTCGCTCTGGATAAGAGCATCTGCTAAATGACTAAAATGTAAATATAATGTAAAATGTTTTATTGGGCCCAAATTCAGTCAGATAATTGTAGTTTTTATTCCACAGTGCTGAACTGACAGTGCTCAACTGGGCTTAACTCTAAGGACTTTTCAGTGCTCAATTGAAAAGCCAATAGTGGCCAGCCACACTGTGTTATTAAGTATCCTTATTTTCACAAAATTTGCTAGATATGATCCAATACCTGACTTAGTCTATGAAAAATATGGTTAGCACTGGTGTAGAGAGCAGCAATGGTGGGAATGTCAGGATTAGATTTCAGGAGATCAACTGTGCATGGAGGACAAGCTGACAGCTCCATCTGCTTCCTTATCACACACACACACATAGTTGTAGGATGTCAGAGGAGTCTCTAGTAAAGTGCATCCATGTTGGGTGTATAGCCAGTGTGTGTGTAGGTACACAGACAGATTTGACAGGAGGTCAACTTGGAGGTTAACAAGATGCAAAATTATGATCAAACCTGATGTGCTTAGATGCCTGGATGCATTTGTCACACCCTGGTGCTGGGACTCATTATTGTTTGTCCAGGGTGTGTGCAGTCTATGTGTTTGTGTTCTATGTTGGGTGTCTAGGTTGTTGTTTTTCTAGGTTTGTTCAATGACTCCCAATCGGAGGTAACGAGTGTCAGCTGTTCGGCTCGTTATCTCTGATTGGGAGCCATATTTATTTCTGTATGTTTTCCTGTGGGGTTTGTGGGTTTTTGTTTCCGTGTTGCTGTCTGTATCAGTAGTGAACTTCACGTATCGTATTTTGTTGTTTTTCTCGTGTTGCACTTTAATTAAAATAAAGTCATCATGTTTATCGGTACACGCGCTGCGCGTTGGTCTCATCCTTCAGACGATCGTGACAGAAAAACCCACCATACCAAGACCAAGCAGCGTGTACAGGAGCAAAGAGACTGGACATGGGTGGAGGCGCCGGGTAAGGAGATCGAGAGGCTGGCGATGGCCCAGGTGGGCAAATCGTGGTCCTGGGAGGACATGCTCGGGGGCAAGGGACCTTGGGGGAAGATCAAGGCCCTGGCAAGAGAGGAGCATCGGCGGCAGCAGGTTTTTCGTCGGAAGGACGAGAGGCAACCCCAATAAATTTTTTGGGGGGGGCACATGGCTTGGGCAGCTGGGCAGCAGGAGGCTGCCACAGGGAGTATAGGTGAGAGGGCTAACGGAGTACGGGAGCCATTGGCGAGAAGAGGCAGGGATGTGTGTGTGGCACGGCGTGAAGGACTGAGGTGTGTTGCCAGTCCGGTCCGGCCCGTTCCTGATCCTCGGTTGAAGCCAGTGGTGTGTGTTCCCGGTATGGACCGGCCTGTTCCTACTCCACGCACCAGGGATACGGTGCGCTTCGCCAGCCCGGCCCGGCCTGTTCCGGCCACTCGCACCAGGGATACGGTGTGCGTCGCCAGCTCAGCCCTGCCTGTTCCTACTCCACGCACCAGGGATACGGTGCGCTTCGCCAGTCCGGCCCGGCCTGTTCCGGCCACTCGCACCAGGGATACGGTGCGCGTCGCCAGCCCAGCCCGGCCTGTTCCTACTCCACGCACCAGGGATATGGTGCGCTTCGCCAGCCCGGCCCGGCCTGTTCCGGCCACTCGCACCAGGGATACGGTGCGCGTCGCCAGCCCAGCCCGGCCGGTTCCTGCTCCCCGCACCATGGATACGGTGCGCTTCGCCAGCCCGGCCCGGCCTGTTCCGGCCACCCGCACCAGGGAGACGGTGCGCGTCGCCAGCCCCGCCCGGCCTGTTCCTGCTCTCCGCACTAGGCGGGAGGTGAGTCCCCAGGGTCCAGCATGCCCTGTTCCGGCTTCCCGCACTAGGCGTTATGGGAGTCCCCAGGGTCCAGCATGCCCTGTTCCGACTCCCCGCACTAGCCCTGAGATGCGTGTCCTCAGCCCGGGACCACCAGTTCCGGCACCACGCACTAGGACTTATGTGCGTCCCCAGGGTCCTGCATGCCCTGTTGCTGCTCCCCGCACTAGCCCTGAGATGCGTGTCCTCAGCCCGGGACCACCAGTTCCGGCACCACGCACTAGGACTTATGTGCGTCCCCAGGGTCCTGCATGCCCTGTTGCTTCTCCCCGCACTAGCCCTGAGATGCGTGTCCTCAGCCCGGTACCTCCAGTTCCGGCACCACGCATCAGGTCTACGGTGCGCCTCAGACGGCCAGAGTCTGCCGTCTGCCCAACGGCGCCTGAACTGCCCGTCTGCCCAACGGCGCTTGAACTGCCCGTCTGCCCAACGGCGCTTGAACTGCCCGTCTGCACAACGGCGCCTGAACTGCCCGTCTGCCCAACGCCGTCTGAACTGCCCGTCTGCCCAACGCCGTCTGAACTGCCCGTCTGCCCAACGGGGCCTGAACTGTCCGTCTGCCCAACGCCGTCTGAACTGCCCGTCTGCCCAACGGCGCCTGAACTGCCCGTCTGCCCAACGCCGTCTGAACTGTCCGTCTGCCAAGCGCCGCAGGAGCTGCCCGTCGGTACTGAGCCTGCAAAGCCGCCCGTCTGCCATGAGCCTTCAGAGCCGTCCGCCAGACCGGAGCCGCTAGAGCCTTCCGCCAGACAGGATCAGCCAGAGCCTTCCGCCAGACAGGAGCAGCCAGAGCCTTCCGCCAGACAGGATCAGCCAGAGCCTTCCGCCAGACAGGATCAGCCAGAGCCTTCCGCCAGACAGGATCAGCCAGAGCCTTCTGCCAGACAGGATCAGCCAGAGCCTTCTGCCAGACAGGATCAGCCAGAGCCTTCTGCCAGCCAGGATCCGCCATTCAGACCGGTGCTGCCCCTCAGTCAGGTACTGCCCCTTAGTCCGGTGCTGCCCCTTAGTCCGGTGCTGCCTCTTAGTCTGGTGCTGCCCCTTAAACCAGTGGGGGTCATTTGGAGGAGGCTACATAAGCGGGAAGTGACTATGGTGGGGTGGTGGTCTAGGCCGGAGCCAGAACCGCCACCGAGGAGGTATGCCCGCCCAGCCCTCCCCTGTTTGGGGGTTTTGAGGCGCGGTCGCAGTCCGCGCCTTTAGGGGGGGGTACTGTCACACCCTGGTGCTGGGACTCATTATTGTTTGTCCAGGGTGTGTGCAGTCTATGTGTTTGTTCTATGTTGGGTGTCTAGGTTGTTGTTTTTCTAGGTTTGTTCAATGACTCCCAATCGGAGGTAACGAGTGTCAGCTGTTCGGCTCGTTATCTCTGATTGGGAGCCATATTTATTTCTGTATGTTTTCCTGTGGGGTTTGTGGGTTTTTGTTTCCGTGTTGCTGTCTGTATCAGTAGTGAACTTCACGTATCGTATTTTGTTGTTTTTCTCGTGTTGCACTTTAATTAAAATAAAGTCATCATGTTTATCGGTACACGCGCTGCGCGTTGGTCTCATCCTTCAGACGATCGTGACAGCATTCTTCCAGGGCACATTCTGTGCCACTTCTTTAGCTTCAGTATTTAACTCACCTGCTGTACCTTTGGGAAATGAACCTTGAAAGATTACTTCCACTGATGTGTTTAGATGATGGCATAATCTGTAGTGCAAATGGTATGTCTTATCTGTAGTATAATCAAGGTGAAAGGTTACACCAAGTCAAGGGATAACGACCGTTATAATAACTCCTGGAACCATGATGGGTTCTAGTCAGCAACCACAGTCCATTGATGTTGTAGCATAATACCAAAGAGTCTGAGAGCAGTATACGCTGGGAAGGTGACGTCTATTTCCACCTCCACTTCCCTCTCCACTTTTTCGGTTTTTGACTGAACTTAAAGTTAGCACTGTCATGTCACTGTCCACAACCCTTTACAACTCTCCACACAGCCTCACAACCAGGATTAAGAAATAATAGGCCCCAAAAAATCTGATTTTAAAAACGCATTTCATGCAGTCTGACACTGACCAACTGAGATCAATCTGGTCTTGAATTCAAACAATCAATAGCCCAGGCCAATGAAGCAAACACAGATTGTACAACTGCTGATTTTGTACGTTTGCCCACTGACAAAGAAATTATCAGTCTATAATTTTAATGGTAGGTTTATTTGAACAGTGAGAGACAGAATAACAACAACAAAATCCAGAAAAAAGCATGTCAAAAATGTTATAAATTGATTTGCATTTTAATGAGGGAAATAAGTATTTGACCCCCTCTCAATCAGAAAGATTTCTGGCTCCCAGGTGTCTTTTATACAGGTAACGAGCTGAGATTAGGAGCACACTCTTAAAGGGAGTGCTCCTAATCTCAGCTTGTTACCTGTATAAAAGACACCTGTCCACAGAAGCAATCAATCAATCAGATTCCAAACTCTCTACCATGGCCAAGACCAAAGAGCTCTCCAAGGATGTCAGGGACAAGATTGTAGACCTACACAAGACCATCGCCAAGCAGCTTGGTGAGAAGGTGACAACAGTTGGTGCGATTATTCGCAAATGGAAGAAACACAAAATAACTGTCAATCTCCCTCGGCCTGGGGCTCCATGCAAGATTTCACCTCGTGGAGTTGCAATGATCATGAGAACGGTGAGGAATCAGCCCAGAACTACATGGGAGGATCTTGTCAATGATCTCAAGGCAGCTGGGACCATAGTCACCAAGACTTCTCAACAGCTTCTACCCCCAAGCCATAAGACTCCTGAACAGCTAATCATGGCTACCCGGACTATTTGCACTGCCCCCCCACCCCATCCTTTTTACGCTGCTGCTACCCTGTTAAGTATTTATGCATAGTCACTTTAACTCTACCCACATGTACATATTACCTCAACTACCTCAACTAGCCGGTGCCCCCGCACATTGACTCTGCAACGGTACCCCCCTGTATATATAGCCTCCCTACTGTCACTTTATTTTACTGTATATATAGCCTCCCTACTGTCACTTTATTTTACTACTGCTCTTTTTTTCTCAACACTTTTTTTGTTGTTGTTTTATTCTTACTTTTTTTGTTTAAAATAAATGCACTGTTGGTTAAGGGCTGTAAGTAAGCATTTCACTGTAATGTCTGCACCTGTTGTATTCGGCGCATGTGACCAATAACATTTGATTTGATTTGATTTGAAGAAAACAATTGGTAACACACTACGCCGTGAAGGACTGAAATCCTGCAGCGCCCGCAAGGTCACCCTGCTCAAGAAAGCACATATACAGGACCGTCTGAAGTTTGCCAATGAACATCTGAATGATTCAGAGGAGAACTAGGTGAAAGTGTTGTGGTCAGATGAGACCAAAATCGAGCTCTTTGGCATCAACTCAACTCGTTGTGTTTGGAGGAGGAGGAATGCTGCCTAAGACCCCAAGAACACCATCCCCACCGTCAAACATGGAGGTGGAAACATTATGCTTTGGGGGTGTTTTTCTGCTAAGGGGACTTCACCGCATCAAAGGGACGATGGACGGGGCCATGTACCATCAAATCTTGGGTGAGAACCTCCTTCCCTCAGCCAGGGCATTGAAAATGGGTCGTGGATGGGTATTCCAGCATGACAATGACCCAAAACACACGGCCAAGGCAACAAAGGAGTGGCTCAAGATGAAGCACATTAAGGTCCTGGAGTGGCCTAGCCAGTCTCCAGACCTTAATCCCATAGAAAATATGTGGAGGGAGCTGAAGGTTTGAGTTGCCAAACGTCAGCCTCGAAACCTTAATGACTTGGAGAAGATCTGCAAAGAGGAGTGGAACAAAATCCCTCCTGAGATGTGTGCAAACCTGGTGGCCAACTACAAGAAACGTCTGACCTCTGTGATTGCCAACAAGGGTTTTGCCACCAAGTACTAAGTAATGTTTTGCAGAGGGGTCAAATATGTATTTCCCTCATTAAAATGCAAATAAATGTATAACATTTTTGACATGCGTTTTTCTGGATTTTGTTGTTGTTATTCTGTCTCTCACTGTTCAAATAAACCTACCATTAAAATTATAGACTGATCATGTCTTTGTCAGTGGTCAAACGTACAAAATCAGCAGGGGATCAAATACTTTTTTCCCTCACTGTTTATATAATAGGCTACAGTACGCTACTAAATAACATGTCCAGTGGCACACTGACCAGTGGCGTGTATTTGACCAATAAAAAAATATATAATAATTCAACAAATCTCTTTCGTCTCTCTCTGTGTTTTCATAATTTTCCATCAATTCGTAAGTGGCTGAATCTCACCTGAGAAATAATCCAAGCGAGGGAAACAGCATGTGTCTCAGTATGTGTAGCCCATGTACCTGATGCTGTCTGGACCAAAAGAGTATGTTGTCCCGTAGCATTTTATTGATTCATGCCAGCAAGCGTTTGGCCTCCTTTAATAAAACAAATTACATAAGAATTAGCCAACCAGCCTTGAGCTGAGCTCAACTGTGGGTTGTACTGGTGCAGCAAAACGTCCCCTAAGTGAGGCCAGTTTGGATTTGGCTACACACCAATCAAATCACATCCTAAGCAAAACCTCATTTTCATTTCTGGGCTGCTTGTGTTGATGTCCTGCAGTAGCTAGCTTGCTAAATCGTCCCTTTCCTAAGCCATGGATGGAGATGGGGATTTGGACTTGTGGTTTTGACTTAATTCTCTGTACAGGCTAATGATTATGTTGGTGATTCTGATCTAACCATACATTAATATGTTGTGCCACTGTCCTGAGATGATTGAAGTTCAATATGTAGCCTAGATGTAGACTAGTAGGCTCACATTAACTAGCTAGCTAACTTAGCGGGTTCATTGTTGCCCATGCGAGGAAGTTAGGCTAGCAAGCATTTTAGCAACAAAAACTAAAAGCTTACTGTTTGACATAGCCATAGACCGTTTTGCCAACATGAAAGAGAGGAGGATGGCATTGGCCTTCAACTAGTCTACAAAAGGGTGAGTCAGACTTTTTTTTTAAACTTGCGCATACACGCACGCATACACACACACACAAACACACACACACAGATGCAGAAATCAGTACCATGGACAGCCACAACATATTAAGCAACATTGATTGGGCTAAATTGTTTTTGGTTTGTTTTCAGTGTATTAAACTGAGCCTTGTTGATTTGATGACTTTAAATGTTTATGATGAAATGGTGCTGAAATAGTGGCGGCAGTGTTCCTGTTGTCATGGAGCTGACTTGCGGTAAATCCGTGGTTCTAAATCAGTAGTTTAGTAAACTGTCGAAAACATTAACTTTCTTGACCATGTTGCAGGTCATGTAACTGTTTGTTACATGAAATATTTGCTTTGTAGATTTCACCCGACAGATGTTGCTCTCCGGTTTTGGGATAAACAAATGTATGTGTAGTTGAATTTATTCCGCCACTATGTGACTGTTGTCTTTTTGTTGTCATGGCCTTATTGTATACACTGGCATATGAACGAATGGGTTAATGAGCAAACAACGCAATTATCACAACATAGGTTGTATAATGGATGTTTTACTGGCTTGGCTTGTCTTCCTCAGTGATTTTACCTTTGCACCGATACTGACACTGACCTAATGATGAAGATGAAGCCATAGGCTACTACTCACAGTGATGGCTGATGCGCACGTCTTGGCAATAACCTATCTCAAGATGAGCTACTTTGAAAAACAGTGCAGCTGTTCGCAAAAAAAGTTACATCTATTGTTTCTACAGACATATTAGTATTTTCTATTCAGCAGTAGGCATTTGCTTTCCAAACTGTACGTTTCCCCAGCGATTGTATTTTGAACTTTCCAAAAGGCAAACGGACAGCCGCAACCAACCATAGAAATATAATCCATAGATGGCAGTTCACATTCAAGTCAGGACTGGCAGCCATGGCTAGTGTACCCATGAGTTTAATAGTCAGATTGCCAGGGTAATAGGTTCCAAAACCCTTTTATGGATTATACTCTTAGAAAAAAGGGTTCCAAAAGTGTTCTTCGGTTTTCCCCATAAGAGCACCCTTTTTGGTTCCAGGTAGAACCCTTTTTGGTTATAGGTAGAACCCTTTTGGGTTCCATGAAGAACATTCTGTGGAAAGGGTTCTACTTGGAACCCAAAAAGGTTCTACCTGGAACCAAAAAGGGTTCTTCAAAGGGTTCTAATATGGGGACAGCCGAAGAACCCTTTTAGGTTATAGATAGCACCCTTTTTTCTATGAGTGTGTGTCTATGGCCACAACGCAACAAGCTGTATATTTGGCGCGCATGCTGGCCAAATTGCGGCCTTCCGGACTGTAGACAACCGGTAAGTGCCAAAATAAAGGAAACACTTGAGTAAATGAGGGATACAAATTATATGTTATGATGTGGGGTGCATTTTCCTGGCATGGTTTAGGTCCACTTGTAGAATATATGCCAAGGTGCATTGAAGCTGTTCTGGCAGCTCATGGTGGCCAAACACCTTTTTAGGTCCTCTGTAGCTCAACTGGTAGAGCACGGCGCTTGAAACGCCAAGGTAGTGGGTTCGAGCCCCGGGACCACCCATACACAAAAATGTATGCATGCATGACTGTAAGTCGCTTTGGATAAAAGCGTCTGCTAAATGGCATATTATTTTATTATTATTAAGACACTATTTTGGTGTTTCCTTAATTTTGGCAGTTACCTGTATGTGCTTGTGATAAGATTTTATCCACTGTTATTTTTTTGAAACTACTGATCCACTGTGGCTAAATTATGCTCTCTGGTCTATTTTGAACATTGAGAGCATGGTTGGATAAAAAAAATAACTCACAATTGACCAGTCACATTTATTTATTATGCAGTTGTTTTATTTATTAATCAGTTACCCAATCAAGGCAGGGCCCCCAGTTCCCTATGTGTGTCCCCTACCTCCTCTCTTCCCCCCATCTGACGATTAGCAGAGCGGCAGCAGGCAGGACCAGGCTGTCTACACTCATTAAGAGTGGGCTCCTGAATCCTCCTCTTGGGCCCCTACGGGCCTGGGCACAACTCATTAGATTACATTTAATAATCAGACTCTTACTGTGTGATTGACACTTGAGAGATTTGTTTGTTTTGGAGTCATACTATATAGGAATGGTGTACAGTTACTTCACCAGTCAGCAAACACCTGGAATCTAACATGGTAAATCTAAAACACTCTATGTGAATGTAGGCCTAGGCCTCATTGTACTCTGATGAAGACAGCTTGGCTGTCAAAACATTGGAAATAAATTATTGCATCTGAGCTCCTACAGTGTGCGGCTTTCCTTTTATTTTTAAACTCTAGGCCTAGTAGTCAAATTATTAAGGGTGATTTTTTTTTTACTTTGAGTACCAAAACAAGCTCTGAAAACCTGTCATGAACTGACAAGCCCCCAATACAGAGACAAATGAAAGCAGTATCAGAGAAGATAGGTCTGACAATCCAGGGAATCTGTCTGAGCTCTCATTTCTGCCTCTCAATGCGTCAATAATACAGAAAAGGCCTCAACAAACATGGTACAGTGGTGAACACTTTCAAATCAAATCGAATCAAATGTTATTTGCCACATGCGCCGAATACAACAGGGAAATGCTTACTTACAGCCCTTAACCAACAATGCATTTATTTTTTAATAGAAAATTAAAATAAAACAACAACAACAAAAAAGTGTTGAGAAAAAAAGAGCTGAAGTAAAATAAAATAACAGTAGGGAGGCTATATACAGGGGGGTACCGGTGCAGAGTCAATGTGCGGGGGCACCGGCTAGTTGAGGTAGTTGAGGTAATATGTACATGTGGGTAGAGTTAAAGTGACTATGTATAAATAATTAACAGAGAAGCAGCAGCATAAAAAGCTGGGGTGGGGGGGGGGCTTAGCGCTCCGGTACCGTTTGCTGTGCGGTAGCAGAGAGAACAGTCTATGACTAGGGTGGCTGGAGTCTTTGACAAGTTTGAGAGCCTTCCTCTGACACCGCCTTGTATAGAGGTCCTGGATGGCAGGAAGCTTGGCCCCAGTGATGTACTAGGCCGTACGCACTACCCTCTGTAGTGCCTTGCGGTCGGAGGCCGAGCAGTTGCCATACCAGGCGGTGATGCAACCAGTCAGGATGCTCTCGATGGTGCAGCTGTAGAACTTTTTCAGAAAGTCTTCAGACCCCTTGACTTTTTCCACATTTTGTTATGTTACAGCCTTATTCTAAAATTGATTTACACAAAGCAAAACAGTTTTTTTTTAAATGTTAGCAAATTTATAAAAAATACAAAACAGAAATACCTTATTTACATAAGTATTCAGACCCTTTGCTATGAGACTTGAAATTGAGCCCAGGTACATCCTGTTCCCATTGATCATCCTTGAGATGTTTCTACAACTTGATTGGAGTCCACCTGTGGTAAATTAAATTGATTGAACATGATTTGGAAAGGCACACACCTGTCTATATAAGGTCCCACAGTTGACAGTGCATGTCAGAGCAAAAAACCAAGCCATGAGGTCGAAGGAATTGTCCTTAAAGCTCAGAGACAGGATTGTGTTGAGGCAGAGATCTGGGGAAGGGTACCACACCATTTCTGCATCATTGAAGGTCCCCAAGAACAGTGGCCTCCATCATTCTTAAATGGAAGAAGTTTGGAACCATCAGGACTTTCCTAGAGCTGGCCACCTGGCCAAACTGAGCAATCGGGGGAGAAGGGCCTTGGTCTGGGAGGTGACCAAGAACCCGATGGTCACTCTGACAGAGCTCCAGAGTTCCTCTGTGGAGATGGGAGAACCTTCCAGAAGGACAACCATCTCTGCAGCACTCCACCAATCAGGCCTTTAAAGTAGAGTGGCCAAACGGAAGCTTCTCCTCAGTAAAAGGCACATGACAGCCCGCTTGGAGTTTGCCAAAAGGCACCTAAAGACTATCAGACCATGAGAAACAAGATTCTCTGGTCTGATGAAACAAAATTGAACTCTTTGGCCTGAATGCCAAGCGTCATGTCTGGAGGGAACCTGGCACCATCCCTACGGTGAAGAATGGTTGTGGTGCAATCATGCTGTGGGGATGTTTTTCAGTGGCAGGGACTGGGAGACTAGTCAGGATCGAGGGAAAGAAGAACGGAGCAAAGTACAGAGAGATCCTTGATGAAAACCTGCTCCAGAGTGCTCAGGACCTTAGAATGGGGTGAAGGTTCACCTTCCAACAGCACAACGACCCTAAGCACACAGCCAAGACAACTCAGGAGTGGCTTCGGGACAAGTCTCTGAATGTTCTTGAGTGTTCCAGCCAGAGCCCAGACTTGAACCTGATCGAACATCTCTGGAGAGACCTGAAAATAGCTGTGCAGCGACGCTCCCCATCCAACCTGACAGAGCTTGAGAGGATCTGCAGAGAAGAATGGGAGAAACTACCCAAATGCAGGTGTGCCAAGCTTGTAGCGTCATACCCAGAAAGACTCAAGGCTATAATCGCTGCCAAAGGTGCTTCAGCAAAAGTACTGAGTAAAGGGTCTGAATACTTATGTAAATGTGATATTTCCGTTTTTTTATTTTTAATACATTTGCAAAAATTAATAGAAACCTGTTTTTGTTTTGTCATTATGGGTACTGTGTGTAGATTGATGAGGGAAAATACTATTTAATCAATTTTAGAATAGGTCTGTAATGTAACAAAATGTGAAAAAGTAAAGGGGTCTGAATATTTTCCGAATGCACTGTAAATACTGAGCATAGTAAGAACAGTCTATTTCAAAATGTTTCAATAATACATAACTCGTTATGATCCTGTACAGCATGTGAGTCGTAGAATATTGGTAACATGTCTTCACCCAGGAAGAGTAGTGTATGTACATGGAGTAACAGACTAAAATACAATAAAATCCCAATGCTTGCCTGGCAATCATATCTAAAGCAATCCTAAACATCTGTTAACCACAATTCCTAGATTACCTTTTGTCCCTACAAAAATTACAAAAACAGAATAAAGAAGGACAAAGAACAGAACACTGCCTTGTAATTCACATCTGATAGTTCTGACAGAGCCAGCCAGATGTAAAGTCGATTCCATTCATTGCCAGGGTATGGTAGGATAGCAGCCAGAGGCATCATGCCCATAGGTGGCACAGGGGCACGTGCCCCCTCAGATTTGTCCTGTTAAATACTACTATCCACCTAGCAATTTTATGAAGTTGGCTTTCGCGAACCGACACAGGTTCACAATCTCCCAACCTCCCAACTAGCTACCAAGAAGCCATTCAGGCTATAATTCAAGTTAGATTAGCTAGCTTCTTTAACTATCTTAGCTGGCATGCCTGCTGGCAAGGTTGGTAGACTTCAGAAAAGCAAGCAATAACTAAATCCCACTGGGCACAGACATCAGTTCAACGTCTAGTTTTGATTCACAGACTTCACCCTCCCTACACCTTTTTGATGACTTTCTGCAAATCCAATCAGTTTTTGACGTTGATTCAACGTCATCACATTGATTTTTTTGGTTGAAATGACAGGGAAACAACATTGATTCAACCAGTTTTTGCCTAGTGGGATGTACTGAATAAGACTCACATTCCTTTCAATCTTTTAAACAGATTTTTGCAGAGATGTAGATAAATAAAATAATAAATAAAAATGCTTAAGAACCACAAGTCAGAAGGATACAGACAGCTCAAGAGCTACACTCTAAAAAGAAAAGGTTCCTGGAGTATCCTTTAGGGGTTCTTCAAATTGAAACTGTGGGGGAACCCCTAAAAGTTATTGGAAGAACCCTTTAAAAGGGTTCTTCAAATAACCCCTTTTAATGGATCCTCAAAGAACCTTTTGAATAACCTTTTGGGGTACATTTTTTAACTAACCGCCTTATTATTATTATTATTAAAAATAAAAATATGCATAACAATAACAACAATAACACAATATTTTAGTTGTTAGTGTTTATTATGATTTTAGTGGCAAAGCAGAATAAAAAAATCAAAATATGCGGTAAACTCCCAGCAGAGCCCCAAGTCCAATGAGTATATCCTCTGGCGTGTTGATGTTCTCCGTATCCATAGCCAGAATGATTTTGCAGTGCATGGTGATCGAACAGGTTTACTGTTATATTCATCAGAGGTGTAGGGAGGGTGAAGTCTGTGAATCCAAAAACTAATAGTTATGCAGATGATTAACAAAACATGCACATGACAGTATTCATACCTGGGTTTTTGTGGTAAATCTGAATGAAAAAAACTGTTTTAATAATGGTTTACCTTGTCCATAATATAGAGGCCTATGGGATTTTCATTGACGAGTTAAGGCAGGAGGATGGTAAATGTGATCTGTATAACATACCAATACTAATTGACATACCTTTGTATGCCTCCTCGTCTGTATACCTGCAGACACAGACACAAAAGTGAGCAGTTCAGTCATCTGCACCCAATACAGCTAGCCTTCAACATATTCGTATAGCCTACAGTATATATTCTTACCTCTTTGTTGATTGATATCCATTGAATTGTGTCCATTTTCTGTTTTAGAAAGATTTGCACAGGCGGAGCTAGCATGTTGGAGTGAACGGCTGTGTGTGAGAGGCTCCCGCAACTTTTTTGCGAAATAATCTAACCTAACTTACTTTATTGCACTTGTTACAACAAACTTTTCTTTCTAATACAATATTGTAACTTTCTATGTGAAAATGCCTAGTAATAAGCGACCAAAAGACAATAAATCCACATCAGAGGCCTACTCCCCACCAAACAACGAGACAAACATGGCGGAAGGCACAGGTAACAACGTGACACTTACAGAACTTACCCGGGCTTTGGGAGAACTACGTGTTGCTATAGCGGAGGATCTTAAGGCTACTATTGCTGAACTTTACACTAAAATCGAGAGCACCATTCGAACGGTCGCTTCGCAGGGCCAGAGTATTGTGGACCTTGAGAAAGCTTCTGAATTCAACGATGGTAGGATCGACGAGTTAGAGAAGCTATGCACATCATTGCAGGATAATGTGCAGAGGCTTTCTGTGAAAGTGGTCGACCTGGAGGGCAAATCCAGGCGTCATAACCTTCGCATTGTGGGTCTGGCAGAAGGGGTGGAGGCGGGCTCTCGCCCCACCGACTTCTTCGCCAAGCTACTGAAGGATGCAATGGGACCGGATGTTTTGGCGTCGGATCCCCTACTGGACCGGGCCAGCGTCCTCGCCCAGTAATCTGTAGTCTGTTGTCACAGTTTCAAGACCAAGGATCTTATCCTGCGCGAGGCTCGAATGAGGGGCAACCTGTTACATAAAGGGCACCCCTTTCGTGTCTATGAGGACTATGCGCCCGATGTGGCAAAGCACCGCGCTGGCTACAGAGATGTCATGACCAAACTCTACAAACTCCATCTTCGCCCAGCCTTGCTCTTCCCTGCAAGACTAAGAATTACCCCACCTTCCGGGGAGAAGATTTGGCTCTCCTCGGTTTTGGACGCAGAGAAGTTTATCCGGGAATATACACCAATCCCCCGTACAGGTTAGAGTGCCTTGTCATTGTGTGTTATGGTCTGCTCATAGACTCGAATCCATACCATACCATAACGGGTGAAACCGTATTAAACGGTCTCAGCAAGGGCTACCGAACATGTAATACGATGAGCTGACCAATGGAGGGCGGTCAGAGCTCTCACTTAACGTTAATTTCACTTTCATTCTGACTGGGTTTAGAGCGATGCCTGTTTGGGAGGCCTTCCAGGTCGGATCATTGACACTTTCGGATGGATATACTTATATTCCCCCATTTTTGTTTTGTTTCGTTATTTATTTTTCAATTCTTACATTATTCCTATTACCATGTATTTATTGCTTGCAGGGGTCTCGGGGTGATGGTTGGGAAGGGGCAGACGCAGACACCTGGATAGCAAGTTGATGCTTTGTGCTGTTCTGCCTTTGTCATAGCCTGGCCCGCTCTCACGATTTGATTCCCACCAGCCCTCCGTGGTGCTTGTGTCTGTGTAGGTGTGCGTACATATAATAATTATTATTTGTACTTTATTATTATTTTCTCTTAGCATTTTAGTATTATGTATGTGTATATTTTAAATTAGTATAGATTATTATTCTGGGGTATGAATGTTTGTGTATGTAGATGTGTGTGTATGGATGTATGTGTGTATGCGTGTGTATGTATCTGTATATATTTAAGAATATTTATTTTATATGTATTTATTTTTGGGGGGTTTGTGTGTGTGTATGTATGTGTGTGTGTGTATACGTGTGTATGTGTGTGTGTGTGCGTATATATATACGCACGTGTATGTGTGTGTGTGTATGTATATAGGTATGCACATGTATGTATGTGTGTGTGTGGATGTGTATATGTGTATGTGTGCACATATGTATATATAAATCACTATTTTTTTAAAATGTTTTAAAAATTATTATTTTTTATTTTTTTTTGATTGGGGGGTACGTTCAATTTATCAAAATCCTTGTCACCATCTCCTAACCCACAATATGTAACTGTACTGCTGTCTATGTCGGTTACTGATGGTTTATGTTTAGACCGGTATTGCTTAGCAATAGAATATTGTGATGATACATCTTGCTTATCTCAGGGATTGACCCAAGATTAACCTTAAGTGCGCAATATGTTTAAGTTGCAACTTATTCTGTTTAGGTTTATTATATGCTAATTGAACACTTTAAGTGCGGGAGCCTCCTCAGTTCATATGTTAGTAGAAGTTCTAGGATAGTGAGAGGTGAGCGTATAGTTGGGATTTTATTTTTGTTTTACCTCTTGTTCGAGGTCGCGCCGTGCTTTTTTGGCATCGGCCAGACATTGTGTTTGTTATTTTTATTTTCATATTTTTTTCTGTCCTATGTGTGTATGCCTGTTAAATGTGGGTTGATGGGGAGGGGTAAAGGTTGGGGAAAGTAGGGGAACAGGGTGGAGAGTAAAGGTGCTTGCGGGGGGGGAGGGGCGGGTTGGATACTGCTCGGTTGTAGGTGCTACATATGCTGATCGTGATGGTTTGGTGCGCTTTCTTACCTTTTTAGTGAGTTACATGTTATGCAGGCCACCATAGGAACTACAAATGAGAGGAGGGCGGGACTTACATTCACTTCCTGGAATGTCAAGGGTTTAAACGAACCAATTAAGAGAGGCAGGGTCCTAGCCCACTTGAAAGCACTTTCGTCTGATATTATATTTTTGCAAGAAACCCATCTGAAAAACAAATCTCATAACAGACTTAAATGTAAGTGGGTGGGGCAAGTGTATCACTCTAACTTCTCTGCCAAAATGAGAGGCACAGCGATTCTGGTACGAAAAGGAATTCCCTTTCTACATAAAACCACTATTGTGGATAAAGAGGGTCGTTATGTGATCGTAATAGGAGCGATCCATTCTACTTCTGTAACTCTACTAAATATCTATGGGCCAAACATTGATAACCCCTCTTTTTTCAAAAGAGTCCTTGCCCTGATTCCAGATATCTCCCATACTAATCTGGTCATTGGAGGGGACCTTAACTGTGTACTAGACCAATATTTGGATAGATCCTCTACCCGGCGAACCCCTACCTCCTATTCAAGCGAATTCTTGAATACCTACATAAAAAATTCTAACTTATTTGATATATGGAGGATCTCTAATCCTACAGGTAGGGAATACTCCTTTTACTCTCATGTTCACAATGTATATACTCGAATTGACTACTTTTTGGTTGATGCTAAACTACTCCCCTATACCTGTAATGTGAGATATCATGATATTATAATCTCTGACCACAGTCCACTCACCTTCTCCCTGAGATTGGGTGACATCGTACCAAACGAGAGGGTCTGGAGGTTGAATCCTCAGCTCCTCACAGAACCAACATTCTGTGAACATCTTAAAGACCAAATTACATTTTTCTTTGATACCAACGACAACACAGAGACTTCCCCAGCATTATTGTGGGAAACGCTGAAGGCTTATTTGAGAGGCTGTATCATCTCCTTTCAGACTGCCAGGAGTAGGCAAAACAGAAAAAAATTGGTAGAACTGGAGGGACAAATTCACTTACTGGATAGGGAGAATGCTAGACATCCATCTATGGAGAAACATAAAAAAAATATGTCTTTAAAATGTAAATACAATCAGATCCTCTCGGCTAAAATTGCTAAATCTTTTCTCTATGCCAAGCAAAAATATTTTGAGTTTGGTGACAAACCACACAAATTACTCGCCAGACAACTTCGAAAAAATTTGAGTGACCGAATGATTCACAAAGTTAAATCTGCATCTGGGGAATTACTCTCCTTCCCCAAAGACATCAATGACAGATTCCGTCAGTTTTATGAGACTCTATATACATCTAAAGCGGATCCTAACCCCTTAATTATGCAAAACTTTTTGGAGGACTGTAGTCTTCCTGCCCTGAACCAGGAAGACTCTAACTTCCTGAATAAGGAAATATCTCTTGAAGAAATTAGAGAAACAATTAAATCTCTAAAGAGTGGCAAGACCCCGGGCCCAGATGGATACCCTGGTGAATTCTATAAAACATTAAGCAACATGCTCTCTCCCTACCTGCACAAAATGTTGGTTCGGGCCAATGAGGATGGAGCTCTCCCATCTACTTTGGATGAGGCGTTTATTACAGTTATACATAAGAAGGGTAAAGATCCGGAAGAGGTAGGGTCATACAGACCAATATCCCTCCTTAATACAGACCAAAAGATTTTAGCAAAAACTCTGGCTAACAGGCTTAGCACTTTAATTGGCAAATTGGTCCATTCGGACCAGACCGGTGTCGTATCTGATGAGTGGTGGCCAGTTATTGCTGTCAACAACGAGTCCGTTTATGCTGCATCGTGTTAGAGGCTTTTATTAAAATCACGAGTTTACAGCATAAGTTACAGGTGACATGACACCCGGAGTGTGACGCCTCAGAATGGCTGCTCGTTCCCACTTTCTTCTTCGTTTTCCCCCCTATTTATAAACACTGATGCTCCCTCTTCTGGCCAATCCCCAGTCTCCCCTGTCTACAACACACTTCCGGTCTGTTATACGTGACGTTACACTAAAACATATACTAACATAAACAACATTCCATTTCTTCATGAAAAACATTTAACAAAGACATAATCCTCATATACGATATTCCCCCCTTCGAGACGAACAGTCTCGAAAACAAACAGAATAGGATTATGACTAGTAACAATTTATCTTATTGAGTATCTTTAACATTAAACCAAAAACATTCTCCTCTAGAGTGTAAATACCTTTCTATGAAATAACTGTTTATGAAGTGTGAATATATTACTATGAAATATGAACAAATCTCTATGGAGTGTGAGAGCGAAAAACTGTCCGGCAACCTTCCATCCATCAATCAAGACAGTAAAATTCTCTCACGGTCCCTCTGCCCCAGGCAACCACCTTCGGTACTCCAGATAACCTCATAAACCATGTAAATGCATTTGAAACTATGATGCAATTAAATACACATGTAAGCCCCTGCAAACAAAATCCTATCCAATAAATATCCACTTGTAAGGCTGGTCAACCCATTGGACCGTACAGTGGAACTCTCCCTGCCTAAATTCCTGTCCCTAAACATTCACGAAATAAACAAAAACATCTAAAATCCTCACATGTATTCAATAACATCAAACATCATTCTACAAAAATTAATACCTAAGAATATGACCCAAATTATGTATTACACATCAACTATGTCTATATTTCATTGCAAACACTGGAATGTAGTCCACTACACTTCATCTCCCCGTAGTCTCCTCTTCCAATGGACTGTTGATGGAATCGGCCACACCCTCCTTGTTTCATCTCCTCCAGTCATATTGTCCCTTCATATTGTCTTTGTTTGAGTATTTCAATCTCCACATGTCCCCCAAATGCTTCTGGAAGAAAAGAAAAGAAACGACCAAACAGTATCTTTTGCAAAACAACCCTTTCAAATTAAACATCAATATCCACTAAGAATATAAAAATGATATATAAATGATGCATGAATCACATAAACCCATTCCCCCCTTTGATTCATAAATCATACCAACATCACCCTAATATTGAAAAAAAAATTGAAAAATGATCAAATAATCAAAAATGATATTTATCCATCAGTTCCACTTGTCCATCTTTATCCAGATCAGGAACAGTCAACACCGGCATCTGAGTGTTGTCTCCAGGCATCACTCTCCAACCTATCTCAATATCATAGCTTTCTCAAAGATCAGTAACAAATTACAAACATCACACACAGTGCTATCAAAGCTGAAACTAAAATCTGACCCATCACTGCCCCTACTGGGCCTAACTGATCTTGCAACCAAGTCTTCTCAGACCTCCCAAATGCATCCCTTATATTCTTCAATGCATATATAACTATCTGAACTATCTGGACTCAAAGTATACCTATTATCATCAATAGGATCTTCCCAAATGTTACACCATACCATGGGAAAAAAAAAATCCCCCCTTCTCCCTTAGATTCATCCTTCAATGATAGGCTTGAAGACTATGACATGTAGTGTCACCCTTTTAACCCTAGATTTAGCTGTGTCCGGTGCTATCCCTCTTATAATGGTAAAAACCTCATATGGAAGCTTCAACGTTGACATGTAACAACATCCTGTCTATCCATAGTGTAAGAATATATATGCTTTATCACCACAAACCCTCAAAATATCTCTAAAATTCCCCATAGTCACCTTGTCAGGCAAAAGCTAATCTTTTAACCATCAAAGTCCTGCTGTTCTACTACCTGGTACATAAAAATTACATTATATTTGTCATCTCTAACCTTATGTTCATGCTTATCCAAAGTCATCATATAATCATCACAATCTGATATTCCCATAAACATACCCCTTACCTCATATGTTTTATTAGAACAAACAACTTTTAGCCCTCCATTGTTACACCTCAAATGCTTCAGGGTTTGCTTGTTACCTGATTTTACTTTCCATCTAACAAATTCACACAAGTTAATTCACTTAATCCAATAACACCTAACCCTAGACTTAAACAAATGTTTTGACAACGACATTATTTTATCTGTTACTGATTGTTGCTGATACCACAGTCATGACAAAGCATAAAATTGACACATACTTGATAGAGGTCGAACGACCGTCTCTAACATGTTTGACTGGAATTCTAACCAGACATGGACCCTCAAGATTCCTCACTGATCTTACAGAATGAGCTGCTGGAACCAAAGATTCCTACCTGCCATCTATCTCTAATTTTCACAACAGAAGAATCAAACCACATGCATATAGTTTCTCTCTTCCCTAACGAGCGGTACTGATCAGATACCTCTCCTTGTCTGTCATTAAAATCAAAGACCTCATCCTGTCCTCCATGATAGTATCCTTCACTATTCTCTCTACTACTATCTGCTCTCCTATTTTAACCCTATTCGTACTATAATTGACAGCACTCTCCATCCGTAACATAAACCCATGAGTCCCTCTTGCTACCCCCTTTAATTTCAGAAAAGTTGTTGTCGGTGTCATACTTCCTATATTTGCTATTGCCATCGTATCATTAATCCCTTCCAAAGTTACCATTAAAGTAGTTGATGTATCAACCCTAATTACTTCTAGTAGGAAAGCTACCGATATCCTATGTGTATTATTCACTGTTGGAGTGACTACTGTAACCTACTCCTCCTGAACTCCCTCAATGACTGTGAAACTTCAACAGATTTCAAATCTTCCACCATAAGCGTTACTTTATGAATTACATAGCCTTTTAACCAATAATTCTTAACCGGAACAACTTCTAATGCTTGCCCTAGATAAGTATACATATATTCTCCCTGACCTTTCTCTGTAACATTACGCAACATAAGTGAACAGTCACTCCTAACCCTCTTCCAAACTATACCTCCTTTGACTAGGTGCAACAGCTTCTACTCCTGGTCCTGATAACAATACTTCTTCTCCATAATTATCTCTCCATGTGGGAGGAATGTCCCCATCCTAACCCTAATAAGTATTTTTCCCTAACATTGGTGCTGGAGCTATTGGTTCCCTTATAATCAAATGCGATATATTTATGGCTTTAATAACTATCAATGTTGAAAGAGTTAAATTGCTTCTCACTGTTGTTATAATAGACTGAAGTGTTAATGTCCTTAGTTACTCCTAGTTTTTCCCCAAAGAAAAGTTGTCTTTGCTTGTACTTCCATCTATCACCACTAGTGTCACTTTTTCCCCAAATCTCAGTCCTCTCTATAATCCCTGACTTTCAAACTTTTGATTATAAAAAATACACCTATAATTACCTTGATCTTCCTACTCTAAAGTGTCATTCACCATTGTTCTCTCTCTCTTACTACTAACTTTGAAACTTAGCTTACTGTCTTAGAGTTCCTTCAACCTAGTTCTCTTAACTTATTTTAATCTACTCTTTTCTCTCATAAGCTTTTAAAACCTTTTCCCACTGATTTATTCACAAAATCCCTTTACCACCAATTTTTTGAAAATGTGATTGGGAAAGTTCCCAACTGCCTTTGACTTCTTTACACACAGACTTGGTAAACTAAACACCTTTTAGCCTAGCCTGAAATCCCTTAGTGTAAGAATGTAACCCAGAATAAACAATGCATCTCTTTCCAATACTGCAATAACAGTATCTTCTAATATTAGTACCTTAAGAGTAATTAACTGTTTTACTACCTCAAATCCCTATCCTAATTAGTTATCAATTAGTGAGATGTTTAACCTCTTTAGGCTGAACACAGATACGTTTTTCCACTATTCACCATCACTTCTAATGGTCGGTTGTTTTTACTTCAATTGTTAGCTATTTTCTCTTCTTCTCTAATCGATGCTCTCAGCTGATACCCCCCTTCCGGATCTTCTAGGCACTAACAGGTGATCTTCACTTGCTCCTTTATCTTCCTCTGTTGTTTTCTCCTGACGCATTTCCATCACAGGTAAAGTACCCAATCTGTCCACATTTATAACAGTCTTCTGAAAGTTGCTGGAAGTGTAGCTGAAATCTTCCTCCTCCTTCTATTTCTTCTCGTCCTCTTCCTCTCCAATTCTGTGTCTGTCCAGAAACTGGCTGTGGATATGGAACATCTGGTACCCCCCTTGGCTGGTACAATTGCATTTAATATTGTTCAGTTGAAGCTGTAGCAGTGATTGTTGATTTGGTTCATTCTGATTCTTCATAACCAAAGCTTCTCTTCTCCACCCGTTGTATGATTGAGTTCTCAGAGTTTCTTCGTCCTGTTCTTTCTTCTTCTCCAATTCTTGAGATCCTCTCAGCAGTTTCTCCTCTTCTGTATCTTCAGCTGTGTTACTTCTTCTAAACTATTTGCTTTATCCAGGCATGATAAACATCGGTCTATATCTCTATTTCTTCTTTGCTAGTCATTGTAGGATAAAATCCTCTTGAACATAAAGCACCTTTAATTTCCAAATCTTCATCGCTTTCTTCATCTTCAACTTCCATCAGAGATCAAATCTCTAGTATCCTTCTTCTTTCCTCTCTTGCCAACTTCCTTCTGATCACAGAGTCATCTCCACCCATGACCTCTTCATCATCACTCTCATCTTCATCATCCTCATCTTCTTTAAGTTCCATCCTCCTTAACCTCCCTCTTTTCTTCCAGACATCACATTTTCTTCCTTCTGGAGTTCTGGATTCATCTTTATCGTCGTTTCTGCTTGTCCTCTATCTATTATTCGTCTTCATCTCTGATGCAACAATCACCCTGCTGGATGATCACTGAAAGCTGAGGATAAACATCCCTAAGCTCTCCTTTTTGCTGAATCCGTATGTGAGACAGGTGTACTAACTTCTGCCATTAGTTTCTCCTAACACTACTTTAGTTAAAGGATTACTATTTTCCCCCTATATTAACCCTTTTATATTACTTTATTGTGAACTATTTTATTTTAGCCTATATAGCCTATGGCTTCCCCCCTCTAATTATTAATATAACCCTAACAACTCCAAAAAAAAAAAAAAAAAAAAAATTTTATTTTTTATTTTTATTTTTTATAAATCAATCAAAATATGAATATTAAAAAATTCAATTAAATGCCTTATTCAAAAACCATTTAATTAAAAATAAAAAACCAATTAAAAACTCAATTAAAAATTATGAATAATTTAAAACCAATTTTTATTTCTATATTCTATGTCACCAATTTATCAATGTAATGGCTATCTTACCACAATCCATCAGGAAAGTAAATGTAACCATAAACTCCATTGTTTAATATGCACCCAAGTAAATGTAAGTTAGTCAACTTCAAAGCAATCCCAAAAACAAAGCCTCTAACCCTATCATTACTACAATTCCCATAAACCCCTTGCTCTATCAGCACCTAATTATCTTAAATTTACAGAATAATGTCAGTCCTTGATTCCCAACACAACTCCCATCAAACCCCAGTGATACAGAGCCTCCAAAATGCAATTTTTAATGAATCATTTGCCAAGCCTATGTAAAATTGTCATAACATCACATATTTTGTAACGGATGATTTTGTGAACTAGCCTGATATCTGATCCTCTGCCGCGTCACACCTTGTCACGTGACGCACGTCAGCACTTCCTGTATCTCCTCTCTCCTGTCGTATCGTATTGCTCCTCTCATATGACAGAAAAACAGAGACACAGAATCACATTTTAGTAGTTAATGCAATCACTGAGTATTTCCAACCATTCAATATTCGTTCGTTCTACATTATTCACTCTAAGACTAAACTCAGAACTAAATAGATCGCTCAAAAACATTTTTATTTTATTTTAATCCGTCATTTAATTATTTAATTCAATTTATTATAATCCGTTACCATATATCTAATTTATAAATTCAATAGGTCACAAAACAAGTTTAATCTTTAACCCGCCGATGTAACAACTAGAATACTCGTGTTAAAATTTCTCCTCTGTCTATCTATTTCTCCGTCTCCCTGCAGTCCCCAGATGGGACCTATGACCTTTACCCATAATGCAGTGTTTTGTAGGCTTAGCACAACCTCATGTCGTAGTTTTAGCCCCATAAAATCATGCACATGCGCACATCCATTCAAAAATACTTATTCACCGTGGAAGGAAGATTTTCTACTCCCTCCCCAAACAGACAGAATAACAGTCCAGCTGTACCTCCCGTTTCCCCCTTATAGTCAAACAATATTTAACAGCGCTCACAAAACATATAACCTGACTTACACACAGAGACAAGTTTAAGAGACTTTAATCCATCGCAATGGGGTCTCTAAGGATATCCATTAGCATGTAGCACGCAACACAATTAGCATTTAGCATTAGCATTTAGCATTAGCCTTAGCAGCTATGTAGAATGTAGCATGATTCACACTTCAGCATTTAGAATTAGCCTTAGCCACGATGTACCACGTGGCCTGAATCAAGCATTTAGAATTAGCCTTAAGCTAACTGCGGCCTACCATACAAATAAATATCCTGCACTGCCCTTATTCCCTTTAAACATATTTATCCTACCGTTTTTGCTACCGTGACTTAATGACCATTACACCGAGAAATCAAACCCAACAAACCCCCCGTCGGACGAGAGTCGAATCATAATCACAATCAGATAAATCCCATTAATCAGAGTCTTCCCTTAAAAAACCCACCGTCTGCCCATTCTATCGTTCAAACGGATTTGCCGGCCCAACATCTAAAATGGCCCCCCCGGAGGTCTTAAAGCGGTACAGTGCCCTAAAGATGAATGCGCATATCTGCCTTAATTGTACACTTTCAATACTTAAATCCTACCGTTTAATGCTCTAAATTTCCCCATTGCCTACCGTTACCAATGGAATATATTTTAACAGACTCTAGTCAACAGCAATAACGCCACCCGAGACAAGGTCGTAATGGTACAGCTCTCCAGTGTACACAAGTCGTATCCAATCTAACAAGCTCCAAAGCGGTAAGAAAAACTCACCCTTTTTGTTTGGCCATGCTTCAAAGCGAGTTAGCTTGGCGGTTGACTGAAACAAAGAAGAGGCGCAGACCAGTCCCATCTGGGGTGCCATTATGTCGTATCTGATGAGTGGTGGCCAGTTATTGCTGTCAACAACGAGTCCGTTTATGCTGCATCGTGTTAGAGGCTTTTATTAAAATCACGAGTTTACAGCATAAGTTACAGGTGACATGACACCCGGAGAGTGACGCCTCAGAATGGCTGCTCGTTCCCACTTTCTTCTTCGTTTTCCCCCCTATTTATAAACACTGATGCTCCCTCTTCTGGCCAATCCCCAGTCTCCCCTGTCTACAACACACTTCCGGTCTGTTATACGTGACGTTACACTAAAACATATACTAACATAAACAACATTCCATTTCTTCATGAAAAACATTTAACAAAGACATAATCCTCATATACGATACCGGCTTTATCCCTAATAGAAACTCATTCTTCAATCTCAGGCACCTCTTCAACATGATGTATTCTCAGAGGTTACCTAACGTGGACCTTGCCGTTATATCTCTTAACGCCGAAAAGGCCTTTGACCAAGTTGAGTGGCCCTATCTATTCAAGGTCCTACAGAAATTTAATATTGGAGATGGGTTCATAAATTGGATCCAGCTTTTATATAGGAACCCCTGTGCGAGAATACTCACTAACCAATCAATGTCGCCCCGATTTAACCTTCACAGAGGGACAAGGCAGGGTTGTGCGCTGTCGCCTATGCTCTTCGCCCTAATTATTGAACCTCTCGCTCAAGCGATCAGATCTCATTCAGCAATACACGGCTATAATACTAAAGATACTCTAAATAAGATTTCCCTATACGCAGATGATATTCTCCTCTATGTAACAGAACCCCAAGCTAGTATTCCAGCTATTCTTGAGGTGATTAATTTGTTTGGTACCTTCTCGGGATACAGAATAAATTGGAACAAGAGTGAATTAATGCCCATACGGTTGCAAAACACCTCCTGGCTAGAACATCTTCCACTTAAGTTATCTTCAGAAAAATTTATCTATCTTGGAATTGTAGTTACCAAACAATACTCCTTACTATTTAAAGATAATTTCCCTTCTCTGATGCAAAATCTCAAGGCAAACATACAATTTTGGAGAACTCTCCCAATTTCTCTGCTCTGAATAATTAATGCCATTAAAATGGTCTTCCTCCCACAACTGCTCTACCTATACCAGAACATCCCAGTATTCATACCTAAATCCTTTCATAAACAACTGGACTCTATTATCAATCCTTTCATCTGGGATTATAAAACACACAGGATAGGTAAAAAACACCTATGTAAATCCAAGATGGAAGGAGGATTGTCTCTCCCAAATTTTATATTTTACTATTGGGCCGCTAACCTCCGCACTGTTACGTTTTTGCTGGATGACGCACCCCCGCCATCCAGCTGGCTTAGCATGGAGCGGGAGGAGTGTCACCCCTTCTCTATTGGTGCTGTGATTTTGTCACCTGTCAATCTGGAGATGTCACTTTACCGTAACAATCCTATTATACATAGCACAGTCCGAATCTGGAAGCAAATTAAAGTCCACTTTGAGCTTAGATCAATATCATTCATGCTCCCTGTTGCCAGGAATCCCTCCTTTGCCCCCTCTAACCTTGATAACACCTTTGAGCGATGGGGAGAGTTGGGAATAAGTACCATAGGGGATTTATATATAGGAGGGACCTTTGCTTCCTTTGAATCGCTGAGGGAAACTTATAACCTTCCCAGAAGTAACTTTTTCAGATTCCTACAAATTAGAGACTATGTTAGAAAACACCTCCCAACATTTGAGAATGCTAAACCTTCCATGTTTGACGGATGCAAACATATATGACGCTTTTCAATCTGTTAGCGCACCCTCTACTGATGCCATTAAGGCAAAATGGGAGGAAGAACTAGGGACTGATATTTCGGTGGCAGACTGGGAGGATAGCTTGGAGTATATCCACACCTGCTCCATTAACTCCAGACATCGTCTCATACAATTTAAGGTATTAAACAGATTACCTTATTCCAAAACTAAACTGCATAGGATATTTCCTGATACATCCCCTATGTGTGATAAATGTCAGGCTGAGCAGGGTACACTACTCCACTGCTTTGCCCTATGCTCTAGTCTGTATGGTTATTGGTGTGGAATATTTGGGGTCCTCTCTGAAGTTCTGGAGACTTCAATAGACCCAGACCCGCTTCTGATAATCCTGGGAGTGTCCGATTCCCTAAACGGATTAACCAACTCCCAAAAACAACTCATCTCTTACAGTCTCATTTCGGCAAAAAAATTAATCTTGTTGTTTTGGAAAAGGAGGGAAGCGCCCTCTACCAAATTATGTCTCAGCGAATTGGCAAACACTGTACACTTAGAAAGAATTAGATATATTCTGAACAATAAATTATCAACATTTGATCAAATCTGGCAGCCTTTCCTCTCTTACCTGGACCAGTCGGCGCTGTGAATTTGTACTTTTTAACGCACTCTCAATTGTCATATTGTAATCTACCTTTGGGCAGCGTGTGCTGGCCCCGACATTCGAGCAGTCGGGAGGGGAATAGGGTGGAATAAGGGGGGGGGGATAAAGGGGGGTATAAGTGGGGGGGTTACATCTACCCTTTTTCTTTCTACCTGTCCCTGTTCTGTATGTCGTGTTTTGTAATATTTGTTTTGTGTCCAGAACTCTGGGTCTTGTTGTTCATGTCTGTTCTCTTATGTCTAGATAAGAACTGTACACATGTCTTTCATACCTATACACCATTCTTGTGTGTGTTCAATAAAAAATATTTGAACAAGAAAGATTTGCACAAATATGTCATCAGAAAACAGTATCAATTTAGATCATACAAGGGACAAACCTTACCTTAAATTGAGGAGATCTTAACATTTTTCAGTTAAGTGCCTGCACCTGCTGTCCTTTCAAATTAATATCAAAATGTTTCAGTTGGGCAGTTAGGTTCCTGCAAGAACCCCCACCAACTAAGGAGGTTCCTCGATGAACCCCACCTCCTATGGGGTTCTTGGAAGAACCTTTTGGGTGCAATTTTCTGTGCCAAGAACCCCAAGGTTCTTCAAAGAACTTTGAGGATCTTAGAAGAACCCTTGTTGAACCCCTAATTCTTAGAGTGTATGATATGCAGAAAAGTATACATATTTTTTTAAACATATAATTAAGCATAATGACTATGGCTCTAGATTGCAGGAAAAAGTTGTTTCAGGTGGGGAATGGACACTACAAGGTGTGGAAAGCATTCAACAGGGATGCTGGGACATGTTGACTCCAATGCTTCCCACATTTGTGTGAAGTTGGCTGGAGGTCCTTTGGGTGATAGACCATTCTTGATACACACAGGAAGCTGTTGACCATGAAAAAGTAGGTGTCCTTAATGTTTTGTATACTCAGTATAGATTGTGTCTACAATTAATATTGAGCACACATTTTACTCTTAAATATGTGATCTATGATATAAAGGATTGATCCCCAGATTTATTCATTGGGCCTCAGAAGGGAAACGCTGCTTTAAATAATGCTAGATAATAATGCTAGCATTTATATAATCCTTAGAAAAAAAGGGTTCCAAAAGGGTTCTGAGGATGTCCCCATAGGACAACACTTTTTTGGAATCAGGTAGAACTCTTTTGGGTTCCATGTAGAACCCTCTGTAGAAAGGGTTCTACATGTAACCCAAAAGGGTTTTACCTGGAACCAAAAGGGTTCTACCTCCCACTGGGCACATACTGGTTGGGACACTTTCCTCTCCGTGATACACCTAATTATAATCCATCATGTGTTGCTGCCATGTTGTGTTGTTGTCTTAGGTCTCTCTTTAAGTATTTCTTAATTGTTGTGGTCTCTCTCTTATCGTGATGTGTGTTTTGTCCTACATTTATTTTTAATCCCAGCCCCCGTCCGCGTAAAAGGAGCCCTTTTGCCTCTTGGTAGGCCTTAAAAAAAAGGTTAAATATAAAACATTTTTAATCAACGTTGTTTCCAAGTCATTTTAATAAAATGACGTTGAACCAATGTGGAATAGATGTTGAATTGACGTCTGTGCCCAGTGGGCTGGAACCAAAAACGGGGTTCTTCTCCTATGGGGACAGCCGAATAACCCTTTTAGGTTCTAGATAGCACCTTTTTTTCTAAGAGTGTATGGCTTCACACATATGAGATGCCTTCATTGATTGAAAGAGTCACGAACGTTGAGAGACGGGTCAGACCAAGGTGCAGCGTGAAAAGCGTACATATTTATTCAACTCAAACATAAACAAAACAAGAAATAACGTAACGAAGATGGCGTATTGAATAGAAAGCGGTACAAAACACCTCAAGATAAAAACATAATATTCAAAATCAGTAAGTTAGACTAAATATTAGCATTTCATATATTCGCAGTTAATATAATTCAATCTGGATAATAACACAAAACAGATCATAAGGCTAGAGAAATATATCGACAAATATTACAACAACACGCAACACCCAAACATGACTGAAGATAAGCGTGGAGAGCCGATCCCCAAAAGGAAACGCGACTCATCGACTGATACAGATGATATATGCTTTTCACCACTGGGTATGGTAAGTGTGGAAAGCGACCTGTTGAAGTCGATAAATGACAAATTGGGCATACTAGAATTGGTCAGTAAAGATGTAAAAGAGTTGAAAGCGAGTCTTCAAATGAGTGACGAAAAAGCTTTGGTAATGGAGAAAGAAACCAAAAAATTAAAAGTGACAGTCTCTAAAATGGAAACGGACGTTAGGGAACTAAAAAAGGAGAACAACCTTCTGAGAGAAGCCTTACTAGACATCAAAACTAGATCAATGAGAGAAAATCTAGTACTTACGGGTATTCAGCAGTGGCGGCTGGCCGATAGAGGGCGCTAGGGCGCCGCCCCCTTAAATAAAATTATTTAAAAAAATAAAATAAAAAATAAATTAAAAAAATAATAATAATAATAAAAACATCAGTATGTCAATATTTGTGTGTTTGAAATATGGAATGCACACAGTAATATGTGTAAGATATGATAGAAAATCATATTCGCAATCGCAACCTTTCCTCTGCCTGTCAAACGCCTCCTCAGCTCTGGGCGATACAGAAAGTGCCCCGAGGAGGCGGGTCTACGTAGCAGTTAAGCCAATTGCTAATTCAAGATATGAATGTATGACATAAAATGTAGCTAATCAGCGATTTTAATTCGAATCCAAGGAGGGCGATTATTTTATCGCCCCAAGCTCGCCCCTGATAAAATAAGGACCGGGCTCCAGTGGCGCCATTTTTACTAGACGACAATGGCGAGCGCAAACGTTACTCCTCCAAGACCCAACCCTAACTCGGTGAAATCTCTCCTCCAAGATCCGTTTGAGAGGAGAACTTTGTCAGAGAAAGTTCGGGTGAAAGAGCTGGGCCCAGATCAACCTGACCTCTCAATCAGACAGCAGGCTAGCGAGAAAGGGAAGCAGTATATGCGCGGCTTCTCCCGTAGCTGGTACACCAGGAAGGCTTGGCTAGCTGGGTGCACTGATGCTAATGCTTTATTTTGCTTTCCGTGCTTGCTTTTTAAAACGACGGGGTCAGATTCAGCATGGACAGGTACCGGAGTGAGGGATATGAAGCACCTGTCAGAGAAGGTAAAGAAACATGAGAACACCAGGGCACACATGGACAACTCTGTAAAGCTAGCTGTATTAGGAAGGGTGAACATTGCTACGCAGCTGGATGACGGCCACAGGATTGCGGTGAGGAAACACAATGAGGAGGTGGATAAAAACAGGCACATTCTATCCAAAATTATCGATTGTGTGAAGTTCTGTGGGGCTTTTGAGTTGGCCTTGCGTGGGCACGAGGAGACTGACTCCTCGGACAACCCCGGCATTTTCCGGGGCTTAGTGGATTTTGTTGCCTCCCTCGACAGTGTGCTGGAGGAGCACCTGAAGACAGCTACCGTTTTTAAGGGCACGTCAAAGACGATACAGAACGAGCTGTTGGAATGTATGCTGTCAGTGCTTAAGGATTACATCCTGGAGGAAGTAAAGAGTGCTGATTTTATCGCCATTCAAGCTGACGAGACGACTGACGTTTCCACCCACTAACGTGTTTCCAGACCATCAGAGACTCTGGGAACTTTGATGCCCCGACTGTCAGAGAGGCGGGGGGCTTTGTGAGGATGCTCGAAGACGAGGCTTTCTGTTTTTTCCTGGCACTGTTCCACAAGATCATGCCAAATGTGGACATGCTTTTCAGCCAGCTGCAGAAGAGGAACATCGACCCTGTCTTCATTAAAGCACTTGTCCAGAGGTTCACAGACAGCATGCTAACAATCAGGTAAATAACTATATTTACTATTGGCTGATAAAGATGTTGTTAGAAAGATGAATAGTTCACTTACAACAGTTTAAAAGCCTAAATGTGTCTGGTCATCAAAGTGAGTGATTATCATAGAGCCGTCACAATTATATTTGTTTTAGTATTTTAAAAGGAAAGAGAAGACACAATCAGACGTTGATAATAATGCAGGAAAGTACTACACAGTTTGTAATAATTATTCAGGTGTCCACCAGGTCAATTTCTAGAAGAGGCCTAGTTGTTATTGAAGATTAACTTTATTGCTAAGTGCACAGCAGAACAAAATGATGTTGCATCCCTCTCACAAATGTAATAGAAAAAGGCTTTAAAACGTAATAACATCAGTTAATTATGTACATCACAGGTTAAAAGCAGTTACTAGACATAGTTTGTGTGTATATACACACTATCTGTCTGTCTGTCTGTCTGTCTGTCTGTCTATATATATATATATAAAATTCCTGTACAAATAAGATGACAGACACACACACACAGAGCAGCTCTGGCCGCATGTTTCTTTGTATATAGTTGACCTTAGCATAAAAAATCCAGTTATATATGGTACTCTAGAAAGTCTTAATAGTGTCTTTGCTAATATTACTGTATATATGTTGTTTTGTATCAATTAATTGTTGCAGTTCTGGAGCACATTAACAATTAGTCACATTTAGTATGATCATAAAATACTGTATGCTATTCTTCCAGTCAAAGGTTTGAGTTCATCCACTTGATATCCATTTCTATATTATACATCCTTTTATACAGTGTAAGATTTCCTATAAACTTTATAATAATTTCATGTTATTGTCCACTTTCCACTCTGTTCTGACAGCATGCCTGTTGCGTTGCCTGTTTACTACCAATGGTGAAAAGTTCACTTTAAATGCAAATGAAAGGCTTGGGTTTGTGTAATATGTTTTTGTGTAAGAATGCCTCAACTTTTTAATATTGGCATTAAATAATTACTGAATGTTTCACTGAGCACTGCTGTCCTGCAGTTTGTGTTAAAATATATCGCGATGGTTACAGGAAAAAAAAAGTATGGCACAGCCCCACCGAGAATATTTTTCACCAGCCGCCACTGGTATTCAGGAAAAGGAGGGAGAAATAACAGAGAATATTATGAAGGACTTCCTGCATACAGAGCTTCCCACTCGAGGCTGTCGATAAAATCCAACTCGAACGTGTACACCGTTTCGGAAAAAGAGGACAGAAATATGAGCACCCAATCGTTGCCAAATTTGCTTTTTTTAAAGATAAAGCTATGGTGAAAAGCCTAGGAAAAAGACTTGCTGGCACGAAAATAGGCATGAATGATCAGTTCCCGAGGGAGATTGTAGAAAGGCGCAAAGTTCTGTATCCAATCTTCAAGGAAAACAGATTAAAAGGGAAACGTGTTGCACTCGTGGTGGATAAACTATATATTGACAACCAAATGTTCAGAGACACAAAGACTACTCCATGGCTATTCTAAAAGTTGTAATAGAGGAGTCGAATATTGGAGCACCCGATACTAGCAATGATGGGGATTGTGATAATAAATAACATTTATAGTAAGTATAGTATTTTATAAAAGGATAAAACGACATAACAAGCAGAATAATACATCTTTAAATACAAATAATTAGAACATGGCTTTTTTGGCGGGAGGTTGTTGTTTTGGCGGATGGTTGTTGTGGTTGGTCCTGTGTTCTCTCTGGCGTCCTTTCCCCCTTGCGGCAGATGTGGATGCGGGTGCGTTTGCACGCTCGGCCCATTTCTTCCGCAGTCAACCATGTGGTGTGCATTTTTGTGTTTGAAAAGGTGCGGCGTTAAGTGAGTGAGAGGGGAAATGGTTGCATATTCCAGAGCCGACCGGGGGTCTATGAGCAGGGGTAGTAAGAGAGAGCTTTCAATTTTGTGTAGATGAGGGATATACATTTTTCAATATAGTATACATCTAATCTAATTTTTCATTGTCCTATCATGATGGAAAGATCCCTAAGCCTATAACCTGGACACCCACCTGAGCGACCCATACACCAAAGAGAAGTTCCCATCTCTTTTATGGACCTGCTGTGAGTATGCAGCCTAAACAGACAAATAAATGCGGTCAGAGACCTACTTGAGCAGCACCGCCCCCTCAAGATTCTGAGCCTGCCTGGCAGGGTTGGTCCTACAAAGCCAGAGCCCCCTGATGGGAGAGCATAATATACAAGGAAATTCTCAAAGCTGCTAATGAGAACCTTGACGACCTTTTACCTAGCCGGTGGGGATTCCGGTGGGGTACGCCCACCCAGGTAGTGGCAGTGCCAGCAACACTGGCTGCAGTAACCCATGGGGAGGGGGTCACACTCGGACAATCAGAGAGGGGGTTTATCATTGTGGCCCAGGTGGCACAAAATAATCAAAGGTCTGACCGCACGGAGATGCTTGGGAAAATGGTTACAACAGGGGATCAGAGTGTTTGTGTCTCAGGTGAAGAGGGTGGATCTGATCTCCATCACCTAGGACTTGACATAGATTAAGTAGATTAATCAAATCTCACATTGTTATCAATTTCTGCTCAATCTGCATGCTTTCTCAATCAGCTTTAACTGAATGTGCACTCGTAAATCAGGTTATTTCTCGAATTGGGCTCTGGGATATAACAGCCGTTGAGTATCTGATTTTATGGTGGATTGTGGAGGAGGGGTGTTGAGTGTGTTGGAGTATGTGAGTATGTGCTTGTCTGGCATCTGTTGTGGGGGGGTGGGGATGTTGGGGGGGAGGGGGGGGGGGGGGGGTATGTGATGGACCACGGGAATTATTTGCTAGGATAATAATTGCTTGTCAATGAATTAAATGTAATACAATGGCAATCCGGGTTATATGTTAGAATCCTACACGTGAACTGCCGACATTATTACGCATATTAATTAATAATGATGGAAAATAGGATATGCATATATTTTTTTAAATAGTTATATAGATATATATATATAGAGGTGAAAGCATTGGAAATGCTTTTGGCGGTTAATCTGCTTCTGTTTTGTGGGTGGCACTGTGTGCTGTTTTCGATGGATGGGTCCTGGCCTCTCGGGGCCTTAGGGATCCGGAGGGACGTGGTTGGGATGCTGATCACTGGGATGACGGCTCAACTTGGGATGGGGAGGGGCTTTATCGGGGGAATTAGTGGAGAACAATTGAAGGGTTACTCCGTAGCAATGCAAATATCACGGTACAGCTATATGGACACTCAATCATTACGGTATTTTTTATTGGTAAATTTACAAACATATATAATGATAAATAGACTTGAAACTTGTATCACATTATGGTGTATGGTGAAATAAGTATAGCCAGTTATAATTGTAATGGCTTAGCTGATAATAACAAAAGAAGAACAATATTTACATGGCTCAAAGAGAAGGAATATAATATCTATTGTATACAGGAAACTCATTCAACAATTCGAGATGAAGTAGGGTGGAAAAACGAATGGGGGGGGAAATATACTTCTCCCATGGGCAAAGAAATTCAAAAGGGGTGATGATATTAATTAATAGTAATTTCGATCCGAATGTGCAAATTGTCCAAATAGATACGCAAGGTAGATAGATTATTTTAAATATGTTATTGGACCATAAACAGATGTGGCTCATTAACCTTTAAGGACCAAAAAATGATGATCCACAATTCTTTGACAATATATATAATAAATTATCAACCCTGCAAGCAATTCAAGACAATATTATTATGGTGGGGGATTATAATACTGTTTTAAATAGCTCAATGGACCGTAAAGGAAATCACACCACAAACAATCACCCACATGCTCTTAAGGAAATTGTGAATGTCATGGATACATTAGAACTAGTAGATATATGGAGGCTTAAATATACTGATCTAGTGAGATATACATGGTGGAGACTGAATCAAGCTAGTCGTCTTGACTTCTTTCTTATCTCATTCTCGTTGGCACCAAAAGTAAAAAAAAGTGTTGATAGGGGACAGAATGCGGTCGGACCATCATATAATAGGCATATACATTACTCTTACTGAATTTCCACGTGGGCGAGGATATTGGAAATTTAATCAAAGCCTATTGGATGATAATTTATTTATAATTAGAACAAAGGAATTTATAACTGACTTTTTCCAACATAACATAGGTACAGCGAATCCCCTTATTGTATGGGACACATTTAAATGTGCCTTTAGAGGCCATGCAATTCAGTACTCATCTCGAAAACAAAAGCAATTTAGGTCAAAAGAGTTTATACTAAGAAAGGAAATAGAAAGTCTAACAGAACAGATAGATGGCAATAAAAACTGTAACATAGAGGCTCAGAATAAATTAGAGGAAAAACTAAAAGAAATGGAGAAACTTATTCAAGAAAGATCAAGTGTAATATATTATAAAAATAAAGCAAACTGGATGGAATATGGGGAAAAATGCACAAAATTCTTTTTTAATCTTCAACATAGGAATGCTACTAAAAATAACTTAATGAAACTGGTTACAATTGACGGAGTCACCCATAATTCACCAAATGATATTTTGAAGGAAGAAACAAAGTACTTTAAGCATATGTTTTCTTTTCAGTCGCCTCCATCTCCTCTAACTGAAGCTAATTGTAGAGAATTTTTTTCTATTGATAATGTCAAATTAACAGCCACACAGAAAGACTCATGTGAAGGTTAAATTACAGAGGAGGAGTCGTCCTGGTCCCTTTGCAGAAAAACAGCCCCAAAGCATGTTTCCACACCCATGCTTCACAGTAGGTATGGTGTTCTTTGGATGCAACTCAGCATTCTTTGTCCTCCAAACACGACAAGTTGAGTTTTTACCAAAAAGTTATATTTTGGTTTCATCTGACCATATGACATTCTCCCAATCCTCTTCTGGATCATCCAAATGCACTCTAGCAAACTTCAGACGGGCCTGGACATGTACTGGCTTAAGCAGGGAGACACGTCTGGCACTGCAGGATTTGAGTCCCTGGCAGCGTAGTGTGTTACTGATGGTAGGCTTTGTTACTTTGGTCCCAGCTCTCTGCAGGTCATTCACTAGGTCCCCCCGTGTGGTTCTGGGATTTTTGCTCACCGTTCTTGTGATAATTTTGACCCCACAGGGTGAGATCTTGCATGGAGCCCCAGATCGAGGGAGATTATCAGTGGTCTTGTATGTCTTCCATTTCCTAATAATTGCTCCCACAGTTGATTTCTTCAAACCAAGCTGCTTACCTATTGCAGATTCAGTCTTCCCAGCCTGGTGCAGGTCTACAATTTTGTTTCTGGTGTCCTTTGACAGCTCTTTGGTCTTGGCCATAGTGGAGTTTGGAGTGTGACTGTTTGAGGTTGTGGACAGGTGTCTTTCATACTGATAACAAGTTCAAACAGGTGCCATTAATACAGGTAACGAGTGGAGGACAGAGGAGCCTCTTAAAGAAGAAGTTACAGGTCTGTGAGAGCCAGAAATCTTGCTTGTTTGTAGGTGACCAAATACTTATTTTCCACCATAATTTGCAAATAAATTCATTAAAAATCCTACAATGTGATTTTCTCGATTTTTTTTCTCTCAATTTGTCTGTCATAGTTGACGTGTACCTATGATGAAAATTACAGGCCTCTCTCATCTTTTTAAGTGGGAGAACTTGCACAATTGGTGGCTGACTAAATACTTTTTTTCCCCACTGTAGATTGCAAAATAGTTGGGAAGAGATTTTTGACGTACCGATCCCATGGCATAGTGTTTATGAACTGACACGCAAAACGACACCGGATTCAAAAATTAGAATCTTTCAATTTAAATTATTATATACAATTCTTGCTACCAATAGAGTGTTATTTATATGGGGGATACAATCTTCCCAGCTCTGCAGATTTTGCTGTGAAGAGACAGAATCATTTGATCATTTGTTTTGGTTTTGTCCATTTGTAGTTTGTTTTTGGACACAGGTCCAGGAATGGCTAAAGGATTGCAATATTTACCTGGAGCTAACCTTGCAGATAGCATTACTGGGTGATCTGAAAAGTCATAGTCAATCGATCAATAATATAATAATACTTTTAGCAAAAATGTTTATTTGTAATTCACAAGCTGTAGAAGCAATGAGAATAGAAAGGTTCAGAACTTTTGTATAACATCACAGTACGGTTGAAATATATATGGCAAATAGAAATCCTATATGGATGGTGTTAAGAGATAGATGGGAGGTATTGAATAGAGTTGAAGGATGGGACTAATAACAAATAACAACAAATAATAACAAAGATAGCTAATAATGTAAGCATACTGTGTCCATAATAAGTATATAGGTTGTATGTTGGGAGCTTTTGGGAAAGAGCACAGTTAGAAAGATATGGCATATAGAAGCAAACCAGATGGACATCATGAAAATGATCGGAGAGGTTGAGAGTAGAAGAAGTTCAGGAGCAAAAAAAAAAAAAAAAAAATATATATATATATATATATATATATATATATATATATATATATATATGTAATAGAATTATTGTAAAATTAACTGTGTCCATAAGGTGTAGATAGTAAGTATAGACCGGAAGTAGAGGCCTGGGCATTGTTGTTCACTAATTTACTCCAAGTAGGGAAAGGATGGCGGGGTTGAAAAGTAATAAAGGGGAGTATATATATAAAAAACATGGGGGATTGGAAGTGATGCAGACAATTACATTGATAGAAGATACAATCTATCTGCAATATTAAGCTGATCCATCCCCCCAAAAAATTTTTTAAAAAAAAACAACGTAACGTGAAGTCCTCAGGCTATACACATACAAGCCTAGACACGGAACAAGATCCCACAACTAAGGTAGGCAAACAGGCTACTTAAGTATGATCCCCAATCAGAGACAACGAGCGACAGCTGTCTATGATTGGGTATTACACCCAGCCAAACATAGAAATACAATACCTAGAACATAAACATAGATCCGGCTCCGGGCGTGACGACCTCTCCCTCTCTGCCTCCCCGTTGCGCCCCTGGTCTGGTCTGGACCTCGGCGCGATGCTTCCCCTCTCCTTCCTCCCACGATGCACCAAGCCCTGTCTGGACCCTGGTATGGGAGACCCCGAACGCACCACTGGCTTGGTGCGAGGAGCAGGCACGGGCCGGGCCGGACTGGGAACACGCACCACAGGTCTGGTGCGAGGAGCAGGAACGGGCCGGGCCGGACTGGGGACACGCACCACTGGCCTGGTGCGGGGAGCAGGTACGGGGCGTACCGGGCTGGTGACACGCACCACTGGTTTGGTGCGAGGAGCAGGGACGGGCCATACTGGACTGGGAACACGCACCACTGGCTTGGTGTGGGGAGCAGGTACGGGGCGTACTAGGCTGGCGACACGCACCACTGGTTTGGTTCGAGGAGCAGGGACGGGCCGTACTGGACTGGGAACATGCACCACTGGCTTGGTGCGGGGAGCAGGTACGGGGCGTACCGGGCTGGCGACACTGGTTTGGTGCGAGGAGCAGGGTAGGGCCGTACTGAACTGGGAACACGCACCACTGGCTTGGTGCGGGGAGCAGGTACAGGGCGTACCGGGCTGGCGACACGCACCACTTGTTTGGTGCGAGGAGCAGGGACGGACCTTACCGGACTGGGAGCACGCACGACTGGCTTGGTGCGAGAAGCAGGCACGAGGCGTACCGGACTGGGAACTGGCGCTGGAGGTCTACGACTGTACCAGTCCTTTACTCTCCATGCCCAATCCTCCTCCAGTGAGGACTCCTCCTTGAGCCCCCACGAGTGCAGTGGTCGGGGCTCTTCTCTATCGATCCCCGACCACCCTTTTAGCCCCCCCAACATTTTTCTTGGGGCTGTCTCTCGGGCTTCCTCCTCGGCCGGCGCCTTCTGTGTTGCCGTTGCTCCTCTCTAACCCGGGCTTCCTCTGTCTGTTCCCAAGGACAGCGATCCATCCCAGCCTGGATCTCCTCCCATGTCCAAGATCCCTTACCATCCAGGATCTCCTCCCATGTCCAGGATGTCCGCTCCTGGCCACGCTGCTTGGTCCTCGTTTGGTGGGATCTTCTGTCACGAACGTTGAGAGACGGGTCAGACCAAGGTGCAGCGTGAAAAGCGTACATATTTATTCAACTCAATAAACATAAACAAAACAAGAAACAACGTAACGTGAAGTCCTCAGGCTATACACATACAAGCCTAGACACAGGACAAGATCCCACAACTAAGGTAGGCAAACAGGCTACTTAAGCATGATCCCCAATCAGAGACAACGAGCGACAGCTGTCTCTGATTGGGAATCACACCCAGCCAAACATAGAAATACAATACCTAGAACATAAACATAGAATTTCTAGCATAGATTCTCACGCCCTGACCAAACCAACTAAAGACAACCGGCCTCTCAAGGCCAGGGCGTGACACAAAGTATAGGGTGTCCAAGCATTTTTTGTATTTACTATTTTTTGGGGGGTCAACTTTGATATTGCAGATAGATTGTGGCTTCGATCAATGTAATTGTCTGCATAATTTCCAATCCCCATATATATTTTTTGTCAATATATATATTTATATATATATATATATAAAATATAGAAATATTATTTTTATATTTTCCTTTATTATTTTCCCCTAATTTTCCCCTAACCTGTCCCATAATTGGAGTAAACTAATGGACAACAACAGTACTTCTACTTCCAGCTTATACAGTACATACTATATACATTTTATGGACACAGTATATTTTACAATAGTTATCTTTTGTTTGTTTTTAGTCCCATCCTTCAGCTACCCTCAACCCCTCCAAGCATTACTCAAAGGAGCTAAAGCACTATGCTGTTGTACACTTCTCTCAAAATACCCCTGAGAGGTAATTTCACTACTATTCTCTTATCTACACCATGTACATTAGTTAATTAATGTCCATCAAACAAAATGTCTTAATATCGCCATAGATGATTCGCCATTTATTTATATTCCTTCTGAGACTTGACTTGGGCTCACTAGTTTCCTAGCAACCACTGTAAGACAATATTTTAATACTTGCGTTACCATGACCCAGTTTTCTGGAATAATTCAAGGTGGTTAAATATCATTTGCAGGATCAATTTAAGTGTAGATGGAATATCAACTGAATTCCAAAAACTCATACAAATCTTCTGTTTGAAAGGTACCGGGAGTTGGATCAATTCTTATCCTTTACACAATCTTAAGAGTAATAAAACATACACTGAGTGTACAAAACATTATGAACACCTGCACTTTCCATGACATAGACTGACCAGGTGAAAGCTATGATCCCTTATTGATGTCACTTGTTAAATCCACTACAATCAGTGTAGATGAAGGGGAGGAGACAGGTTAATGAAGGATTTTTAAGCATTGAGACAATTGAGAGATGGATTGTGTATGTGTGCCATTCAGAGGGTGAATGGGCAAGACAAAATATTTAAGTGCCTTTGAACAGGGTATGGTAGTAGGTGCCAGGCGCACTGGTTTGTGTCAAGAACTGCAATGCTGCTGTGTTTTTCACACTCAACAGTTTCCCATGTGTATCAAGAATGTTCCACTACCCAAAGGACATCCAGCCAACTTGTTACAATTGTGGGAAGCATTGGAGTCAACATGTGCCAGCATCCCTGTGGAACGCTTTCAACACCTTGTAGAGTCCATCCCCTGATGAATTGAGGCTGCTCTGAGGGCAAACTAAATATTAAGAAGGTGTTCTTAATGTATTGTACACTCAGTGTATATCCTCAATTAATGTGCCAGCAAAATGCTCAGGAAGTTGTTGTTAGATCACCACCTTGTGGCCAAGACTGATGTTGAGGTAAGGTTTTTATTGAACCGATCACCAATGGTAGGTAGGGTCTAATAAAACGAGGTCAATGAATGTTCTGTATGATGTTTTAATACTCATGAAAGGAATTGATCCTATAAAAGACAAAGAGAATAAATGGCATACAAATGTCACAATGAAAATCAATTAGGGTAGGTGGAGTAATGTTTTCAATTCTTTGGACCACTCCCACTGTCGTATGCATAATTAAAGTTGATCCTGTCCTGAAACATGGGGATGGTGTCGTGTCCTGTGATTTTGCTCTTCTCAATGGACGTGTTGAAACCGTTATCTCTGAACATCCCACTTTTCAGCATGTGTTCTGAAAACTTCCGATAACTGCCATTAAAAGTTGTCTGATGGGATAGGAAAAATTAAACAAAATCAGGTTCAGACAGATCAGTGCAAATAATCATGTTGTTTTTTACATTGTAAGTTTTTTTTTAGATTTTCATGCTGTTTATGGCATCTTTCTTACAGGCATTTCATGAACGGTTGGCCTCTTGCTTCCATATATTTGGCTTGATGTCTGGTAGAATGGGTGGTTTTTCTTCGTACTGAAATAGACATATATTGGCTCAGTGCATTGATCATCAAAAGCAAACAACCTTTTTGGTGCATAACATTTATTAGCAAAATGGTTAAAGGACCAATGCAGCTGTTTATATCTCAATATCAAATCATTTCTGGGTAACAATTAAGTACCTGTTTTCAATTAAAACGGTAAAAAATAAAGAAAAATTGCTTCTTAGCAAAGAGCATTTTCTCAATAAATTATTTTGCTAGGACTGTCTGGGAGGGGCCTAATTGGACGAGCCTAATGGGCACTGGTGGACTTAGCATTAGGCAGAAGAGGCAATTGCCTCAGGTTTCACATAATCAAGGGGCCTCATGAGCTGGGCATAGTAATACAACATTTCCAAATGTTTTTAAAAACTAAATAACAATGCTCTGGTCGAGGCATAATAAATAAATAAATCCCCATCAAAATCTGTCTGTTTAAGATAAGGATATCAATTTTTAAGATAGGGATATCAGCATGGGCTGCATCTGGCCCAGGTATCCTGGATGGATATCGATCTCATTCTGTCAGTAGAGGATTCCTGGTTGTTCTTTAAAAGTGCTTTCCTCTCAATTTTAAATAAGCATGCTCATTTGCACCCCAGTATCTCTATTTGCACATCATCTCTTGCACATCGATCATTCCAGTGTTAATACTAATTGTAATTATTTTGCACTATGGCCTATTTATTGCCTTACCTCCATAACTTGCTACATTTGCACACACTGTATATATATTTTCTGTTGAATTTTTGTCTTTATGTTTTGTTTTACCCCATATGTAACTCTGTGTTGTTGTTTTTATTGCACTGCTTTGCTTTATCTTGGCCAGGTCGCAGTTGTAAATGAGAACTTCTTCTCAACTGGCTTACCTGGTTAAATAAAGGTGAAATAAAATAAAAAATAAATCTCAATCTACCGCATCCGCCAATGTCGACCTTCTGCATCTGCAGTGGAAGGTGGCAGAGCTACAGTGCATTTTGAAAATATTCTGACCCCTTGACTTTTTCCACATTTTGTTACGTTACAGCCTTATTCTAAAATGGATAAAATAAAAATAAATCCTCATCAATCTGAAAATAGTTGTGCAGCAATGCTCCGGAGGGAACGGCTGACGTTTTACGGGCTCCTAACCAACTGTGCTATTTTGTTAGTTATTTCGCGTTGTTTGTAGCTTATTTTTTGTGTACATAATGTTGCTGCTACCATCTCTTATGACCGAAAATAACTTCTGGACATCAGAACAGCGATTACTCACCTCGAATTGGACTAAGATTTTTTCTTTAACGAGTCCGATGCGAAGGATATACTGCTTTCTCTGGAACGGGCCCAAATACCCGTCATTTGCGTGAAGAAAAGACGGAGAAAAAGGGGGCGGAGGTCGGGCTGCCTTCTGAGAATTCGTAGGCGAGTGAGTAAACCTCCACTACCATCCGTTCTATTGGCCAACGTGCAATCATTGGAAAATAAACTGGATGATCTACGATTAAGACTATCCTACCAATGGGACATTAAAAACTGTAATATCTTATGTTTTACCAGGATTTTCCATGCATCGGCAGGACAGAGAAGCTACGTCTGGTAAGACGAGGGGTGGGGTGTGTGTCTATTTGTCAATAACAGCTGGTGTGCGATGTCTAATATTAAAGAAGTCTCGAGGTATTGCTCGCCTGAGGTAGAGTACCTTATGATAAGCTGTAGTCCACACTATCTCCCAAGAGAGTTCTCATCTATATTATTCGTAGCCATCTATTTACAACCACAAACCGATGCTGGCACTAAGACCGCACTCAACGAGTTGTATAAGGCCATAAGCAAACAAGAAAATACTCATCCAGAAGTGGCGCTCCTAGTGGCCGGGGATTTTAATGCAGTCAAACTTAAATCCGTTTTACCTCATTTCTACCACCATGTCACATGTGCAACCAGAGGAAAAAAAACTCTAGACCACCTTTACTCCACACACAGAGACGCATACAAAGCTCTCCCTCACCCTCCATTTGGCAAATCTGACCATAATTCTCTTCTCCTGATTCCTGCTTACAAGCAAAAACTAAAGCAGGAAGTACCAATGACTTGCTCAATACGGAAGTGGTCAGATGACGCGGATGCTACGCTACAGGACTGTTTTGCTAGCACAGACTGGAATATGTTCCGGGATTCATCCAATGGCATTGAGGAGTATACCACCTCAATCATCGGCTTCATCAATAAGTGCATTGACGACGTCGTCCCCACAGTGACCGTACATAAATATCCCAACCAGAAGCCATGGATTACAGGCAACATCCGCATCGAGCTAAAGGCTAGAGCTGCTGCTTTCAAGGAGTGGGACACTAATCCGGACGCTTATAAGAAATCCCGCTAAACCCTCAGACGAACCATCAAACAGGCAAAGTGTCAATACAGGATTAAGATTGAATCCTACTACACAGGCTCTGACGCTCGTCGGATGGGGCAGGGCTTGAAAACTATTACGGACTACAAAGGGAAACCCATCCGCGAGCTGCCCAGTGACGCGAGCCTACCAGACGAGCTAAATGCCTTTTATGCTCGCTTAGAGGCAAGCAACACTGAAGCATGCATGAGAGCACCAGCTGTTCTGGACGACCGTGTGATAACGCTCTTGGTAGCCGATGTGAGCAAGACCTTTAAACAGGTCAACATTCACAAAACCGCGAGGCCAGACGGATTACCAGGACGTGTACTCAAAGCATGCGGGGACCAACTGGCAAGTGTCTTCACTGACATTTTCAACCTCTCCCTGACCGAGTCTGTAATACCTACATGTTTCAAGCAGACCACCATAGTCCCTGTGCCCAAGGAAGTGAAGGTAACCTGCCTAAATGATTACGCCCCGTAGCACTCACGTTGGTAGCCATGAACTGCTTTGAAAGGCTGGTCATGGCTCACAACCACAGCATCATCCCGGATACCCTAGACCCACTCCAATTCACATACCGCCCCAACAGATCTACAGATGATGCAATCTCAATCGCACTTCACACTGCCCTTTCCCACCTGGACAAAACGAACACCTACACTACCGGTCCAAAGTTTTAGAACTCCTCCTCGTTCAAGGTTTTTCTTTATTTTTACTATTTTCTACATTGTAGAATATAGTGAAGGCATCAACACTATGAAATAACACAAATGGAATCATGTAGTAACCAAAAAAGTGTTAAACAAATCAAAATATATGTTATATTTGAGATTCTTCAAATAGCCACCCTTTGCCTTGATGACAGCTTTGCACACTCTTGGCATTCTCTCAACCAGCTTCACCTGGAATGCTTTTCCAACAGTCTTGAAGGAGTTCCCACATATGCTGAGCACTTGTTGGCTGCTATTCCTTCACTGTGCAGTCCAACTCATCCCAAACCATCTCAATTTGGTTGAGGTCGGGGGATTGTGGAGGCCAGGTCATCTGATGCAGCACTCCATCACTCTCCTTCTTGGTAAAATAGCCCATACACAGCCTGGAGGTGTGTTGGGTCATTGTCCTGTTGAAAAACAAATGATAGTCCCACTAAGCCCAAACCAGATGCAGAACGCTGTGGTAGCCATGCTGGTTAAGTGTGCCTAGAATTCTAAATAAATCACAGACAGTGTCACCAGCAAAGCACCCCCACACCATAACACCTCCTCCTCCATGCTTTATGGTGGGAAATACAAATGCGGAGATCATCCGTTCACCCACACCGCATCTCACAAAGACACAGAGGTTGGAATCAAAAATCAACAATTTGGACTCCAGACCAAAGGACAGATTTCCACCAGTCTAATGTCCATTGCTCGTGTTTCTTGGCCCAAGCAAGTCTCTTCCTCTTATTGGTGTCCTTTAGTAGTGGTTTCTTTGTAGAAATTCGACCATGAAGGCCTGATTCACACAGTCTCCTCTGAACAGTTGATGTTGAGATGTGTCTGTTACTTGAACTCTGTGAAGCATTTATTTGGGCTGCAATTTCTGAGGCTGGTAACTCTAATGAACTTATCCTCTGCAGCAGAGGTAACTCTGGGTCTTCCATTCCTGTGGACGTCGTCATGAGAGCCAGTTTCATCACAGCGCTTGATGCCATAATATGGACTTGGTCTTTTACCAAATAGGGCTATCTTCTGTATACCACCTTGTCACAATACAACAAATTAACTTTTAAGAAGGCACACCTGTTAATTGAAATGCATTCCAGGTGATTACCTCATGAAGCTGGTTGAGAGAATGCCAAGAGTGTGCAAAGCTGTCATCAAGGCAAAGGGTGACTATTTGAAGAATCTCAAAAATAAAATCTATTTTGATTTGTTTAACACTCTTTTGGTTACTACAAGATGTGTTATTTCATAGTTTTGATGTCTTCACTATTATTCTACAATGTAGAAAATAGTTTAAAAAATAAAGAAAAACCCTTGAATGAGTAGGTGTTCTAAAACTTCTGACCGGTAGTGTATGTGAGAATGCTGTTCATTGACTACAGCTCAGCGTTCAACACCATAGTGCCCACAAAGCTCATCACTAAGCTAAGGACCCTGGGACTAAACACCTCCCTATGCAACTGGATCCTGGACTTCCTGACGGGCCGTCCCCAGTTGGTAAGGGTAGGCAACAACACATCTGCCACGCTGATCCTCAACACGGGGGCCCCTCTGGGGTGCGTGCTCAGTCCCCTCCTGTACTCCCTGTTCACCTACGACTGTGTGGCCAAACACGACTCCAACACCATCATTAAGTTTGCTGACGACACAACAGTGGTAGGCCTGATCACCGACAACGACGAGACAGCCTATAGGGAGGAGGTCAGGACCTGGTAGTGTGGTGCCAGGACAACAACCTCTCCCTCAACGTGATCAAGACAAAGGAGCTGACTGGGGTACATCACTGGGGCCAAGCTTCCTGCCATCCAGGACCTATATACTAGGTGGTGTCAGAGGAAAGCCAAATAAAATTGTCAAAGACTCCAGTCACCCAAGTCATAGACTGTTCTCTCTGCTACCGCACGGCAAGCGGTACCGGAGCGCCAAGTCTAGGACCAAAAGGCTCCTTTAGGTTGTTGGGCTCCCGAGTGGCGCAGCGGTCTAAGGCACTGCATCTCAGTGCTTGAGGCGTCACTACAGACCCCGTGGTTCGATTCCAGGCTGTATCACAACCGCCATGATTGGGAGTCCCATAGGGCGGTGCACAATTGGCCCAGCGTCGTCCGGGTTTGGCCGGTGTAGGCCGTCATTGTAAATAAGAATTTGTTCTTAACTGACTTGCCTAGTTAAATAAAGGTTAAATAAATTTAAAAAATACCCCCAAGCTATAAGGCTGCTGAACAATTAATCAAATGGCCACCCGGACTATTTACATTGACCCCCCCCTCCATTTGTTTTTACACTGCTGCTATCCGCTGTCTATTATCTATGTATAGTCACTTTACCCCTACCTACAATGTACAGATTACCTCGACTAACCTGTACCCCCGCACATTGACCCCAATACCGGTACCCCCTGTATATAGCCTCGTTATTGTTATTTTATTGTTACTTTTTATTTTACTTTAGTTTATTTGGTAAATATTTTCTTAACTCTTTCTTGAACTGCATTGTTGGTTAAGGGCTTGTAAATAAGTATTTCACGGGAAGGTCTACACCTGTTGTATTCTGCGCATGTGACAAATAAAGTTTGATTTGATTTGAACCTGACAGAGGATCTGCAGAGAAGAAAGGGAGAAACTATCCAAATACAGGTGTTGTGACGAGGTGTGAATTAAGGAGTCAGGCGCAGGAGGTAAAACACTGAAGTCCAGAGTTTATTCCGTTTACATAAATCCTCCGCTCGCCGAAACCAGTCATCCACCGCAGGAGCGTCGGTCTGGCTCTGGTGCCATGGTGTCAGGACCGGTTGGTAACCCAAAACACATTGGAAGGGTGTAAGGTTTGTGGAGGAGTGGCGGAGAGAGTTCTGAGCGTATTCTGCCCATGTTCCTGACAGTAGGTCCGCAGGAACCTACCCACATCTTCATTCACACTTTCCCCCTGACCATTACTCTCTGGGTGAAATCCAGAGGTCAGGCTGACCGAGACCCCCAGACGTTCCATGAATGCCTTCCAGACTCTAGACGTGAACTGGGGACCTCAGTCGGACAATATATCCTCTGGTACCCCGTAGTGCCGGAAGACGTGAGTAAACAGAGCCTCTGCAGTTTGTAGGGCCGTGGGGAGACCGGGCAGAGGAAGGAGGCAGCAGGACTTCGAAAAGCGATCCACAACGACCAGGATAGTGGTGTTACCTTGGGAGAGGGGAAGATCAGTAAGAAAATCAATACTAAGGTGAGACCATGGTCGTTGTGGAACTGGTAAAGGTTGTAGCTTACCCTCTGGGAGGTGCCTAGGTGCCTTACTCTGGGTGCACACTGAGCAGGAGGAAACATACACCCTCACGTCCTTAGCCAAGGTAGGCCACCAGTACTTCTCGGTCAGGCAGTGCATTGTACGACCGATACCTGGATGACCAGAGGAGGGTGACGTGTGTGCCCAGTAGATCAGACGATCACGGATAAGCGCAGGCACGTACTGCAGCCCAGCTGGACACTGCGGTAGAGATGGATCTGTGCGTAATGCCTGCTCTATATCCTCGTCCATCGCCCATACTACCGGCACCACAATGCATGAGGCTGGGAGTATGGGGCTGTCGTCTCTGGGCCTCTCCTCTGTGTCATACAGCCGAGACAGTGCGTCTGCCTTCACGTTCTTCGTACCCGGAATGTATGAGAGTGTGAAATCAAACCGGGTGAAGAATAGGGCCCACCTGGCCTGGCAAGGATTCAGCCTCCTCGCTGCCCGGATGTACTCCAGGTTATGGTGGTCTGTCCAGACGCGGAAAGGGTGTATCGCCCCTTCGAGCCAATGCCTCCACACCGTCAAAGCTCGGACAACAGCCAGCAGCTCCCGATCACCAACGCCGTAGTTCTGCTCCGCTGAGCTTCTTCGAAAATAAGGCACAGGGGCGGAGCTTGGGTGGCGTGCCCGAGCGTTGGGATAAGACAGCGCCTATCCCTACCTCGGACGCATCCACCTCCACTACGAACAGTAGTGATGGATCGGGGTGAGCCAGTACCGGGGCGGAGGTGAACAGATCCCGCAATCTACTGAAGGCCAAATCAGCCTCAGCAGACCAGTGGAGCCGGGACTGCCCACCCTTCAACAAGGAGGTAATGGGAGCTGCGACCTTGCCAAAGCCCCAAATAAACCTCTGATAGTAGTTGGCAAAGCCAAGGAAGCGTTGCACCTCCTTCACTGTGGTTGGAGTCGGCCAATTACGCACGGCTGAAATGCGATCTCCCTCCATCTCCACACCTGTGGTAGTAATGCGGTATCCGAGGAAGGAGATTGACTGCTGGGAAAACTCACACTTCTCTGCCTTGGCATAAAGATCATTTTCCAGCAGTCGGACCAGTACCTTACGAACCAGGGACACATGCTCGGCGCGCGTAGAGGAATACACCAGGATGTCATCAATGTAGACCACCACACCGTGACCAAGCATGTCCCGAAACACCTCGTTCACAAAGGAGTGGAAAACGGTTGGAGCATTCATCAAACCGTAGGGCATCACCAGGTATTCATAATGCCCCGAGGTTGTGCTGAATGCTGTTTTCCACTCATCCCCTTCCCGAATGTACACCAGGTTGTAGGCACTCCTGAGGTCTAATTTAGTGAAAAAACGGGCCCCATGCATTGACTCAATCACTGAAGGAATGAGGGGAAGAGGATAACTAAATCGTACCGTCACCTTATTCAGTGGTCGATAATCAATGCACGGGCATAAACCGCCATCTTTCTTCTTCACAAAGAAGAAACTCGAGGAAGCAGGTGAAGTGGAGGGATGTATATACCCCTGGCGCAGGGACTCGGTGACGTATGTTTCCATAGCCTCCGTTTCAGCCTGCGACAGGGGATACACATGACTCCTTGGAGGTACAGCGTCTACCCGAAGGTTTATCGCGCAATCCCCCTCCCTATGAGGTGGTAATTTAGTTGCTTGCGTCTTGGAAAACGGGAGCGCCAGATCATGGGGGGGGGAATGCGCACGGTGGGAGTACCGTCTGGACTTCCACCGTGGTCGCACCAACGGAAACACCTAGACACCTACCCGGGCACTCACGCGACCACCCCATAAGAACCCTCTGCGGCCATAAAAAATCGGGGGTTGTGAAGGGCTAACCACGGAATACCTAAGACTACAGGGTAAGCAGGAGACTCAATAATCAAAAAGCTGATCTGCTCAACATGCGTCTCCTGTGTAATCTTGGTGACTGGTACAGTAACCTCCTTAACCAACCCGGACCCTAATGGTCGACTATCAAGTGCTCTGATGGGGAGTGGAATGGATAGGGGAACCAATGTAATGCCTTGATGGCGTGCAAATGCCCTGTCCATGAAGTTCCCAGCTGCGCCTGAATCGACGAGCGCCTTACACTGGGAAACTACCAGGTGATCGGGAAAGGAGATAGATAGGGTACAGTGCGCCACAAAGGGCTCTGAACAAGTTTGGGTGTTGGTTACCTGGGGTGATGCGTGATTACCCTGCCTACCGCCTCCAGACCCAAAAGAACATTGACTGCGACGTGAGGTGGATTGTCCCTTCGTGCCACCAGAGTGGCACAAAGGGACAAGAGTGTCACTGTCCTCCTGCGCTCTCTCGACCGGCGGCTCCCCCCAGCTCCATCTGCTCGGGGTCAGAGTCATCAGGAGTGGGAACGGGCAGACCCCTACCAGGACGTCCTCTGGCTGCTAGCAGATTGTCCAGCTGGATGGCCATGTCCACCAGTTGGGAGAACGATAGCATGGCATCACGGCAGGCTAGCTCCCGTCGGACGTCCTCCCTTAGGTGGCACCGGAAATGGTCGATCAGGGCCCGCTCGTTCCACCCGGACCCTGCTGCCAGCATCCGGAACTCCAGCGCGTAGTCCTGTGCGGTCCTCGTCCCCTGCCTCAGATGGACCAGTCGTTCGCCCACCTCTCGACCCTCAGGCAGGTGATCGAAAACGGCCGGAAAGAGGCGAGCAAACTCCCCGTAGTCCTCCAACGCGGCACCTCTCTCATTCCACACCGCGTAGGCCCACTCCAGGGCTCTCCCACAAAGGCAGGAAACGAGGACGGATACCTTCTCCCGCTCCAGTGGCGCCGGCCTGATGCTGGAGAAATACAGCTCGAGTTGGAGCATAAATCCCTTACATCGCGCTGCCGTCCCATCAAACGCCGGTGGCCCGGATATCTGGATCCCTCCAGGGGCTGGGGTGTAGGTGGCTGGATCCGGTTGACCAGCTGGTCTCGATAGATCGGGTCCTCTCCTCTCCAGGCATTCTACTACCTGAAGAACCCGATCCATCGCTTCCCCCAAGCTGGCCAGCATCGAGGAATGCTCCTGGATCCTTGCCACAACACCAAAAGGCTCCTTAACAGCTTCTAGGTTGTTGGGCTCCCGAGTGGCGCAGCGGTCTAAGTCACTGCATCTCAGTATCACTACAGACCCCGTGGTTCGATTCCAGGCTGTATCACAACCGGCCGTGATTGGGAGTCCCATAGGGCGGCGCACAATTGGCCCAGCGTCGTCTGGGTTTGGCCGGTGTAGGCCGTCATTGTAAATAAGAATTTGTTCTTAACTGAACAAGTTAAATAAAGGTTAAATAAATAAATAAATACCCCCAAGCCATAAGACTGCTGAACAATTAATCAAATGGCCACCCGGACTATTTACATTGACCCCCCCTCCATTTGTTTTTACACTGCTGCTACCCGCTGTCTATTATCTATGTATAGTCACTTTACCCCTACCTACAATGTACATATTACCTCGATTAACCTGTACCCCCGCACATTGACCCCGGTACCGGTACCCCCTGTATATAGCCTCGTTATTGTTATTTTATTGTGTTACTTTTTATTTTACTTTATTTTATTTGGTAAATATTTTCTTCACTCTTTCTTGAACTGCATTGTTGGTTAAGGGCTTGTAAATAAGCATTTCACGGTAAGGTCTACACCTGTTGTATTCTGCGCATGTGACAAATAAAGTATGATTTGATTTGAACCTGACAGAGGATCTGCAGAGAAGAATGGGAGAAACTCTCCAAATACAGGTGTTGTGACGAGGTGTGAATGAAGGAGTCAGGCACAGGAGGTAAAACACTGAAGTCCAGAGTTTATTCCGTTTACATAAATCAAACACTCCCAGCGTGAAAACGAAACTAATACAAGGGAAAATAATCCACCTTGGCAAGTACAAATAGAAGAGTAGCTCAACCAAGCTACTCGCTCTCACAATAAACAATCACTCACAAAGACAAGGGGAACAGAGGGAACACTTATACACATACTAATTAGGGGAATGAGCACCAGGTGTGTGTGATTGACAAGACAAGACATGACAAGTGGAGTGATGAGAATGGGATCGGCAGTAGCTAGTAAGCCGGTCGACGACGAACGCCGAAACCTGCCTGAACAAGGAGGGGAGGCAGCCTCGGCGGAAGTCGTGACAGGTGTGCCAAGCTTGTAGCGTTATACCCAAGAAGACACGAGGCTGTAATTGCTGCCAAAGGTGCTTCAACAAAGTACTGAGAAAAGGGTCTGAATACTTATGTAAATGTGATACTTTATTTATTTATTTTTTTGCAAAGAAATTCTAAAAACCTGTTTTTTCTTTGTCATTATGGGGTATTGTGTGTAGATTGATAAACATAAAAAATATATATATTTCATCCATTTTAGAACAAGGCTGTAACATAACAAAATGTGGAAAAAGTCAAGGGGTCTGAATACTTTCCGAATGCACTGTACATTGGCAAAGATCTTTATAACTAACCCAAGATAGACCACAGCCTGTCGTTTCCAATGGGAGCAAATGAATCATAGTGAGCAGAACAAGAAAGGAGGTGGGCACAGCTAGCGAAATCCTGTTGGAGCGTTCTAGCATGTGTTCACATATTTCCGTTAGGAAACGCCTACTCTGTGAAGTGCGCGTGTGCAATAATTCAATTCGCCCTTGCACTCCTTCTAAACAGCACACTTGTTCGAAACTTTGGCAAAGGGTAAAGTCCACAAAACTTAGTACACTCAGTTCGTACCATATTGTAGTTTTGGGAACAGAAAACTGTACTGAGATCAAATGTTTAATCGATGAGAAAATGTGCAGAATGTCGACCAAAATTCATCTCGCGCCATCTTCTCCCACTGCCGGCCACTGGGTTTCCTCTCAACATATTTGGTGGTGAGTGGAAATGCCAACCGGATGCTTCAGATTTATACATCCGGTGAAACATCTGGCTCATTGTTCTATCTGTGATAGCGGTGTTTGGTTTGTCAGACCAGGAGACATCCCGAAAATCGGTCTTCTCACTAAAATGTCTGTAGTGTCCGAACAGTTTGGGCTACACCAGGGTTTCTCAAACTCGGATTGTCCTTAGTATGACGTCTCAAAACAATTCCATATGTTAGCTTAGTAGAAACTCAGCCCTTAGACTTTCTTTAGTAAAAATACATGTGCTGCTGATAATACTGCCATCGTCGTCAAGGAAGAGGCAGAGGACATGTATGTGTAGCCCATGTATCTGATGCAGTCTGGCCAAAAATAGTATGGCATGTCATATAAGACAGAGGGGCGCTGTTTTGCTCACTCGGATGCTTTCTCTGATGAGATAGTTTCAGCCACTTGCGAATTGAAGGAAAGTTGGCGGGTGCACAGTGCACTGTTCAGATGCTGGAATTATTTTGGATGAATGTGTGAAGGTAACCTACTTTTTGAAGTGATTTGTTTGACATCAGATGAAAACATCATGACTGGTTGTGTTCATGGCACATGACTGGCCTCTGCCTTGGGCCTCCAAATCACTAAGTCCGCCCCTGCTAATGGGAGGGATATGTAACCTGAAAACTAGCTGTTATTGGCAGAGATGTTTGAAACTCTCTTTGTTATTGGTCTATTAAAGATTGTCCTGTACTTTTCTATACTTTTTCACCAGCAGTTCTGAAAGTAGCACTCACGAGCCAAAAGTGGTCCCCGAAAATTGCATACTACATCATATATGTGCAGATATGTGCACCACTTCATTGCTCTCTCTCCCTCTCTCTCTCTCTCTCTCTCTCTCTCTCTCTCTCTCTCTCTCTCTCTCCTGCAACCTCATTGGATAATATTGGGCAGGCCTCTTGCTAGCTGTCACTCAAATGCGAGGTGCTGAAGCTCATTGGCTAGAACTCTAATTGCTAGGGGGCTGGCCCCAGTGGTGTAAAGTACTTAAGTAAAAATACTTTAAAGTACTACTTAAGTAGTTTTTTGGGGTATCTGTACTTTACTTTACTATTTATATTCTTGACAACTTTTACTTTTACTTCTCTGCATTCTTAAAGAAAAGATTGTACTTTTTACTCCATATATTTTCCCTGACAACCCAAAGTACTCGTTACATTTTTAATGCTTAGCAGGACAGGAAAATTGTGAAATTCACGCACTTATCAAGATAACACATGGTCATCCCTACTGCCTATGGTCTGGCGGACTCACTAAACACAAATGCATCTTTTGTAAATAATGTCTGAGTGTTGGAGTGTGCCCCTGGCTATCCGTAAATGTTTAAAACAATAAAATGGTGCCGTCTGCTTTGCTTAATATAAGGAATTTGAAATGATTTATACTTTTACTTCTACATTTGATACTTAAGTATATTTTAGCAATTACATGTACTTTTGATACTTAAGTATATTTAAAACCAAATACTTTTAGACTTTTACTCAAGTACTATTTTACTGGGTGACTTTCACTTTTACTTGAGTAACTTTCTATTAAGGTATCTATACTTTTACTCAAGTATGACAATTGGGTACTTTTTCCACCACTGGCTGGCCCACAAGAAAAGAAAACAGTTGCTTTCAAACTAGGGATTCCGTGGCTAATTGAGGTAAGACAGTAATTCTGCTCATAGATTATGCATGTATGAACTACACATTGACACATCCAGCCCAAAGCGGGAGGTTTAAAAAATACTTTATTTGTCGCCAAAACATATTGAAATGTCAGGCAGTCTTTTCCAAACAGCTACTACACTAAAAGGGCATTATCACCATTTTCACAATTCCACAGTATTATTCCAACCTCATAGTGTGGAAATATATGTATATAAAACATAGGAAAATCACGTTTTTGACAGCACTGGGCCTTTAAAATAAAGGGTATAGGCGACATTGGTTGGATACACTAACCTATCAGGCTATCTTATTGAAATATTAGGTTAGTCTTGTTATTGTGAATGTCTAGTTTCAGGCTACTGAATTGCTGTGAAATTACAAATGCTGCAATTCAATCGAACCTACCATGGCAATGTTGCACACACACAACACACACACACACACAGGAGGCTACCCTGTGAGTGGTGATAATGCAATGGGAGAAATAAACACAGCGTGCATAACCGCATTGCGGGTTCGATTTAAATGAGCACCTTAACATGTTGTAAGGAGGACTTACCTGTAGCCTTGAAAGCAATCGGGGTTATTAAAGCGCTTAGGAAGATTTCTGTCCACTTTGTAAACGTCACTGGTTTTCATAGATTCATTGTCATCTGATGGATGAGTTTCCACATAGTTTTCAGAATCCATGATTATGAGACGAGGTATTCCGGTCCCGATGCACACGACAACAAGGAGTAGGCTACTGTTTAAGTTAGTTGCTACCAACACAACTGTAACTAAGTGACGTCGGAGGGTCGGAACCATAGAGATCCTATTAAATTACGGACCATACAATTAGGAATTACAATACTAGAATGGTTATGAACCTTCTTATGATGGTATAAAAGGTCAGCCATTTTGGTCAGGGAGTTTGTCAACCATGGTTTGCCAGTGCTGTGATAAGATATTGTGTAAAACAATGAATTTGAAGAATTTATCAGCACTGTATGTTTGTTAGCTAGCTAGCCAGTTTTAGAGGAATGATTCTGTAAATGTTTCCAATTAACTGCCAATATGCCAACATTCCATTTAAAAAATGCAGCCAATCCACAGCCATAGACTGGCTTAATCGTTTGATCAGATTTAGACAAGTTGTAAATGCAAGAAGTACTGATATTGTATCATATAATAGCACTCACAGCTTTCCACAAAAATAAAAAATGGAGACATTTAAGGTCTGTTTATATATACTGTATTTTAGAGGCTATTTACACAGAACATTTGTATAAAACCCATATAAACTGTATTATATAACAATATTTTAGGTTGACAATACTTATATTGCACAATTTCTGATATATCCCATGCCTTACTTTTATTTTCCTCCATAAGTAAAATCAGGTAATGCATCTCCTATGCCTCTACTGCCATTCATTCCAATTGGTTTCGATTTCTCCCTGACCACAATGGCTGCCATTTTCACCCCATTCTGGAACATTGAGGGTTTATGACATAGCCCCTCTATTAATTTTATAGGATCTCTATGGTCAGAACAGACTGATTTTTAAAAAACTGGTCAATGGGTGCATCAGGGTCCCTTTGCTCAGAGACCAATTGTGTATTCAATTTCGCCTATTAGTGTAGAATTGAGTTGTCAATTGTCATGATAATTTATAAAACATAGACAATTACATGGTGCAGTGCCTATTTCAAATCATGTCCAACTAGGAGAGGTGGCTATAATGTTTCTGAACATTTTTCAATTATAGGCTAATTTTACTTCTTGATATTTGAGAATACATTTTTTTGCCTACAAAAAATGAAGGCCTAATAATAGGCTATAGCCTAATATCACTGTTTTATTGTACTGAAACAAGACATATGCAGTCAACATAAATATAACAGCCACAGGGAAATGATTCTGCAGCTATAAATAACAGATGTAACATTTAGAGTTAACATTTTCAAATGTCACAAATAGGCTATTCTTGGAGTGTTATCACCATTACAAGGTAGGCCTACAGTACATTCAACAACGTATTTAAAATAAACAATTCAACAATAATATTTAAGTAAACTGGCTAGTCAATTTCTTCACTGGATATGAAAGTAGCCTAAATGATTATATTCAAATGCTGTCATCCTGACACAGGGGCTGAGTTTTCACCACATTTCCTGCTTCACAACTGGCTATACAACGATGAGATGCATAGGATTACAGAGAACTGTGGTGTTGTCCGTCTCTCGTTGGCAGTGACAGCCACAGTGCATTATTACTCACGGTACGAGTTTGAGACTGGCCGAGCGCGTACCAAAAGTAATAATGGACCGTGAAGCAGGCAAAAACTCTTATCTTCGGTTTATCTGTGGGGAAAAAATCCCAGGTTTGATCTGGCTATGAGAAGCCAACAATCATCTATATCCCATTTTACAATATTGTAAAATTCCATTGGGCCTTGAGGTTAGAGGTTGGGGTGTGAGATTGTAGCTTCCATCTATCTGAAACAAGAGAAAAAGAAAAAAGATTAGCCTGCACAACCCACTGGGCACACACTGGTTGAATCAACGTTGTTTCTACGTCATTTCAATGAAATGACATTGAACCAACGTGGAATTGACGTTGAATTGACATCTGTGCCCAGTGGAAATTTGATGTCAAAGGTACATGAGCTTTACCAATATCTAGCCTATATTATAGGGCTGCATTTTGAATAGCAGAACAATTATCAGGCCTAGAGGGCAACATGCATAGCCTAATACAGTGGTTCCCAACCTTTTCCCGTTACTGCACTGCCAACTTAATTTTGCTCTGCCCAGAGTACCTCTGAAGTACCCCCTCATGTGCATTTTACCAGTAGGCCTATGGTCTCTTCTCAAGTACCCCCTGTGGATAGGCCAAGAACCCCCAGGGGTCCTAGTACCCCTGGTTGGAACCACTGGTCTAATAAACCAAGGAACTTGTTAGACCATTGATCAGCAGAAGATATTGAACATTTAAAGCTTAAAAGCATAAACAAATTCAGGTCATAAGCTATTCTTAGACATTACAATGATCATACATTGGCCTGTTTTGAATTGAAGAATTTAAGCCAGTGATGTAAATTACACAATTTGGACCCGACTTCTCATGCTGGGTGCATCAACCCCCACCTTGACGCAAAAAATGTTGTGATTTTACAGTGGCCTACCCTCAAATACAAATGTCCCACTACACCTGATGTCCCACTAATGACTTCACCCTATTGCAATAATTCCTTGAATTTTTTACCTAATCCCAATGACTTGGTGATTTTTTTTGTTGATTTCACGTTGAATTCACGTTAGTTGAAAACTCATCCAAATGTAACTAAAAACTAGACGAACATGGACAGTGGGTAGGCTTCATGTAGAAACATTTCATTGTTTCAAGTAATCAAGGACAAATAACAAATAGCATTTTCTGAATTAAAAACGACAGAGTACTAGTTTGAATATGTGTAACCCTATGTTACTTTTGCATATCACAACTGCATCATGATAATACTGTATCTTATGTTTTCTCTGGGAAAAATAAAGTATATTCTATAATCATGAAATGTCTTCCTTACTTACCATAGAATGGAGAACACAATGCCAAGCCTCTTGAGACTACCTGGTTGCAGCTGCCACATCACCTCTATTCACTTGACTGACTTGTAGGGCTACTTTGCCATCGCGACCATCTCCCAATATTGGTTTCATCACAGTATAGGCTACAAATGTGTATTTCCCTTGTGTTCCGTCGCTGCGGAATGGAGAAGAATGGTATAGCCTGCGCGTTTTGGAAGTGCTTTTTATGCATACCTTCCTGTTGCGGCCGGGAACTGGACGGTCATTCCCAAGCCGGAATTCCTGTGTGTGTTTCCAACTGATAAAATAAATTGTAAAACGAAAACACCCTCCATCCTGCTGAAAATGCTTCATGAATGACAACTTCAAAGAACTACGTGCTTTCTAGCGTCCATGTGTAAAGCAGCTTGAGTTATACAATCAATTGTTTGTGTTTGTAAAAATATATTAATTAGACCAGAATTACTGTAGTTAGGAGGGCCTAATTCATCCCATTGCAAATGGCCATTAATTAGGCCTAAAGAAGTTCAGAATGAGGCAGATTATGAAGCCATATAAAGGCAATTTACCTGTGTCAACTGAAATGGATTCCTCTACATTAAAATACATGTATTGTCATAGACTACTGTAGCATTTATCTAAACCAAATTAATGACCCTAATAAGGCACAACCGTTATTGTTATCACTAACATGTGGACTATTTTGCTTTTTGTCCACTAGCACATTAGGATAATAGTGTAGTAAGTAGTCTACTTGTGTTGCATAGAACATTAAGTAGTTTTGAGTTTGCAAGAAAGGCATTTCACTGTACTTGTGCATGTGACATTAAAACTTGAAACTAGTACACTATAAAGGCCTAGTAAACATATATTTAGCTGCTAACAGTAATTTGTTCTAAAGGACGTTTTTACTACAAGTCTGGGGTATAAATCTGAGTGTGTGGATGAAAACAGTGATTTATCCTGCTTCCTTAGGGTCTGTGCCGTTGGTCTTTATAAAACTCTGTCAGGCCCCCTCTTTGACGCAGATCCGTTTCCTGTGTGAGGGAGACATTGTATTGTTCTGAGGGCCCAGAGTGCAGTATCACCATCCTCCAGTCACTTCCCGCTTCCTCTCAACCAGGAAATGCTGCATTGCTATTTTCCACCAATAATCCAGATTTCAATTCAATCCTGCAAGTTGTAAAATTTTGAGAAGAGAATTTGTGAACCTATTGACCGTTAAATGGTGAAGGAGTCTCCCATTGGAAGCATTGATGTGTTAATACACCTAGGCCTGGGCCAGATTTACTAAGTGTTCAGCAAGGAATTAACACCAAAATGAAGGCTAAAACATGACACTGTTCATGTACACTCTAGCTTGACAAATATGTATATTTTTTAACCTTTACTTTACAATTTTGTCCTGTTCACATTGTTCCTATATAAAAGACAGATGCGAACTAGTCTGCGCAATGAAATCACAGCTGAGCCTTGGTATTGTTCCATACGTTGTTATTGCAAGGTATATTCAGCCTGTAATCTTAGACAACTAGTCTCTGGGAGTGGTCTTGGTCTAAATGGAAGGCTCTTGGTCATTTTAACTAACAGCACACAAGGAATGTAAAGATATTCCTTGACTGCACAGACACATCTCCAATGCATAAATCCATATGAGTCTAAATAAGTGTTCAGCGTTAAGGCTATAACTAAAGTCCATCAATTACCAAAGTCCAGCATAAATGGTTCCCACATTTTAATGATCAACAAGAACTACAGAATGTTTGAATACATTGTCTTGCATGCCTTTAATTTTGAGCAAAGATCAGCACAGTTGAAGATGTTTTTAGACACAAAGATGTGTATGAGGAGGGTGTAAATCACCCCTTTCAAATAAAGGGGGGTGGGGTCTCAATCCAGAGCTGTGACATGATTTCCAGTGCTGGGAGCCAAACAGGAATTCCTGGCTCCCCATACCAAGTCTCCGCTTCCTCTTCAGAGAACACAGAGCGACCTTGTAGGGGGGTGGATGCAAATTCCCCAGCTCATCCAAAGCAGCAGTAACAGCACCATTGTGTAATTTGGGACTCATAATTAGGAACATAATGAGCCTAATCTGTCCATCATTTTGATCCCCAAATGACCATCAACACACACACACACACACACACACACACACACACACACACACACACACACACACACACACACACACACACACACACAGTTCAGTCTTCAGAAGGGGGATTCTTGCCCCAGGGCTGCATCTGCTTGAGTATTTAAACTAGACAAGCTCAAATAGCACAGCTTGTGTTACGATGGCTCATTCATGCTCCGAGATCGTACATTAGTAGAACAGGCAGCCATTCTAGAAGGGTCTGCTGTCTAGTGTATGAACGATACATGTAGCCAAGGACCGAAAAAGACAGTTCATAATGGACAAGAGGGAAGGTCAGGAGCAGCACAGGATGTATGAGGGGTGTGGTGCAAAACAACCTAAATCTCACACAAACAGAACGTCAGGGCTGCTGGCTAAAGCATGAGAGAGTTACTAAACTCGTTTTGAATTCCTTTGCTCCCGGTACTTAGGCCCATTGCATTCCAAACTTGAAAATCAAATCGAGAACAAATGAAGGAAGTGATGTAAGAAGTTCCTAACTTTATCGTGGCCTAGCAGTCTTCAGCTGCTAAACTAATTACCCCCTCAGCGTTGAGGGCCCCAGGGCCTACCGCATCTCTAACACCCTTTTCATAGTACTGAGCCCAGCCAAACCAAGCCATACTGCACAGGCCTGGTTACGCATCGCCCATAGTTGTTGGAACCATGCTGGAAAGGAAATATCCAAGCCAGTACAGTGTGGTTCTTCTGGCACAATAGTGTGAAAAGGGTATCCAACAAGATAATTGACACATCATGAGGACTAATCAGTGTATCAGTCATCATAAGATACTATCCTATCTACAGTGAGCTCCAAAAGTATTGTGACAGTGACACATTTTATTTTGTTGGCAGTGTACTCCAGCACTTTGGATTTGAAATGACTAGGATGTTAAAGTGCAGACTGTCAGCTTTAATTTGAGGGTATTTGCATCCGTATCGCATTAACCATTTAGAAATTGCATCTCTTTTAGTACATAGCTCTCCCATTTTAGGGGACCAAAAGTATTGGGACAAATTCACTTAAATGTGTATTGAAGTAGTCAAAAGATTAGTATTTGGTCCATTATTCCTAGCACGCAATGATTACATGTGGTCCTCTGTAGCTCAATTGGTAGAGCATGGCGCTTGTAACGCCAGGGTAGTGGGTTCGATCCCCGGGACCACCCATACGTAAAAATGTATGCACACATGACTGTAAGTCGCTTTGGATAAAAGCGTCTGCTAAATGGCTTATTATTATTATACATAAAGCTTATGACTCTACAAACTTGTTGGATGCATTTGCTTTTGTTTTGGTTGTGTTTCAGATTATTTTGTGCCCAATAGAAATGAATGGTGAATAATGTATTGTGTCATTTTGGAGTCACTTTTATTGTAAATAAGAATATAATGGTTCTAAACACTTCTACATTAATGTGGATGCTACCATAATTATGGATAATCCTGAATGAATCGTGAATAATGATGAGTGAGAAAGTTAGAGGCCTAAATATCATACCTCCCCAAAAATGATAATCTCCCGTTATTGTGATGGTGTCTTGGGGGCATGATATTTGTGCGTCTAACTTTCTCACTCATCATTCATGATGCAAAGCAGACTGTCTGCACTTTAACCTCATAGTCATAGTATAATTTCAAATCGAAAGTGCTGGAGTACAGAATACTAAAATTGTCACTGTCACAAAACTTTTGGAGCTCACTGTATATGTGATGTGCATGTTGAGCAAATTAGATTTTTGTGGTGAAATAATCCGTCTAATTATGAAAGTAAGTATGCAAACTAGCACATGCACACACATACTCCCATAGTCCCATAGGGCGGCGCACAATTGGCCCAGCGTCGTCCGGGTTTGGCAGTCATTGTAAATAAGAATTTGTTCTTAACTGACTCGCCTAGTTAAACAAAGGTTAAATACAAAATAAAAATAAAATACAAAAATACTCACTCTGGCTCTCTCTCTGGGAAAGAACCAGCAACTCATACGGATTTGCTATGACACATATGCCATCTAGTGGGCTGAATAAGTGTTAGGACAAGTTGTCATTACAGATATATAAACGGTATGTATTCATAATTTGGCTTTTCTACAGAATATAATACATCCCTTATTTCCATTTCATAGTGTTATTTATTTCCAAACTCCAACATAGTATATTAGACTTCAGAAAACATTTCCAGGAGAAACAAATCCCAAAGTGGAACAAAGAGGTATTCTTCTTCTCAAAATAAATAAAACAGGCATGAATTTACTATAAAATAAATAACTTAAAATAAAGACATGATTCCAAGCTTTAGCATATAGTTATCACATATCACACACCAGAGTATATAATTACATCATTACTATCAACAGTCAAGAAATAAACCTTGCTTTCACACCAGTTCTGTACAGTATAAGGGACAGTACACAGTGAATTCAAAGCACAAAATACTTCCAGAATACACTGAAACTTCAGTTCGGTAATATGCATCTCTTTATCAATAGACATACAAAAACTTCCGTTTGTCAGTTTGAGTTGGTAATCAGCTAATGCAAAGAGCTGCAGCTCCCAGATTAACTTCAGTGAAAATAAGCTTTTAAAACAGAAGAGCGATATGAAACTGTCAGTGTCTCTCTGGAAGATGGCAAAACTGCATGGACATATCAATAATTCATCGAAAAAGCAAAAGTGGTCATGCTTGCATTGACAAAAAAGAAATGTCGAACTCACAAAAATGTTTTGTTAAAATTACAAAACCACAGGCACAAACACAGGGTAAGAAAGGAACAAGGTGGGATGAGTTAACGTAATAGATAGTCAGACCCTCTGTAGGACTGGCACAGGCAAGACAGGGCAAGCATGCATGCGTAGACAAACATAGCGCCAACCAAAGAGTAGCTACCGCCACCACAAGTAGTCAGAAAGAGAGAGAAAAGGGAAAACAAAGTGTGAGAGACGGAGAAAGAGAGTTGTGAGACAATCACCATAGCTACTGCCTGTGTGGCGGTGTAGCCAGAGAGAGCAGCTGTCACTCATATTGAAAGCCAATAGGGGAGAGCAAAACGAGAGAAGAGAGATCCGTCATCTCCGTTCAGATTGTATGCTTACCAGTAAACCTGCACTGAGTGCTTGAGTCAGACGATCACACAATGCAGTCATTTGTCACAGTTTCCAACTAAAACTCGAAAGTGAAATTGGTGCCAAAACAAATTTGTGCAGATATGTTGCAAGCCAACAATCAGTGTAATTTAAGTATGATCGGTATATAATCTATATACCCCAAAATAGATACATGGATGTGTACAGTAATCCTGAGGCATTACTGTGTTGAATAAGAGCTGGAATTGAATTCCCCTGGAAAATCAGCAACATTGTTCCAGTGCTAAGAAAACGTAGATTTATTCTGTTTTGTCTAATTGACATTACTGTAAACATGTTTTTTTGTGGCACAAACACAATTGCTTTTTTTCTTCGACATTGGGATTAAGCAATTGAATTCCAGCCCAAGTGTTCCATGGGTATTTTCCTACGGTGTAGTGTTTGTCGTGATGATAGCTTGAATGCAGGTTTGGAATAGTTGGAATATTCAATATGTAACAAGGCCGTCTCAGACTCCCCCCCTCCCTTTAAACAGGTACCGCCCCTGGGGACAAGGTACAGTATAATAGCAAGCAGCCACAACATGAACATACCCATCTGCAGTTAGAAAAACAACAACCAAGCTTGCAGAAACAATCAATAGGAAAATGACTAGAAATGGTGGTTGCCCCGCAATGTGTGTTGTTTTTGCTCCATTCAACAGAAGCCCACAATGGATTTCTGTACTGGGTCGCAAATTGGACTGCCTTGCAACTTGTCCCTTTAGTCTGTCGTCTCTCTGACTACAGTTTTAAGAGGAGGGCGCTTTTTGCAAGGACCTGTGCCCTGCCATCCCTGTGCGAGCCAAAGACTTTTAGGAATCTGCAATAAGAAAAAATGCAAACAAAAAAAGCAAACAAACAAAAATCACACAAGACATGTTAGAGGTGATGCATCAAGACACGAGGAAAGTCATTCCACGACATTCCTTCACATTCTGACAATTATTGTGGTAGATTACGTTTCCCTAGAGTAGAGTCTATGCTGCACCAGAGCATGTTTATGTACAGAAAACTCGAGGCTACATGTGTTAATCATTTTCAAAACAGAGGTATATCACCTGGTTCCAATACTATGTTCATTCATCTGATTTGACTTACTTTGACTTATCAATTGGTTCAAGCATGCAGAACAACTCAGTATCAAATAAAAAAGCAAAGCAGGGATACATTATTCATTATACAAAATAAATGAATCGCATGCCAATGATAGAATGGTGGTGGTTGCGTTACCATGTTTTTCAGAATGAAATGAACGTTTATCGGTCGAGAACACCACTGTAAACCTAGCAGGACATTCAGTAATTTAGGCGCTTCAATGAAGCCCCTTTGTCAGATTTTGGAGGAGTCAACAACAGTTTGTGGAAGAGAATACATTACTAGTCTGTTGTACCATCCTAATCAAGATAACATGCAAGCCGCGTTCTTTTCTAAATATCACATAGCTTTTTTTCCTTTACTGTGTAAACAGGCATGTCCTCTTTGAAACACGCCACATGCAACAACTGATTTAGTTCGCCTCTCTGCTTCGCAATCTTAAAGTAATCCCCTGCTGATGGTTGCTGCTCAAGAGCAGATATACGATGTACTGTGAATGCAATGCAGTGGAGGCTGGCAGAGCATAACGAGTCTCCCTTTAGGCATGCAATAATAGCTATTCCAAATAGGAATTGATATGTTTAGATGCAATGCTCTCTAATATGAGAAACCGTATTTTGTTGGTCAAATAAATCAAGAAATTGGTTATTATTATTAGTGCTAGAAGCAAGGCATAGCTGATATGCAGTGGAGGCGTGCAGAGCATAACGAGTCTCCCTTTAGGCATGCAATAATAGCTATTCCAAATAGGAATTGATCTGTTTAGATGCAATGCTCTCTAATATGAGAATCGGTATTTTGTTGGTCAAATAAATCAAGAAATTGACATTGGTTATTATTATTAGTGCTATAAGCAAGGTGTAGCTGATATCGACAGTGGGGTCGAACAACTTAACTTGGTTCTGACAATTTAACATATCCACACGTCTTCATACACACAAACAAAGCCTTCTCCTAAATTAGTTTTAACGGGTGCAAAATGGTAGAAGGTAAAAAGCCCAAGTACAAATGTAAATACAGTCCGTTGTTCTGAGAGTTCTGTCTCAATGATTCTGTGATATTTCTGAAACACCAGAGTTCAGGGGGGTTGAAATGTCAGGAGATATTTAATTTTTTGTCCACCCATTTCCCCTCTCTCTAACAATGACAATTATATGTATGTCATAGCACCTTTGGCATTTGTGTCGAAAAATTCCTTGATGTAAGATGTGGGCACGTATCCCTCTTCGTCCTCGTTCCTACGCACCCGCGTCCACCCGTCACCCTTATCCTCCTCTATGACATAAAGCAGCTCCCCCTCGGTCATGGAAATGGTGCCTTCGTTCTGACCTGAGAAGGAGACAGGAAAGAGAAAACGGCAAGTCATTGTTATTTTACAGCTGAGTGTGTTAAAATGTTACTTACTTCCAAAATGCCTATGCTGCACCAACGGTAGATCGTTAATGTGAAAAACTATCTCGCAGGGTGATGCGAAGCACCACGATCATTTGCAATCATCTAACAATAACCTATGTAATGACATACAGACTTTACATTTCTGAATATGCCCCGATGAGTTATATCTTCTTTGCAGCACTTTTCTTTAACATGGCAGAAGAAGCCGATTCCATGTTATTTGACCCAGGCGAGACATCTGTTCTGAAAAATACAACAAACCCCAATCTACAACACATATTTCCAGAAGGGGCCTTGGCATACCTTCGAATAGGTAGAGTGATTTGCAGGTTCCGATAGTGGGGAGTGGGTCCTCGTAATCAAAGTCATCATCAAAGTCGGTGCTCCGAGATTTGAGGTGATGCTCTGTGCTAGGATCCTCTGTGTAGCTGCCGTCCGGGCTAACCACATAAAGAAGAGCAACAGTAAAGACCAACAACATGGATACTGTATGTGCAATTTTTCAAGTCACCAGCCTATCATATCATCCAAAATTGCACATATGGCACGGGTGAGACTTGTCAAATCCATAAACCCATACATTTAAAGCCGTGGTAATAAGCATACATTGAGTCAATAGACAGTCCTTGTCAGTTATAATTAGAGCATAATAAATAATGTGCAACAAGCCCCCAAACAAGTTTTAGTCAAAACATATGGTAATCTCTTGTGACAGACATTGTTAGCTAGCTAGAGCAAGGTTTTTATTTTTATTTTTAATTCTGTCTGCTAGTCCACTGTTTCTGAGATATAGTAAGGGGCACATTTGTTCTACCTCTCTCGGTTGACATGTGCACAGTTGTTGTTGACTGGTGTAGTAGTCTGGGAGTCGTACAATCCACTTTGTCGTTTGTGTGGGTCACTCTTCTCCGCTAACCTGGTCTCCACCTCTACCAGCCAGGCCTGCAGACAGACATCAAAAGGTTTAGACTCAACAATACTTGATTTGTACTTGATGATACATTTCAAGGTTTATTAGTCGTATGTACGGGATACACATGGTATACACCGTCCAACAAAATGCTTACTTGCAGGTTCCTTCTCGACAATGCAACACCAATAAGAAATAATAAAAGATAAGAATACGAACATAACAATACGAACATACATTAACTAGTGTGTGGAATCCCACTCCCTTTATTCGTCTTTATTTTGGATCGATATGGGAAAGATGAGGGGAAAGACGGGGGTGAAAGTGGCAGACAAAGATTCCAACCCAGATCTTAGTGTGTGGTCTGGAGTCGTCAGCACCACCACTAGAACATACTCTGACAAACATGAAATATCTAACATGCATCGACATGGATCCTTTGTAACATTTCAACTTACTTCATATTTCCTTGCATCCAGTTGTAACTTGTCAATATTTTGGCAGATCTCCTCTAATCGTGGGTCCACACTGTTGGGGTCCCCCATGTGTGGATTCTTTATGTACACGTCCTTCATTTTAGACAGAGCATCCCTACAACGCATTCATACATTCATATTGAAGAATTGTTCTGTTAGTTTAAAACTACTCATCTAGATTCACAAATTGGACAATCACACATGTACTCTACCTCTGATCCATCTCTTTTTGTATTTCCTTGTTAATGTCACTGATTTTGGCCTGGAGTTTCTTCCTCCTCTGTTCAGGAGGCAGGTGACTACAATCTTCAGGGCCAGAACCCTATGAAAAAACAAACCACCAAATAAACACCCAGACCTACACTACCAGTCAAAAGTTTGGACACATCTACTCATTCATGGGTTTTTCTTTATTTTTACTATTTTGTACATTGTAGAATAATAGTGAAGACATCAAAACTATGAAACAACAAATATGGAATCATGTAGTAACCAAAAACGTGTTAAACAAATCAAAATATATTTTATATTTGAGATTCTTCAAATAGCCACCCTTTGCCTTGATGACAGCTTTGCACACTCTTGGAATTCTCTCAACCAGCTTCATGAGGTAGTCACCTGGAATGCATTTCAATTAACAGGTGTGCCTTCTTAAAAGTTAATTTGTGGAATTGTCAGTCAATACGGAACATTTCAAGAACTTTGAACGTTTCTTCAAGTGCAGTCGCAAAAACCATCAAGCGCTATGATGAAACTGGCTCTCATGAGGACTGCCACAGGAATGGAAGACCCAGAGTTACCTCTGCTGCAGAGGATACTTTCACAGAGTTTAAGTCACAGACACATCTCAACATCAACTGTTCAGAGGGGACTGTGTGAATCAGGCCTTCATGGTTAAATTGCTGCAAATAAACCACTACTAAAGGACACCAATAAGAAGAAGAGACCTGCTTGGGCCAGGAAACACAAGCAATGAACATTAGAACGGTGGAAATTTGTCCTTTGGTCTGGAGTCCAAATTGGAGGAGGAGGTGTTTTGGTGTGAGGGTGCTTTGCTGGTGACACTGTGTGATTTATTTAGAATTCAAGGTACACTTAACCAGCATGGCTACTACAGAATTCTGCAGCGATACGCCATCCCATCTGGTTTGGGCTTAGTGGGACTATCATTTGTTTTTCAACAGGACAATGACCCAACACACCTCCAGGCTGTGTAAGGGCTATTTTACCAAGAAGGAGAGTGATGGAGTGCTGCATCAGATGACCTGGCCTCCACAATCCTCCGACCTCAACCCAATTGAGATGGTTTGGGATGAGTCGGACGGCAGAGTGAAGGAAAAGCAGCCAACAAGTGCTCAGCATATGTGGGAACTCCTTCAAGACTGTTGGAAAAGCATTCCAGGTGAAGCTGGTTGAGAGAATGCCAAGAGTGTGCAAAGCTGTCATCAAGGCAAAGGGTGGCTATTTGAAGTATATTTTGATTTGTTTAACACTTTTTTGGTTATGACATGATTCCATATGTGTTATTTCATACTTTTGCATATTTGTTATACTGAATGTTATCAGATCTTCAACCAAAACCTAATATTAGATAAAGGGAACCTGAGTGAACAAATAACACAACAATTACATACTTATTGAAACGAGCAGTTCATGCTTGAAAACCCACAAATGCCGCTGAGTTAAAGCAGTTCTGCATGCAAGAGTGGGCCACAATTCCTCCACAGTGATGTGAGAGACTGATCAACAACTACAGGAAGCATTTGGTTGCAGTCATTGCAGCTAAAGGTGGCACAACCGGTTACTGAGTGTAAGGGGGCAATTATTTTTCCAAACAGGGGAATTGGGTGTTGCATAACTTTGTTAATTAAATAAATAAAATAGTATACTTTTTTGTTGTTATTTGTAAACTCAGGTCCCCTTTATTTATTATTAGGTTTTGGTTGAAGATCTGATAAAATTCAGTGTCAAAAATATGCAAAAATAGAGAAAATCAGAAAGGGGGCAAATACTTTTTCACAGCACTGCACTTTATATTGTTGTCAGCAACAATGAGATCTGAGATGAGCATATTCAGTTGAAAGTACACACTTTAGATTCCTCTATAGTGATGTAGATTGCACCTGTAATGTGTGCATTACAAAACCATATAGTCATCAACCATCTGAAGAGTTATGAAAACAGTCGTGCTTACCAGCTTGAGAGAAAGCTTTCCAAGTGAGGGGAGACAATGGGACAAAAAATACACAATGTCAACATACGTTTGAAACTTTGAGACAGAAGTATGAAACTGTACAAGCAACAATGAAGGGTTGTGGATATTAAGATATATGGCATGTCAGTCTGAACAGTTCATTCGCCATTGGCAGCATTTTGTCCACCTACAGTATAAACAAATCTTAAAACAATTAACATGAAACACACACACCAACCATAAATTGGAAATTTGGACACAGTGCCAGAATAAACACAACTTCCATACGATTGTCTACAGGTGGTAGGCCAGGTGGTAGGCCAGGTGGTAGGCCAGGTGGTAGGCCAGGTGGTAGGCCCGGTCGGATGCCATTCAAAGGGATCGAGCAACTGTAGTAGGAACCACTATCAGTAGCCCATAGGCACTACGTCAATGTCATAAAGCACAGAGTCAATCTTCCCGTACAAAATCAACTTACCCCACGCTTCAGACTCCTTAAGCATTGCATTTTATGTTTGGAGGTCATGAACTCGTTGAGGCGGTGGGAGAGGGGCTCACTGGGTTGCTGGGGAGACTGGGGGCCGTTTGGCACGGCACCAGGTGATGGGGAGGTAGGGGGTGGAGGGGGTGGTTGGCGTGGGGAAGCTAACAAAGACATAAGCTATGGGTAAGGGTCATGGAGTGGTATGGAACAAAACAATAACAGAAAGAAATCAGGAAAAGTAACACCACAAATAATTAAATTATGGAAGGACAACAGAAAGAATCTGGTTAACAACACTTAAGACGGCAGCGGTTAAGTAACTGTTATTGTATGACGAGTGAACACTGTGTCCAGCACAAGTTGAACATTTAGATATAGTGTTTCCAACAAGCATTTATTTCATATTTTAAAAAAATATATCCCTCTCCAGTTCAGTTGGACACCTGGTCCACGTTCAGTCGGACACCTGGTCCACGTTCAGTCAGACACCTGGGCCACCTTCAGTCAGACACCTGGGCCACCTTCAGTCAGACACCTGGGCCACCTTCAGTCAGACACCTGGGCCACCTTCAGTCAGACACCTGGGTCACCTTCAGTCAGACACCTGGGCCACCTTCAGTCAGACACCTGGGCCACCTTCAGTCAGACACCTGGGCCACCTTCAGTCAGACACCTGGGCCACCTTCAGTCAGACACCTGGGCCACCTTCAGTCAGACACCTGGGCCACCTTCAGTCAGACACCTGGGCCACGTTCAGTCAGACACCTGGGCCACCTTCAGTCAGACACCTGGGCCACCTTCAGTCAGACACCTGGGCCACCTTCAGTCAGACACCTGGGCCACCTTCAGTCAGACACCTGGGCCACCTTCAGTCAGACACCTGGGCCACGTTCAGTCAGACACCTGGGCCACCTTCAGTCAGACACCTGGGCCACCTTCAGTCAGACACCTGGGCCACGTTCAGTCAGACACCTGGGCCACATTCAGTCAGACACCTGGGCCACGTTCAGTCAGACACCTGGGCCACGTTCAGTCAGACACCTGGGCCACGTTCAGTCAGACACCTGGGCCACCTTCAGTCAGACACCTGGGCCACCTTCAGTCAGACACCTGGGCCACGTTCAGTCAGACACCTGGGCCACGTTCAGTCAGACACCTGGGCCACGTTCAGTCAGACACCTGGGCCACGTTCAGTCAGACACCTGGGCCACGTTCAGTCAGACACCTGGGCCACATTCAGTCAGACACCTGGGCCACGTTCAGTCAGACACCTGGGCCACATTCAGTCAGACACCTGGGCCACATTCAGTTGTGGAAACGTGGAACATTTCAGATGGAAATACAATGACGAGAGTGGACAGGATTCCTTATTCTTAATGTCAGAGACGTGCGTGTGTTCGTCAACATATATTTCTGCCTGAACATTCCACAGCGTGGGGCCCTGCCGAACGCGGCCCTGGCTAGTACAGTACAGTAGGTAGAGGGCAGTCTTGTGGACTGACGGTGTTGGCCTTACCTTGTTTCTCTTGATGAAAGGCCACAGTTTTCCCCTGCTGTTGCTGCGGCTGGGCTTGCTCTCCCCTCGCGAGTTTAGATAGCTGGACTCTGACACAGTCCGCCTCATAGACAGACTATAGTCCTCAACCTCTACGTCGCCAGGTGGCTCGAAGCCAGACTTGTAGGATTCCACCACCTGCTTGGTGTCCTGTTGGGGATAGTGAGTTCATTAATGTATAACAGACAGAATATTATGAATATTCACCAAATGTATTTCAGCTTGAGGGCACCAAAATGAACCAAATTGCAGAAACTCATTTGCACTTTAAAGTGTAAGTATTCCTCTCGGAAGCCAACTTCAAAACTACAGCATTTTCAAACTCTTATCTGGCGCAGGGAGACACAATTACAGCAAAGGCATGGCTCTTCGAACACACCACAGAAAGCGTTTTAGAGTAAAAGTGCTGATCTAGGATACATTTTTATCTTCGCTATAATAAATGGATGGGGGTTGGGGGGCTGATCATAGACCAACACTGATCTCAGATACATAGTAAAACTGAGTTCACGCTACTGTATTTCTTTTTTTACCATATGTAAATGTATATGTTAACAAATGCCCCAAAACTGGATTCCTTTGAGATATAGAATAAAACTGTCACTATCGTTGATGAAACCCGTGTGCGACTTTGCCTAGCAACAATCACATCTCATTAATGTGAAAGTGGGACAGCCATTAACGAAGCGCCAAAGTCAGCGTTTTGATGGTGTAAATAATGGATCTTCTCCTCCTATATTTAGTGGGCTGCTAACCCTTCACAGCTTCAGCGAATAGAACAACGAACAACTGCAATAATATTCTCTCCGCTCTTTTATATAGAAATCCAGTCAAATGATGTCACTAAAATGTATAACAGATTTTCCTATGCACTTTCCTCACAGTTTGTCACAATGGAAAATGACTGTACATAACAAGAAACATGTTGTAAACATGCAGCAGGCCTACTAACCATTTTTGGCTGGATGGATTCTGCTGCATTGGTCATGCCATCTAAACATTTGCCAACAATAGGTAACACTTTCCGATCGACCTCTGCGTAAGTCTTCATAGACTCTCCCACTCTCTCGATCCGTTTCTCCTCCATCTCCTGTAGTTTCTGCAGCAAAGAAGACATTGTTTGATTACTATCACTTAAAATAGGATTGTGAGTTGCCAATCACATACACATCAGTTATATTGTGAATAGGGTGGATGTGAGTACTGGCAGTACTTGACTTGGACTGAAATAGGTGTCGGTACTCATTTTGGGTGCCGGTACTGTTTATATTTAGGTGCAGGAGCTAATATTCTATGAGGTGCAGGTGCTCAAGCAGTAGAAAATATGAGGAGCTCCGGTGAGCTCCTGCCCAAGTCAAGCACTGCGTACTAGTGAATGCAGTGAGTTTCTCCCTGATGCACTTCCAATCATTCGGTACTGTGAGTGAGGTGAACTACCTGAAAGATGTGAGGTATGAGGGTATAATAATGTGCATTCTGCTCCTTGTTGAACTTCTGCAGGTAGGTGAGGTATTCATTCTTGCTGTCCTCTGCCACTTGGTGTTTCATCTGGGCCTGCTGTCTGGCCTGTACACCGCGAGGGAGTTCAGAGAGCGTTTAAAGATTTGCATGCACACCAACAAGTGGGACTGTAAACCTTGCGTTGTTCCACAGAACACTGACACAGTACATTGTGTGTTAACACGCATAACATTGATCAAAGCAAAGTCAATCTTAAAAAAAGAAAAACAGAATGTGAATAATATTGAACTGAAACCCCCATACAGACAGTATAGTATGCTTGATTTAAAGCACAAAAACAACACAAATCTCAATACCACACATTATATAAGCACCACTGTCGTTATAGTCCACAGCATGTTGTAAAAACAACGACCCAATCGCGGCCTAGGCCAGTAATACATTTTCATCAAATGATCACGAGAGAGTTGAACCAACCCACCCTCATCCTCTTATAGGGTTACATTTTTGCATCTGACATACCAGGATCTTAACAGTGTCAATTAATATTTCATTGGGCTTTAAACCTCCTCTGCCACGTCGAACAAGACAAGGAAACACGGCTAAGGGAAGTGCCTATGACATAGATACATTAGTGGCAGGAAACTAGAATTCGGTGGCTTTCCTTTCCTCTTGGAGGGAGAGAGGAGTGTTATATGTTATTGTTATATATAGTGGATATAGTAAAGCATAGTAGAGTTATACAAATGATGACCTGAGGGTTAGTATGTGTGTCAAAGCTGAGCTATGCTGTGTTACTTTGCTGGGAGTGGGTCTCCCCAATAGTGTCAAGAATGTGTATTACACCATGCCAGGACGTCAAGACTATTGGTTGGTGTATTGTGATGCAGCTCCTCAATTCACATTTAATGTTTACAATGACCAGATGACGGAAACATTGACCATAAACAAACAACAATAACAAAAGAAAACAGCAAACTTTGTTAATTTTGCATGCACTTAATCCACCTACATAGAAGATGAACACAGACAAACTGTACACTGACAGAACAAGATCTGGATGTTGTTTCAGCAGACAGTTGAGGACTGTATCCATAGCATAACAGGACTCACAGTAAACCATCAAAACATTTTGTATGCATGACATTATACTTTGCAATCTAAACGATGATGCATTTAATTTGTGCCTATATTTGTTATGTGTTTATATATGAATATGTTTATAAATGTGTCTTTTCACTGTAGTGTTATTCAATTACCATTTAGGAATGCTGTTCCACTAACTGACCCCAGCAGCTTCTTACATTAAATACCCATTCCAATCCATAACTGCGTCCCTTCCAAGTCTTTGGAGATCTTATTTTGAAATGACATTCCGAGTGAAACTGGCAATAGTACACTACATATACAAAAGTATGTGGACACCCCTTCAAATTAGTGGATTCGGCTATTTCAGCCACATCCATTGCTGACAGGTGTATCAAATCGAGCACACACCCATGCAATCTCCATAGACAAACACTGGCAGTAGAATGGCCTTACCAAAGAGCTCAGTGTCTTTCAACATGGCACCGTCATAGGATGCCAACTTTCCAAAAAGTCAGTCAGTCAAATGTGCTGCCCCGGTCAACTGTAAGTGCTGTTATTCTGAAGTGGAAACGTCTAGGCGCAACAATGGCTCAGCTGCGAAGTGGCAGACCACACAAGCTCACAGAACAGGACCGCCAAGTGCTGAAGTGCATAGCGCGTAAAAATCATCTGTCCTCGGTTGCAACACTCACTACCGACTTCCAAACTGCCTCTGGAAGCAATAACTGTTAGTTGGGAGATTCACGAAATGGGTTTCCACGGCTGAGCAGCCGCACACATGCCTAAGATCACCATCCGCAATGCCAAGCGACGGCTAGAGTGGTGTAAAGCTCGCTGCTATTGGACTCTGGAGAAGTGGAAACACGTTCTCTGGCGTGATGAATCACGCTTCACCATCTGACAGTCCGACAGATTAATCTGGGTTTGGCGGATGCCAGGAGAACGCTACCTGCCCGAATGCATAGTGCCAACTGTAAAGTTTGGTGGAGGAGGAATAATGGTCTGGGGCTGTTTTTCATGGTTCAGGCTAGGCGCCTTAGTTCCAGTGAAGGGAAATCTTAATGCTACAGCATACAATGACATTCTAGACGATTCTGTGCTTCCAACTTTGTGGCAACAGTTTGGCCCTTTCCTGTTTCAGCATGAGAATGCCCCGTGCACAAAGCAAGGTCCATACAGAAATGGTTTGTTGAGAACAGTGTGGAAGAACTTGACTGGCCTGCACAGAGCCCTGACCTCAACCCCATCGAACACCTTTGGGATGAATTGGAACGCCAACTGCGAGCCAGACCTAATCGACCAACATCAGTGCCCGACCTCACTAATGCTCTTGTGCCTGAATGGAAGCAAGTCCCTGCAGAACTGTTCCAACATCTAGTGGAAAGCCTTCCCAGAAGAGTGGAGGCTGTTATAGCAGCAAAGGGGGGACCAACTCCATATTAATGCCCATGATTTTGGAATGAGATGTTCGACAAGCATGTGTCCACATACTTTTGGCCATGTAGTGTATGTCTACGGGTGTACATTGAACCTTACAGACATACAGACACCTAGTAAACCTACCTTGAGATAGCACCGCTATAAGACATGATGGAAAACAAAAACAGAGTTAGTTTCAGAGTACTACAGACAGGTTTTAGACGTCCTAATTATGTGAAAGTTTTATTCATTTATTAGTAATGTACTGAATGAACTACAGTACTATTAATTTTTTTTTCCACCTTTATTTAACCAGGTAAGCCAGTTGAGAACAAGTTCTCATTTACAACTGCGACCTGGCCAAGATAAAGCAAAGCAGTGCGATAAAATAAAACAACACAGAGTTACATATGGGGTAAAACAAAACATAAAGTCAAAAATACAACAGAAAATATATATACAGTGTGTGCAAATGTAGCAAGTTATGGAGGTAAGGCAATAAATAGGCTATAGTGCAAAATTATTACAATTAGTATTAACACTGGAATGATAGATGTGCAAGAGATGTTGTGCAAATAGAGATACTGGGGTGCAAATGAGCAAAATAAATAACAATATGGGGATGAGGTAGTTGGGTGGGCTAATTTCAGAAGGGCTGTGTACAGGTGCAGTGATCGGTAAGGTGCTCTGACAACTGATGCTTAAAGTTAGTGAGGGAGATAAGAGTCTCCAGCTTCAGAGATTTTTGCAAATTGTTCCAGCCATTGGCAGCAGAGAACTGGAAGGAATGGCGGCCAAAGGAGGTGTTGGCTTTGGGGATGACCAGTGAGATATACCTGCTGGAGCGCATACTACGGGTGTTAACGTTAGGTAGCAAGTGGCTACTGTGCTTGTAATTTAGCTAGCTTGTTGCTACCTGGATAGCTACTAGTAAACAATAGTTGGAACGACCGAGCGAACAGACGCGAACTGGCTGAGTCAATTCAGTGGCTAGCTTTGCACTTGGCTAGCTAACAGTAGCTGCTAGGGGTAAGTCATAACATACACTTGTGTTTTGTTTTTTACATATTGATAGCCCGAGTCGCTCAAGGAATTCGGGACATGGGTGACTAGTTAACGTTAGTTTGGCTCTCTCTGTGTGTTCGTGCCGTGAAAGGAGGGGTTCTTCTTTGTCTGAAAGCAATGGCTAGCTAGTTTGCTAACTATTCTAGCTAACTAACTGGCTGAATAAGTTGACGACGGACTCGCTCAAGCTGTCGGGACTAACCCACAACGTTAGACACGGACACGAACGATCTGCTTGCGTGTTGATACACTGGTGGTTGTTGTGGCTGAGTATTGGCGCTAAACTGTGTTGTTGGAGACCGGCATGCTAGCTGGCTGTGGCGTCTTATGACGAGGTGCCCGGACGTTTTTCACGGAATAATACTGCACCTAGTTAGCTAGTTGAATAAACTAAGTTAGTCTATTCCTAGAAAACATTGAACCGCTGTAGTTTACAACAATTATAGTTTCTGAGGTGGAAGTTGGGAGAGTTATATTTGGGAGTTGTGGTGAGGGAGGCCCCGCTCTCTCCTTTCCCAGATGTTTAGTTCATTTTTTTCCGATCTCCTCTGCATTATTGTAGCCATCTGCTGCAGCCTGTCAACTATGCCTCTGCCTATCCCTGTTCTCTCCTCTCCGCACAGGCTACACAAACGCCTCACACCGCGTGGCTGCTGCCTTTCTAACCTGGTGGTCCCTGCACGCACGACCCACGTGGAGTTCCAGATCTCAGGCAGCCTCTGGAACTGCCGCTCTGCTGCCAACAAGGCAGAGTTCATCTCAGCCTATGCTACCCTCCAGTCCCTCGACTTCTTGGCGCTGACGGAAACATGGATTACCACTGAAAACACTGCTACTCCTGCTGCTCTCTCCTCGTCTGACCATGTGTTCTCACATACCCTGAGAGCATCTGGTCAGCGGGGTGGTGGCACAGGAATCCTCATCTCTCCCAAGTGGACATTCTCAATTTTTCCCCTGACCCATCTGTCTATCTCCTCATTTGAATTCCATGCTGTCACAGTCACTAGCCCATTTAAGCTTAATATCCTTGTCATCTATCGCCCTCCAGGTTCCCTTGGAGAGTTCATCAATGAGCTTGACGCCTTGATAAGTTCCTTTCCTGAGGATGGCTCACCCCTCACAGTTCTGGGTGATTTCAACCTCCCTATGTCTACATTTGACTCATTTCTCTCTGCCTCCTTCTTTCCACTCCTCTCCTCTTTTGACCTCATCCTCTCACCGTCCCCCCCTACTCACAAGGCAGGCAATACGCTTGACCTCATCTTTACTAGATGCTGTTCTTCTACTAATCTCACTGCAACTCCCCTCCAAGTCTCCGACCACTACTTTGTATCCATTTCTCTCTCCCTCTCCTCCAACACTACTCACTCTGCCCCTACACAGATGGTAATGCGCCGTCGCAACCTTCGCTCTCTCTCTCCCGCTACTCTCTCCTCTTCCATCCTATCATCTCTTCCCTCTGCTCAAGCCTTCTCCCTCCAATCTCCTGATTCTGCCTCCTCAACCCTCCTCTCCTCCCTTTCTGCATCCTTTGACTCTCTATGTCCCCTATCCTCCCGGCCGGCTCGGTCCTCCCCTCCAGCTCCGTGGCTTGATGACTCATTGCGAGCTCACAGAACAGAGCTCCGGGCAGCTGAGCGGAAAGGGAAGAAAACTAGACTCCCTGCGGACCTGGCATCTTTTCACTCCCTCCTCTCTACATTTTCTTCATCTTTTTCTTATGCTAAGGCCACTTTCTACCACTCTAAATTCCAAGCATCCGCCTCTAACCCTAGGAAGCTCTTTGCCACATTCTCCTCCCTGCTGAATCCCCCCCCCCCCCTCCCTCTCTGTGGATGACTTCGTCAACCATTTTGAAAAGAAGGTTGACGACATCCGATCCTCTTTTGTTAAGTCAAATGACACTGCTGGTCCTGCTCACACTGCCCTACCCTATGCTTTGACTTCTTTCTCCCCTCTCTCTCCAGATAAAATCTTGCGACTTGTGACGGCAGGCCGCCCAACAACCTGCCCGCTTGACCCTATCCCCTCCTCTCTTCTCCAGACCATCTCCGGTGACCTTCTCCCTTACCTCACCTCGCTGATCAACTCATCCTTGACCGCTGGCTATGTCCCTTCCGTCTTCAAGAGAGCGAGAGTTGCACCCCTTCTCAAAAAACCAACACTCGACCCCTCTGATGTCAACAACTACAGACCAGTATCCCTTCTTTCTTTTCTCTCCAAAACTATTGAGCGTGCCGTCTTTAGCCAACTCTCTTGCTATCTCTCTCAGAATGACCTTCTTGATCCAAACCAGTCAGGTTTCAAGACTGGTCATTCAACTGAGACTGCTCTTCTCTGTGTCACGGAGGCTCTCCGCACTGTTAAAGCTAACTCTCTCTCCTCTGCTCTTGTCCTTCTAGACCTGTCTGCTGCCTTTGATACTGTGAACCATCGGATCCTCCTCTCCACCCTCTCCGAGCATCTCCGGCGCGGCTCACTCTTGGATTGCGTCCTACCTGACCGGTCGCTCCTACCAAGTGGCGTGGCGAGAAGCTGTCTCCGCACCACGTGCTCTCACCACTGGTGTCCCCCAGGGCTCAGTTCTAGGCCCTCTCCTATTCTTGCTATACACCAAGTCACTTGGCTCTGTCATATCCTCACATGGCCTCTCCTATCATTGCTACGCTGATGACACACAACTAATCTTCTCCTTTCCCCCTTCTGATAACCAGGTGGCGAATCGCATCTCTGCATGTCTGGCAGACATATCAGTATGGATGACGGATCACCACCTCAAGCTGAACCTCGGCAAGACGGAGCTGCTCTTCCTCCCAGGGAAGGACTGCCCGTTCCATGATCTCGCCATCACGGTTGACAACTCCGTTGTGTCCTCCTCCCAGAGTGCGAAGAGCCTTGGCGTGACCCTGGACAACACCCTGTCGTTCTCCGCTAACATCAAGGCGGTGACCCGATCCTGTAGGTTCATGCTCTACAACATTCGGAGAGTACGACCCTGCCTTACACAGGAAGCGGCACAGGTCCTAATCCAGGCACTTGTCATCTCCCGTCTGGATTACTGCAACTCGCTGTTGGCTGGGCTCCCTGCCTGTGCCATTAAACCCCTACAACTCATCCAGAATGCCGCAGCCCGTCTGGTGTTCAACCTTCCCAAGTTCTCTCACGTCACCCCGCTCCTCCGCACACTCCACTGGCTTCCAGTTGAAGCTCGCATCTGTTACAAGACCATGGTGCTTGCCTATGGAGCTGTGAGGGGAACGGCACCTCCGTACCTTCAGGCTCTGATCAGTCCCTACACCCAAACGAGGGCACTGCGTTCATCCACCTCTGGCCTGCTGGCTCCCCTACCTCTGCGGAAGCATAGTTCCCGCTCAGTCCAGTCAAAACTGTTCGCTGCTCTGGCACCCCAATGGTGGAACAAGCTCCCTCACGACGCCAGGACAGCGGAGTCACTCACCACCTTCCGGAGACATTTGAAACCCCACCTCTTTAAGGAATACCTGGGATAGGATAAAGTAATCCTTCTACCCCCCCCCCAAAAAAAAAAAAAAAAACTTTAAAAAATATATATATATTAAATAAATAAAAATAAAACACATTGTAAAGTGGTTATCCCACTGGCTATAAGGTGAATGCACCTATTTGTAAGTCGCTCTGGATAAGAGCGTCTGCTAAATGACGTAAATGTAAATGTAAATGTACGGGTGGGTGTTGCTATGGTGACCAATGAGCTAAGATAAGGCGGAGATTTGCCTAGCAGTGATTTATAGATGACCTGGAGCCAGTGGGTTTGGCGACAAATATGTAGTGAACTATGGCATTGCTTACTAGACTGCAAAAAGGCTTGAACTATGTGGAATATACTTTTTAATACTTTGACTATGGCATTGCTTGTATGGTTTTCACCAAATTTCATAGAAAAGGTGACTTTGTACAACAGTAACTGACACGCAAAATGTATATTAACGTTTAATGATAATTTATTCTGTTTAGGTTAGTCCATGTTAGCTTTCTGAGATTCTTGACTTGTACATTAGGTGGTACATTTCACTGCGTGATGTCAATAGTGCCTGAGAAGGTTTGCAAACTGTTTGCATCTTTGTACAATTGCAGGCAACTGTGCAATGTCAAAATGTCATGGCTAAATCAACTGAAATCAACCCTTTGCCCCCATCTTTTGGTTAGTGATGGCTTATGTTAGCTGGAATTAGCAGTGGCTGTTTAAACTCTAAACCTTGGATTACAGTCTCTCCTGGCCCATAGACTCCTGTCAGGGTAAGGAATCATATAACTCTAAGGTCTAAAATAACAACATTCTAGGCATGTTCTTTCACGACTGACAGAAAGGGCAATGTTGATGTTTTCTACTCAATACTGAAATAATAGCACTGTATTTTGGAATCGGCATTATACTGGTACAGTAACATGGCTTGGTTAGCATCTGAGGCATTGAGTTTAGAGGGAACAATGAGAAAAGCCCATAGCTGGAGCGCCATGAAGCACTGTACCCTTGTCTACCAGCAGTGATTCATATTTGGCTCCAACCCCACTTCCAAGAGGGCCACAGCATTCTCTTGTCAGTGAAGCTGTTGCCACGCAAACCATGTTCACAGCTTCATGAGTGGGAGTGGAGTGGCGTGGCGACTAAGAGTAGCTGCACATTCACACACATACACCCACCTACAGGCGCCAAACGCACACACGCATGCGCGTGGGCCCACACACGCACGCACACACACGTGATGAGGTCAAGTCAATTGTGGGTAGGAGTGAACATTTCTACGTCAGTCTATAACTTACTTTTTCAACGTCCGCTTTAGTCACGTTGATGTCAGCATCAATCTTGTCAAAGTACTGCTGGGCTCTGTCCGCCTCCTTGCAGTCTCTCTCAAATCTCCGTTTACTCTGAGGAGAGGCAATTCACATGTAAAGTTGGAATGGTTCAGTGGTGTATCTCTTCAATTACTTCTACCTCAGGAGGACACTTACGGATTCGAGTTGTTTCCAAGAATTCTCAATGTGTTGCTGAGCTCTGCGGCCATCATGGAAATGCTGTAAAAATAAAAATAAATGTTAATCTGTTAAAGGACGCATAAACAGCAGTAGAATCATTTGTGGTTTGAACGCTGAACAGTTTAGTATCTAGAACTAGACAGTCAAGAGACTTCTACATCTCTTATGAAATATATTATGACACTCATTATGATGAATGAAAGAGCTACACACTGTAGACTACAACATCCCCAACAAAAAGACACATCTACTCCTTAGCCATTCCATAGAATCAAAACTACTGAGCCAAAACTACACTGACTAAAGTGATTTGCTGATGTGCTTATTCTTGACTAATGTAATGCTCCTCACAGCATATACAACCACCTCCAAGGGCACTTACAGAGTCTCACTGAAGACTCAAAAGGCACTTCTGTTTTTGTTGTGAGTTGAATTTAAATGATAGGAGACGTAAACCATTGGTGTGGCTTTCAAAGCTAATGTTCAATTCCTGGTATCAGGACCTCATTTAACTACACCATGTTCTGGTTGGGAATTTTATGAATGAAAAAACATACATCGGAGTGAGCTATCGATCAAAGCTACCTTTACTACAGGTTAGAAAATCTAAATAATGCAACAGGAATGGTAGGACTGAAATAAGCTGGTTTCAAAAAACAAAAAAGGACTAACTCTCTTGCTCTGAGCTGAGCCATGGTCAAAGACATGCTGTCAGACGAGGCCAAAACCTTACAAAAGTGTGTCTGTGTGTGTGTGGGGTGGGGGGCTGTTACACATTGCTCTCGTCATACACACCCCCACGTCATATTAGTTCCAGCCACCCAGCTCCAGACAGAGGCCTGGTCCACTTATCAGCAGTGGAGGCTACTATGGATGGGTGGGGGCAGTAGGGTCAACCTGCTTCCAATCCATTGACCTGGATACTTGACCCAGTTCTATCCCCGGGATTTATTGGATGGGGCGGTGTAAAATGATGATCAACATCATAACAGATTATCAGCTTGATCCCTGGCTGTGTCGGTCAGAGCAATGACAATCACAAATGACATAATAGCATTTTTGCATCTGCTCAAGCAATGGCATTTGCACATTTGTTGATCTGATTGTTATGTTTTTCCAAAGCACCGTGCAGAGCCGCCACTGGTTGACCAGGGATTGGCTGGTTTCGTTCAGATCATGTGATATCCATAATCTCTGGATAGCCTCACCACAAAATGGTTGAGCTGCCAATGATCATGATCTGGGAGAGTTCAATTAATGTCTGAATGAGCGATGCACAGGAAAAGGGATGTTTTACCGATTTCCTCTCTGCTTTCAACTCCTGGATGTATCGCGTCAGCTCACAGATGATGTGAGTGGTGAGATCCTCAGCCATGACCTCGTGTTGTCCCGCATAGTCGTTCAGCTCGTTCAGGGTCATCAGGAAGGCCCGACAGGACGTGTACCTGGTGACGAGACGTGACCACGAAACATGTTGAAAAACTTTTTTCACATTTAATCACGACAGCTTTATTATTATACATCCTGAGAAATATTAACGTCACACTTGTACAGAAGATCATCAGCACATTCCATTATCTGAGAGGAATATATTTGGTCATATAATATCAAAAGAAAAAAATTGATAAGTACTGTATATTATGGACTATATAATATTCAAAATTCTAGAATTTACAGACCACTTCGACAGGGTCTTCGAACGACAGGACATACTTAGAATTCTATTTTTGTGATTTTGTGACTAAGTGGGGAAATAAGCCACGGATAACACCCTCATCTGGAAAAGGCTATATGGACACCCCTGATGCTTAAACCGATATTTCATTTCAGAATTGGTTAAAATTAGGTCACGGTTAGGGTAAGGATTAGGCTCAGGGTGGCTAGTCGGTTTAAGTGTCATGAGTGTCCGTATAGACCTTCCCCTCTCATCTGGCACTACTTCCTTCAAAGGCTTCCTCCCTTGCCTTAAGAAAAGTCTCTAATTTTCTTTCAAACAGTCACTATGCACATGTCTTGGAATTGTCCAACTGTTTTGCACATACAACGAAGGATAACTTCTTGATGGAAAAAAAGTATCCTTCTGGAAATAACCTTGGCTTTAGCTACACAGTAACCTCCAGGGCAGATATGGAGTGTTTCACTGCAAGCCATGAAAGTCTAGCCATGTTAATCTGAAACAGCTATGTTTACCCACTAACAGCCGGTAATGAGCGGAGATGGGAAATCAGAGAATTGATTACATGACTTTATGAATTAATCACAAAAATAATAGCCACATTAATGTGCATGGTCAACCTGATACAGTGAACATTAATCCTTGATGCGTTCACATTTCACTCACTTGTATTCGTCTTCCTCTCTTGAGTTTTTCTTGGGCTGATATTTTTTCGAGAGGTTTCTGTTAGGGAATGGGAAAATAATTCAGTACAGGTGTGGAAAACATGCAATACACTGTAAATGAGGAACTGTGGAGAGATACAGAGGGACATGTGTAAACAAAGATATTGTATATTTGTGCACTCATGGGGAAGGGGCGCCCAGTGACAGGATGTCAAAAGCACAAGCTGTTGATGTATGGACGGGCCTGATGTATGTAATGGGCAACTAGAATTTTTATCCTGACAAGTGACAGATTATCCTCGGTTTACCTCTGCATCTGGGCCTCATATGCACACATCTCTATGAACAACAGCGTGATTGGACAAGAAAGAGCAGCATGAGAGGCACTGTGTCAGGAAGTCATCCCTTAGCTTTAATGTGAAACTCAGGATGATTCATCCAACTGGGGATAGAGCCTTACTTTGAAAGCACAACTGTATGTGCAAGATTCATCTTGAAATATCATCATACTATCTGTACAATGAAACAATGAAAAATGTAAGATATTTCATATCATGTAATATAATATGCATCCTCTGAGTGGACTATCGTAAGCAGATACAGAGGCAAGAATTCCGGAATGCATTTCTCCCCATAAATCACTGGTAGCCTCCACTCACTGTGCTCTGCTCCAGACCATCTATTCTGATGTGTTGCTAGGCAGATTGCCAGACGTGCCAGCCACCTCTTTGTCTGCTTGCAGCCACATGACAAATCTGGATCCTGACACCACAGCACATGGTGCAAATCCCATACGCCCAGATTCATGTTAACCCTTTGGAAATAAAATGACTAACAAGACCCTAGTCTGTCTTCTCAGGCCAGTTTAAACCCCTGCTTGTCTTTTGGGGCTTTTTGCCTAATTAAAAAGGCTTAATAACTCCATTCAGTGTCCAATCCGTGCCCTCCATATTCTGATGTGTATAGTCTATGGTTTCCTAAATCAATATACTATCAACTGTAACATCAACATATGTAAAGAATTCAAATCTATTATGGCTGGTGAAGAAAAGTCACAATTTAACAAAACACCTCATATGCAATGTAAAATGGTGCCATTAGTGATACTGGCTGGAGAACAAAACACACCCAAAGGACAATCCAGTTCAGAGCAGCACTATTGCTGAGGCACAGAAAACCCCTTAAAATGTTCTCCAGATACAAGGTTGATGTTGGTTGATTATGCATGCAGGAATTTGCTGCTGTGTATTCCTTGGTGAGTGAATGGCAGATAGCGATGCAACTCATCCACTGTCCCCGGGGACTGCTCCGTCAGTGACTATCACTGTCTGGCAAGTACTGCCATATTATACAGTGGGAAGCTCCCAAGACCATTGGAGGAAAACAAATGTGGGTCATTGCTATGGATAACCTAGTAACCATGGTAATGCGTTACATACGCGACCTACACTTCCGGTTGTACTGAGTTAAAGGCCTGTATCTGTACTAATCCATCTCACTTTGTTGATACATAAACTACCACCATTAGGTAGGCCTACATTCACCTCTGAATTTAGAACATCACTTTGAAGTGGGCTGATATTCATACATTTATTTGTGCCCTTTATTTAAGCAGGTAGGTTATTGAGAAGGCATTCTCTTTAAATTACAACAACCACCTGACCCAAGACAGTGCAGTGATAGAATAGAGCAACAGCTGGCCCACGTAATATTATTATACTGTACCACTGGACCCTCGTGTATGCATGTCAGAAATGTTGATACAAATCTGAATACCAGAGATTATTTTGTCACTCTTTGTGAGCATTACCTCATTGCACTTGATTGTGGCATGACTTAGGCGACATTGGTGATACAGGCTCTGTAGTGTTTTATCAAAGTTACTAAAATCAACTAAACATGTTTTAGTAGTCCTGTACTCAAGCAGTAGTCACACCTCCGCCATTAGAGACAGACAGTATCAAAATGGGGAGTGAAGAGGGTCATGTTTTCCCAGCCTTACCTGATTTGCTTTGCATAGCTGATTTCAATTTCAGATCTCTCTTTGACAAATTTTGTATACCTCTCCACAAACTCAATGCCCCAGTGGGTGTGCTTTTCCAAGTTGTCAAACTGGTCCTGTAAGAAAAGAGACAGAAAATTAAATAAGAATAAATTATATAAACAAAGAAATATCCCCAAGTTAATTCTCAAACTCACAACAAATAGCTTGCCCTGGCTACACTGGCTCTGAAGTGGCAGGTAGTCTAGTGGTTAAGAACGTTGGGCCAGTAACCAAAAGGTTGCCATTTCGAATCCCCAAGCCGACTGGGTGACAATACTTCCGATGGGCCCTTGAGCAAGGCACTTAACTATAATTGCTCCTGTAAGTCAGAGCATCTCAGTGGCGTTTCTTCCTAAATAACTTATTATTAGAAATTAGCTATTATGGTTAAATTAGAGAAGGATAGAGTCTACATCAGTCTTTGTTGCAACACTAGGTCTGTAACTCTGCTACTACTTTACTTTATGCTGTTGTACAGCTACTATTGTATGTAGGCCTACAACATAAGATACAGGAAGCAAATTGTGAACATAATAGGACTATTGGCATTCAGTCAGCGCCGTGGGATATTTATGATATGTTGTGCACTCAAATGAACAATGTGGTGGCGGGTTCCTTTTGCATCTATGCAATGCATTCAATAGCCTATTTGTGCATACACGTAGGCTGCCACATCTAGGCCACTTAATAAAACAAAAAAGCAATCCTATTCAACTATAGGCCTAGATTCCATTTTCAACAGGAAACAATCGTTGCAAATATTGAATTCGTTATGTTGGATGTCACCCTCTGAGATTTGCAATAGGTCATTTTGTGAGCGCAAAAACGTCGTGTCTGAGAATACGTTCAACCTATGTTATTCGCTGTTCTAGAGTCTCAATAGCTATTTCATATATTATTATTATTATTATTATTATTATTATTATTATTATTATTATAAGGTGACATAAGACAGATAGCTGGGAAGAAACACATTCCAAAATGCGTTGCCTACAATACCGCGCTCGCTACAACGTTGCAAATTAAACATGTTGCCAGAGTCGCTACTATGTAGCTATAGGCTACACGCTGTAGCGTAGTTACTGTGTCTGCAGAGTATAGACCAGTGGTATGGACCCCATTTGCAATGGTTTAGTGATTGTAATAGGTTAATAAGAAAGGATAGTGTAAGCAACTACAGCTTTTCACGTAGGCAACATGGGGGATAGACATTGAGGTTCATAACAAATATATCCATCACCGAGACTGTAAAACCCGATGCTGTAGCCAACCGTTCAACAGTCGACCCAGTATAGAATCGGCCACTACTAGCCTATACCTCCGATAATAAAGGCTGCATGCACGCGCAGATAAGCATCGTGGTAGCAGGAGCTTTAAGCTCGCTCGCTACCTTATTGCAAAGACATACACAAATACTTTGTACCGGAAAATATTGAAAGGTTGTCCATCAGATAAAAGCAAGAGTTAGAATAAGTTAAATAACGAAAATATTTGCGCAGTTCTACGTACCCACAGCTCCGTCCCCCATCTGCAACTCATGGTCTCAAAGCAATTTCTTCCAAATGATCCACGATTTCTATGCATGCGTCCAATGGTATTTTTCGGGTCTATATCTGAGTACAAAGGTTTGTGTAGCTTTTCACCGACATATTCTGTCATTACAAATGGTGTTTTGCCGTCAAATCTTGGGTTGATTGCTGCTCCTACATGTGGGGCATCCAGTCCACCCGCCTAGCCCGATGACAGCACGCGGCCGCGCGCTTCACTGAGGAATCTCTCCTAGCTCCTGCTCACCGGTAGTCTGGTGTGCGTGTTGTGATGGATAATGAATGGATAGACGTTGTGATACTCAAAACGGTGAATATTTGTTATTTAAACTGTGAATATTATTTAAACATTAAACTATTCAAATGTAGGCTATTTGCAGCCCGTAGCCTACTACAGTGCATTTTGTTACGTTACAGCCTTATTCTAAAATTACAGATTTCCCACAATCTACACACAATATCCCATAATGACAAAGCGAAAACAGGTTTTCATAAATTTTTGATTGGGTCCACCTATGGTAAATTCAATTGATTGAACATGACTTGAAAAAGGCACACACCTGTGTATATAAGGTCCCACAGTTGATCGTGCATGTCAGAGCAAAAACCAAGCCATGAGGTCAAGGAATTGTCAGTAGAGCTCCAAGACAGGATTGTGTCGAGGTACAGATCTGGGGAAGGGTACCTGATATAGAAATTAATTCTATATACGGGTTAAAAGTAATAACTAAATGTTCCACCCTTAAATATAGTTGTGAAATGTTCTTGTTTTAAGTATGATTAGTACTTTCTTAGTAGTGACTAATTATTACACTCTGAAACTGTGTGAGATGTGTTAGAATCTACTACCTGGTAATGTGTGAGTGTAGGACCAGTAAAGATTATGACATTGTGCTACTATTTAGCAACGTGAGTAAGAGTTAGGCCAGACAACAAAGGACAAGGAGAACTGTCTACAGGTGTTACGAGAATTTCTAAGCTTGAATCATTACCAGAGGTTGTAAGGCTCTGGTTTTAATCATAAATGATTCAAGGTCCACAACCAGCAAGAATGATCTGTATTTTGATTCATGGAGAGCTCTGGCGCCAAAACCCATACACTCCTGTTTTATACCCCTTGACACACAAAGGCATTTTGCTCCGCCCACCTTTAGGAGTCTTTTTGTAACCCGTTTTCTCAGTCCCCTTCACCCTGGAATGTTTAGTCCCGCCCCCCTCTGTTAGTAGGTTGACAATACATTATAATTGTAACACAGTTTATACATTTATACTGTATTTGGGGTGAAATCCTTTAGTCATTATTCTTAAAATACAAATTAATCTAACAACAGGCAACTGAGAAACCAAGATAACTGAGGAATTTAGGGAGGAGAGAGACTATGATAAGAAAATGCATGTGTGTGTGTGTGTGTGTATGTGTGTATATGTGTGTGAACTGATGGTCAGGAGAGCAATTATAAAGTGGAAAACTACAGCCTGCCTACAGAGAGGAGGGATTTTTGTATGACGTATGAGTATAAAAGATGGACTCTGAAATTGTGATGGCAGAATTCTCAATGAATAAGATCTCTGACTATGCAGATCGGGACTCTGTCCGTTACTTAAATCCCTAAAGACTTACAACCTTTTAGGAGACGCACAGAGACACTGAAATAGTTTGTTAAATAATTCACATAACAGTACCAAAACATTTCTGCAGAATTGAGGGTCCCCAAGAACACAGTGGTCCATCATTCTTAAATGGAAGAAGTTTAGAACCACCAAGACTCTTCCTAGAGCTGGCCGCCTGGCCAAACTGAGCAATCAGGAGAGAAGGGCATTGGTCAGGGAGGTGACCAAGAACCCGCTTGGAGTTTGCCAAAAGGCACCTTAAGTACTCTGACCATGAGAAACAAGATTCTCTGGTCTGATGAAACCAAGATTGAACTCTTTGGCCTGAATGCCAAGCGTCACGTCTGGAGGAAACCTTGCACCATCCCTACGGTGAAGCATGGTGGTGGCAGCATCATGCTGTGTGTGGGGATGTTTATCAGCGGCAGGGACTGGGAGACTAGTCAGGATCGAGACAAAGATGAACGGAGCAAAGTACAGAGAGATCCTTAATAAAAACCTGCTCCAGAGCGCTCAGGACCTCAGACTGGGGTGAAGGTTCACCTTCCAACAGGACAACAACCCTAAGCACACAGCCAAGACAACGCAGGGGTGGCTTCAGGACAAGTCTCTGAATGTCCTCGAGTGGCCCAGCCAGAGCCCGGACTTGAACCCAATCTAACATCTCCGAAAATAGCTGTGCAGCGACACTCCCCATCCAACCTGAGATTTTGAGAGGATCTGCAGAGAAGAATGGGAGAAACTCCCGAAATACAGATTTGAGGCTGTAATCACTGCCAAAGGTACTTCAACAAAGTACTGAGTAAAGGGTCTGAATACTTATGTAAATGTACTATTTCATTTATTTTTATTTTTAATAAATGTGCAAACATTTCTAAAAACCTGTTTTTGCTTTGTCATTATGAGGTATTGTGTGTAGATTAATGGGACGGGGGGACGGGGGGCGGGGGGGGTGTCATCCATTTTATAATAAGGCTGTAACTTAACAAAATGTGGAAAAAGTCAAGGGGTCTGAATACTTTCCGATTGCAATGTATATGTTCACTCACAAGGCAAATTATATTGAGGTTCCAGTAAGGCGCTCCAACAGATGTTGCAGCTGTAGGCCACATAAATACAGCAGAACATAATTACAAAATAAAACATGATACATACAGGCCTATGCAATGGTGTAAAGTATGCAAGTAAAAACACTTGAAAGTACTACTTAAGTAGTTTTTTGGGGTCTCTACTTTACTATTTATATTTGGACAACTTTTACTTCACGACAATCCTAAAGAAAATAATGTACTTTTTACTCAATACATTTACCCTGACACCCAAAAGCACTTATTACATTTGAATGCTTAGCAGGACAGGAAAATGCTTTGTTTGTAAATGATGTCTGAGTTTTGTTGTGTGCCCCTGGCTATCCTTAAATAAAAAATGAAAATTGTGCCACCATTAATATAACGAATTTGAAATGTATACTTTTACTTTTTATACTAAAGTATAATTTAGCAATTACATTTACTTTTGATACTTAAGTATATTTAAAACCAAATACTTTTAGAATTTTACTCAAGTAGTATTTTGCTGGGTGACTTTCACATCCTTACTTTTACTCAAGTATGACATTTAGTACTTTTTCCACCACTGGGCCTATGTATTTCTATACAGTAGACCTTCAACTGGTAGAGTATGTAACAACACTGGCTAATGTAATAACTTAATCATGTAGGCTAATGTTTTTATTTTTATAGGATAATGTGATAGCTTAATCACCTGGATAAGGCAATAAAACTGTTGAAAGGATAAGGTGATACGTTTTTCAGGATAAGGTTAATAGCCAACAGCTTACTCTTTTGACATGTAGGCCTTTACAGTATAGCAACAAGTACAGCTAATAATAAAAACAAACGACTGAAATAACCACCATTTTGACTGTCACTATAGCAATCCATGAAATACAACGTGACACTTTGAATTATGTTGAGCTTGTCATGTTGACTCTTCCAAAGCTTGTTGTGCTGTGGCGGGCATGTTTTGCCAATTGAGCTATCTCCTGTGGGATCAGAGAGAGGTCGTTTAGAGGTTTAGCTGATCAATTACCTGGACAGAGCTGACCTATACAATAAAGCAATAAGAATCAGACGTGTAGTAGACTTACATCTGAGCCCCCCCCCCCAAAAATATAATTTTTGTTATATTTATGCAATAAGGCCTGAGGGGGTGTGGTATATGGCCAATATACCACGGCTAAGGGCTCTTCTTACGCATGACGCAACGCAGAGTGCCTGTATACAGCCATTAGCCGTGGTATATTGGCCATATACTACAAACCCCCGAGGTGCCTTATTGCTATTATAAACTGTTTACCAACGTAATTAAAAACAGTAAAAATCAAATCACATTTTAATTTGTCACATGCGCCGAATACAACAGGCGTAGACCTTACCGTGAAATGCTTACTTACAAGCCCTTAACCAACAATGCAGTTTTAAGAAAGAATACCAACAAAAAAAAAATCACTAAAACATACAATATTAAATAATACAAAATAAAAGTTACAAATAATTAATGAGCAGCAGTAAAAATAACAATAGCGAGGCTATATACAGGGGGTACCGGTACCGAGTCAATGTGCGGGGGCACCGGTTAGTCAAGGTAATTGGGGTAATATGTACATGTAGGTAGAGTTAAAGTGACTATGCATAGATAGTAAACAGAGAGTAGCAGCAGCGTAAAAGAGGGATGGGGGGGGCAATGCAAATAGTCTGGGTAGCCATTTGATTAGATGTTCAGGAGTCTTATGGCTTGGGGGTAGAAGCTGTTTAGAAGTCTCAAAAAGTAATGTTTTGTCGTACCCGTGGTATACGGTCTTATATACCATGGCTTTCAGCCAATCAGCATTCAGGACTCGAACCACCCAGTTTATAATGACCTTCAAATCAATCTTAGTCTACATTAAATGCCTTTTAGGCACAGTCAATGACTTACCTTATTTGATGCAAACTGCCTCTCAATCTGCTCCAAGACATCTGGTATCTTCTCAGCAACTAACTCGGGTATGACATCACCTGGGAAAACCAGTCACATACATTGGCTATGGTTTTCTGAAGGGAAAATTATAGTAATAATAATAATAATATGCCATTTAGCAGACGCTTTTATCCAAAGCGACTTACAGTCATGCGTGCATACATTTTTTTTGTGTATGGGTGGTCCTGGGGATCGAACCCACTACCTTGGCGTTACAAGCGCCGTGCTCTACCAGCTGAGCTACTATAGCACTACATTCAAGGTGAGGAGTGTACACTAACCATATTGGGCCATCGCACTGAGGAGGCTACAGAAGTTCCCTACGATCTCTGGGTTGTCATGGTGTTGGAGTTTTGCTTCCTTGAGAATAACTAATCCACTTCCTCCATTGGGGGCGAGGAGAAGCCTGAAAGCAGCCAACTCTAAAAGGAATGTAGGAACAGGGACAGTTCTCATATATTCTGATATGCAGTCTCAATGTTTATGTTGACTCACCTGAGCTTTTGACAAGACTGTCCAGAGCAAGAAATGCATACTTCACCACATGGCTATGCCTTAAATGTGCTTGGAGTGCGTGCATCAACAGAAGGGTGGAATCCTCAATGTTCTGGTCTTCAGATAAACCTATCAGCGGAGAATCCACCAATCAGTCAGTCAATCAATCAATCAATCGAGGTGATTAATCAATCATTTGGGTGTGTTGGTGCGCAAAGACAAGCTGTAGAAACTACATTTCTGACTGATTTATATAATATGACTTAAGGCGTTTTCACATATGAAATTCAGTACCCTGGTTCGGTTTCCTGGAGCGTTTGTGAGAATTCTATAGAATACATTTTGCTTTCACAAGACCTGAAAATAATAGTTTCATGGTGCAATTAGTAAGATGCACATTCTACATGATGTTAGCAAGCTAGTGTAGTAGTGTGATGTTGTTCCCCTAGATTATGCACCAAGTTGCACACAAGGACAGTTCAAGTAGGCCAGGTCAAGAGGGGATGTTAATAAGTTAATAATAATAATAATAATAATAATAATAATAATAATAATAATAATAATAATAATTCAATGTGTTTTCTTTATTTAATTACAGCTGCATAGCTAATGTTATTTTTCGGTGTACAATTTTTTTTGGATATCTATATTGTAAATATTTTTTATTTAATACACCCGATTGTAAAAGTTTTGTATATTTTGGTTTGGTCCATCGCAACGGGCAAAACAATTCATGCAACTCGCACTGCCGTGTCACAATATCTGGTACTCTGGTCCTGGATCTTGGACCCGCTACTCAAGCAGGTCCAGGATTTGTTTCAGCCAGGGTTCGTTTGCGTTTCACACATGCTTCATAGCGTGGATCTGGGTACCAAACACTCCAGGATCCGGGCCATAAGAGGATATGTGAAAGCGTCCTTAATATTCTGAAGGTCTTAGCCTACCTTGTAGGGTCAGGGACCACAGGGCTGCACACACAAACTCCATCACCGTGCTGTCCTGCATGTGTGCCTCTGCTGCCACACATACAGCCTCCACAGCATCTTTTAAAGGTACAACTCCAAGGCAAAGTCCTGGAAAAGCACAATATGCTGTTCACACATACAACACTTGGGCTGGTGGTAGAGCTTATGGCGTGTGCAAATTATCAAGAAATTGCAGATCATTCCATTTACACAATGACAGCGCTCACTTTGTGCCAATATGCTCCATAAGCATTTGCAACAGGGCACGACGATGTTATGATCCTCTGGAAACTTCCTCAGTGTGTTCAGCACCTCTCTGATACCGTCCAGGTACAGCACTTCTCTGGCTGCCTGCTCTGATGAAAGGGAGATAAAACAACACTTGCAGGGGCAGCTCCAGGGAGGGGCTTGCCAGTGCTGAAGTACCCTCAACATTAGGATTAGCACCCCCATTTGCACTAGCCTGGGTACCAGACTGTTTAGCTAATATTTCACTCCAAGTACTCCGTGACATATGTCAAAGTCATGTTTAGCATGACAAGGAGTGGAAATGAGTGGAATGATAGCTAAACAGACTGGTACACAGACTACATTTGCACCCCCAAGTAAAGAATGTATTAGCACATGTTGCCACTGTGCATTTGGAACAATCCGGTAATCTGAATCGAAAATGGTAGATTGTTATTAAAGTACTACTGACCATCCCCGGAGATACAGAAGAGAAGCTGAAAGGCATGAGAGAGCAGCGGTGTTTGCTCAGGGTGACTGTGCACAGCATTCAGGACACAGGTGATCACTTCCTTGGTACGCAAACAGGAGCCATCCCCAGCTTGGCCCAGAACTGCAAGGGTATTGCAGAGAGATGACAACCTTGTTGTCTATACAACCAAACCTAACACCAACATGGCAGAGGAATCTAACCCACATTGGTGCAACCCACCCCAAGTGTTGACCTACTTGCAATTAAACGCTGTTGTAGAACCTGGCAAGCATATTGCTGAACACCTGCACATTCCATGTGACTTTGCATGGCAGTGGTGACGGCCATAACAACGTCAGTTACCCTGTAGAATACTACCATAACAATTCAAAGTTAACGTAGAGGGCATGTTTTTCTAGAGGAACAATTGTAATATCCTGGTCCCAGATCTGATTGTTTGGCATGACAAGGACCATGAGTTACCTATACAGCACAAACAGATCTGGTACTAGGTTAGGATTTGTATGAGAATTATTTTAAAGACCATCGCCCATATGAGCAAAGTAAACAGCCTTACCGTTCTTCTCCTCAGACAGCAGGTATGACAGAGCTGACATCTGGACAGATTCCACATCTCTGTAGGTCTGCATGAACTCTGCAAATGTAAAGATAATTTCAATTACAATTTACCACTATTCGTCAGAACACAACCGCAAACTCTTAATAAAGGACAAGTAGGCTATAGGGATTAACATCTGCAGTAATTTAGACACGTACATTCATTCACAGTATTGTGCAAAAACACACATAAATACATACATACATACATACATACATAATTGTAATAAAACCATTAGGGAATGAAGGAGGACAGTAAAAGGAAATACTGACCTAGAACACTGTCAAAGCCTTGGTGGAATGGTGGACCATGGACACCAGGGGGCAGTGTTTTCTTCATGGTGTGTAGAGGGGATCCACACAACAGCAGACACTGCTTCACCAGATCCTCATTCAACAGTTCCCTTTAGTGGAGAGATCATCTCAGTTAACCCAGAACTAAAATATTATGTAATTTTGTCAGACGGTACCATTTATGTTTACGTAGTCTGTTCACGAGACATTAGTGGAGGGAGAGCATAACACTATTCCTTTTCCCATCCTATTGCCCCCTGTACCTATAAAGTTCAAATTATATTTATTGCCATTAATAAGTACAATACATACATTGAAATGTCTCTGATGAATTTGTAAGTCGCTCTGGATAAGAGCGTCTGCTAAATGATGTAAATAAGAGCTCAATCAGACTTCAACCTTGGAATATCTCTGTGACGAGAGCTCAACCAGACTTCAACCTTGGAATGTCTCTGTGACGAGAGCTCAACCAGACTTCAACCTTGGAATGTCTCTGTGACGAGAGCTCAACCAGACTTCAACCAAACTGTGACAGCTGACAGTCTAGGGCACATATCTGTATCTGCGGGTTTTTCAATCCACCCTTGTACTTGATTGATGAATTAAGGTCACTAATGAGTAAGGAAATCCCCACACCTGGTTGTATAAGTCTTAATTGAAATGAAAAAAAAAAACCTGCAGACACGCAGCCCTCCGTGGAATGAGTTTGACACCCCTGCTAAAGGGCTACTACACTACTCACCACACGCTGGTCCTGGTCTTTGGGTTGTGGTCCAACATCATAGTGAGGACTTGGTGGAGGCCCTTGAGGACGATGACGTCCAGTGGTGTCTGGTCCTCTCTGATCCTCAGCAGCTGAGAGATAGATCCCTCCGCCTGTGGATGGGAGATCAGGGTCTTATTCATTAGTCCACACATTTTTTGGGAGGAACAAGTTCCCTGTTTCAGTCCGCTTTCTTCTGTTTGGTGCCTAGTGACTACGACAATCAGTAGTGTTTCTCAAACCTCTCTTCTAGTACCCTCAGCCTTCCCACTTCTTTGATTCATTTCAGCACACCTTATTAAACTAGTCAAACCAGGTGTGCTAGTAGGTGAAGGGGATACCTAGCCAGTTGCACAACTGAATGCATTCAACGAAAATGTGTCTTCCGCATTTAACTCAACCCCTCTGAATCAGAGAGGTGCGGGGGGCTGCCTTAATTGACATCCATGTCATCGGCACACAGGGAGCAGTTGTTGTGGGGGTTAACTGCCTTGCGCAAAGGCAGAATGGCAGATTTTCCCACCTTGCCAACGCAGAGATCTGAACAAGCAACTTTAGAGTTACTGTCCCAACGCTCTAACCGCTAGGCTACTTGCCGACCCCAGTAGTACTGGAATAGATTAAATGATTTACAGTACATAGATGGCATACTCGAGGAGAGCGGTTTGGGAAACGCTGCTCTACATATCAATCCCACCTCTATGGTAAATGAGAAGTAACTAGTCAATGATACAGACGTACATCAAGCATGTGACAGGTCAGCATGTCGAGAAGGACACACCCCAGGGACCAAATGTCGGACTTCTCAGTCGACTGATGATGGGTCAGGCTCTCTGGAGCCATCCATCGTTTGGCACCTATAGAGATACAGTAAATGGCAAACAAAGTGAATTGTACTGTTTCTAATTACAAAATAATTCAATGTAATCAAATAAAGTAAAGAACTGTTCCACACATACAGTCCTTTACTCTTTTCTGTAGCTTTACTCGATCTCCTGTGATGGAGGCAGTTCCAAAATCAAATATGACAAACTTGGCCTCTTTTGTCATCAGAATATTTGATGGCTTCAAATTCCTACAAAAAAATGAGAAATTGTACTCCGAAATTATTATTTTTATAAACCACATAACACCTGAATTGTGATACCATAGGCTATTCATTCATGCAAACTATACAGGCTTGCCTGGCAGTACATTTCAATGTGAGGGGCATGTTACCTGTGTGCAATACTCCGTTTGTGCAAGTAGGCCAAAGCATCCACCATTTGTCCCAAAAATGTCTTGATGACCTGGTTGGAAAACAACACTCATTGCCCTCAATGCTTAAGGGGTTGATAACATACAGTATGCATTTATACTTGTTCAACTAGTGATGGAAAAATCTATTGAGTTGTTGATGACCTTTTTGGTGATCTTCTTTTCCTCCTCTCTGTGATAAGTTACCACAGTGGACAGGGTGGTCATGTATGGGCAGTCCATTACCATTGAAAGAAAGACAGAAGATACCTGAGAAGGCAAAATGTTTCAGTGAGACTGACATTCATGATTTAACATTTTTAAATTTTAGTCATTTAGCAGACGCTCTCATCCAGAGCAACTTACAGGAGCAGGGTTAAGTGCCTTGCTCAAGGGCACATTGACAGATTTTTCACCTAGTCGGCTCGGGGATTTAAACCAGCAACCTTTCTGTTACTGGCCTTTCTGTTACTGCCCTATGTGTCATGTACAGGACATGTACTTATTCTGTAAATAACCAACTTACACTTTCATCCCAAAAAATGAATAACTTCTTATACGTGACGATGTTGGGATGTCTCACATTCAGCAGACAATGAGCCTGATGGAAATAACATATTACTTTGATGGACCACGGTGACAGTGTGTACCAAAACGTCAACAGATAGGCCTATCAGATGGAATAGCCAGATGGTGACATATGAATCAAGTAGCTGACATATACTAGGCGTACTACTATCACACTACCGCAAGGTAGATTATTAATAAGTAACTTTGCATAGTATCAATACTAGTTTTGTGAGAGGCCTACAGAATCTCACCTCCTGGTATGCTTGGTTGGCTCTGCCTTCATCCAAACACTCAACCTGTGGGGGGCAGAATTATATCAGAATGTCAGCATCTATTCCAAAAAGAACCAATGAAAATCCTTAGAAAATGAATGAAATGTGCGCCCACTACAGTACAGTATAACGTTACCTTCTTTAGTGTAAACTCCAGATCAGACTTTTTTTTCTTCACAAATAGAACTGTCCCAAAGCATCCGGGGCACATTGCATCCAAAATCTTAAAAACAATGTTTATTTTTTACATGTTAATGCAAATGAGCGAGTAAATAAATAAATAAAAACAAACTACTATGCTGTAACAAATGGGCACGTTTTTATGTTGTAACCATTGCAGGCCCCTTGATATTATGTCTGTCAGAAAACTACATTGAGGTTAATTGTTGAGGCAGAAACTTAAACCATGAAAATATACATATTTACCATGTAATCGTCCATGGTGCAGTGTGTTCAATATGTTGAAATCTGTGCGCCGCTTTAGCAGCAGTTTTCAGTGTTGTGTTTCGAGTAAGTGCCTAGAAACAAGGCTGTGACGGTTTTGAGGGGAGTGCATCTGCGCATGCTCAATTGCGCGCACGAGTCTTCAGATATGAATCAATGTATCGTCTCTGCCTGGGACATAATCCTACTCCACAATTATGTTTAACCGTTCAGGATACATCAGATTCAGATCAGCCTCTGCCACAGACTTTCAGCTCACCTTCGGTAATGTTAATGTTGCCATTATGTTGGTAAAGATTCGAAAAAAACGTGAGCGAAGATTGGGAGCCGAGGCTACGTTGAGATAAAATTAAGGGAACGGTGGTAGTCATGTGATTGTGACCTGCCGGCTGCGAGCGTGTGATTGGTTGCAGGCACACACTGTTAATTGTAAGTATTCTGAGTACAATTTGAGTTGGTGGCTGTGTGGACTTGGAGACTGAAGAAGGCAATGTGATGCCAAAATGTTGGAGGTGTACCCAGTACATTTCTGGTATATATAAAGTGTGCGGCTCTCTTTATTGTATAGCCTTATACAGTTTAGTCTCCGTTAGTCAGCACCGCTATTATCTTTTGGGGGGTGTGCACCATGCCTTTTACTGGACTTGGAGACAATAAAGGTAATTTTTGTGTATGACGTATTGGTTATTTTTGTACATTTAAGGGCTGGCCATGCATGCCACACCTTAGTTACATTTTTAAATGTATTCCTCTGTGTTAGTCTTGCTGCCGTCAGGTGGCGCCAGATGACGGCAGGTAGCCTAGGGGTTAAGAGCGTTGAGCCAGTAACTGAAAGGCAGACTACAGCCCCGGACCGCCAGCACAATCATTTATTATTATTTTAGGCTAGAAAAACACTCCAGGCCACTCTTGAACATCTAAAATTAACCTTGAATGAACCTTGTTGTTACAAGCCTTTACATTTTCACCTGTAGATCTATATCTAAATGATGGGTTCAACAATGGGTTCTTGTAAGATCCTCAAAGTTCCTTGGTTCTTGGCAATAAGAAAATGCCTGTAAGGTTTTGTCTTATTGAACAGACCCCAATAGTTGGTAGGGTTCTTGGAGGAACCCTTCAGAAAGTATTCAAACCCCTTGACTTATTCCACATTTTGTGTTACAGCCTGAATTCAAAATTGATAAATGTATTTATTTTCTACACACAATACCCCATAATGATGAAGTGAAAACATGTTTTTATAAATGTTTGCTAATTTATTGAAAATGAAAAACATAAATATCTAATTTACATAAGTATTCACACCCCTGAGTCAATACATGTTAGAATCACCTAAGGCAGCGATTACAGCTGTGTCTTTCTGGGTAAGTCTCTGGATTGTACAATATTTGCACATTATTCTTAAAAAACTTCTTCAAGCTCTGTCAAGTCTTGCCATAGATTTTAAAGCAGATTTAAGTCAAAGCTGTAACTAGGCCTCTCAGGAACATTCAATGTCATCTTGGTAAGCTACTCCAGTGTATATTTGGCCTTGTGTTTTAGGTTATTGTCCTGCTGAAAGTTGAATTTGTCTCCCAGTGTATGTTGGAAAGCAGACTGAACCAGGTTTTCCTCATAGGATTTTGCCTGTGCTTAGCTCTATTCCATTGCTTTTTGTAAAAAAAAAAAACTCCCTAGTCCTTGCCAATGACAAGCATACCCATAAGCAGCCACGACCATGCTTGAAAATATATGAAGAAATATGAAGAGTGGTACTCAGTGGCGACCTGTCATTCAGGGCAGAGCCCCACCTGTTTTGAGCCCCACCTGTTTAGCAAAAAGGGGGGGGGGGTGTTGTTGTCTGTTTTGCATGTTATTTTGGCATTAATACATGTCACATATCAGTTTGCAAACAATGTAAAAAGTTAATCATTGAGTGAATATAGCCGCATACAAACATGGTCTCTTTTCTGCTTTCTTGAGTAAGGCAGCTGTTTTAAGTGAGCACAACAAGGTGAGTCCAAAAATGTATTGAATTCTGCTGCATAAATGATGTAATATGCCAGGGAGATATGTATACTGTAGCTAAGAAAGTAATACTACGTGTATGTTGTGTAGTAAGCTGTTAGTAGCCCATGTGCCTCACCCTAATAATTTCGTCCCTTTCCCCCTCATAATTTAGCCTACTGTTCTGACTTTGTGGTGCACATGTAGCCTATAGCCTGTTTTAGAGAAATGTAATCATCGAATTTGTAAGAGCTTTCATTGTCTGCTTATATGCCCCCTTGGTGTACAGGGAGAATACTGTAAGAACGGCCCATGTTATGAATTCTGTCGCTGTACATTTCAAAGTGCTGAACAAATAGTTATATTGACTACGTCCATCCTAGCTCGCTCATTAATGTCTTAATCAAAATTACGGATTGCCTCTTATCCACTCGTCGTCCCCTTATGCCATAGTTTGTACATCTCAATTGTCAGTAGAAACCACATTTGCTTAAGCAAGTCAGCCATATCAGCTATGTTTTTTAAAAAGGCAGTAAATGAGGCTGAATTAACTGTTTTGCTGCTATTCAAGGCTCCGCTGATAGCCAGGTGTAGCAGTGGTAAGGATTCACTCAGATGGTGCTGAAAAGAAAGCTCTGCTGTTGGGACAACTTTATGTAGGCCCTAACAGTTTGTGGGCACCGTTTGGCACCGTTATAGTGCAATTAATGTATTGTTTAGTGTAGTGTAGTGTTGTGTTGTGTTGTGTTGTGTTGTGTTGTGGCTTTGCTGGCATGCATGAAAAAAAAATTGGGGGAGTTTGCCCCACCAAGATTTACATGCTAAAATCGCCACTGGTGGTACTCAATGATGTGTTGTTTTGGATTTGCCCTAAACATAACGCTTTGTATTCAGGACCTACTGTAAGTTTTACTTTAGTGCCTTATTGCAAACAGGATGCAGGTTTTGGAATATTTTTATTCTGTACAGGCTTCCTTATTTTCACTGTCATTTAGGTTAATATTGTGGAGTAACTACAATGTTGTTGATCCATCCTCAGTTTTCTCCTATCACAACCATTAAACTCTGTAACTGTTTTCAAGTCACCAATAGCCTCATGGTGAAATCCCTGAGCTGTTTCCTTCCTCTCCGGCAATTGAGTTAGGAAGGACGCCTGTATCTTTGTAGTGACTGGGTGTATTGATACACCATCCAAAATGTAATAATGTATGCACTCACTAACTGTAAGTCGCTCTGGATAAGAGTGTCTGCTAAATGACTAAAATATAAATGTAAATGTAATTAATAACTTCACTATGCTCAAAGGGATATTCAATGTCTACGTTTTTTAAATCTATCAATAGGTGCCCTTCTTTGCGAGGCATTGGAAAACCACACTGGTCTTTGTGGTGGAATCTGTGTTTAAAATTAACTGCTCGACTGAGGGACCTTACAGATAATTGTATGTTTGGGGTACAGAGATGAGGTAGTCATTCAAAAATCATGTTGAACACTATTATTGCAGACAAAATCCATTTGAGTCCATGCAACTTATTATGTGAATCCATTTTGGAGAGCGTCATCTGGTTGTGTTATCACTAAGCGATTTGGGGAGATTCTTTTCAACCTCTTTTATATTTTATTTGTGACAAGGGATCCTAGTACAAAATGTCTGACACCGAGCAACAGTTTATGGAAACATCCGAAAACGGCCATGAAGGCGAGGAGGACTTTAACGGAGCCGAGCCCGCCGATGAGACCAAAGCCCTGAATGAAGGCGAGGCAGAGACCGAAGCCTGCGTAGAAGAAAGACGGCATTAGAGGGAGAAGGCAAAGGGGAGGGAGAAGATTCACAAAATGGTGCCTCGGAAGGCGAAGGCGGACAGATCAACGCCAGCAAAGGCGAGGAGGACGCAGGGACAATGTTTGTTGGAGGACATAGCTGGGACACGAGTAAGAAAGATCTTAAAGACTATTTCTCTAAATTCGGTGAAGTGACAGACTGCACCATAAAGATGGACCAGCAGACAGGCCGGTCAAGAGGCTTTGGCTTTATTCTCTTCAAAGAGGCAGCTGGTGTAGACAAGGTTCTCGAGCAGAAGGAACACAGACTAGACGGACGACAGATCGACCCCAAGAAGGCCATGGCCATGAAGAAGGAGCCTGTCAAGAAAATCTTTGTCGGTGGCCTCAACCCAGACACAGAAAAGGAAGTTATCCAGGAGTACTTTGGAACCTTTGGCGAGATCGAGATTATTGAGCTTCCACAGGACCCAAAGACGGAAAAGAGAAGGGGGTTCGTGTTCATCACGTATAAGGATTAAACTCCGGTCAAAAAAGTGCTAGAAAAGAAATTCCATAATGTCAGTGGAAGCAAGTGTGAGATTAAAATAGCCCAGCCCAAAGAGGTGTACCAGCAGCAGTATGGCGGCCGTGGAGGTGGAGGAAGAGGCAGGGGTCGTGGAGGTGGAGGAAGAGGCAGGGGTCGTGGAGGTGGAGGAAGAGGCAGGGGCCGTGGAGGTGGAGGAAGAGGCAGGGGTCGTGGAGGAAGAGGCAGGGGTCGTGGAGGTGGAGGAAGAGGCAGGGGTCGTGGAGGTGGAGGAAGAGGCAGGGGTCGTGGAGGAAGAGGCAGAGGTCGTGGAGGTGGAGGAAGAGGCAGGGGTCGTGGAGGTGGAGGAAGAGGCAGGGGTCGTGGAGGTCAGGGCCAGAACTGGAACCAAGGTGGTGTTGGTGGTGTTGGTGGATACAACAACTACTGGAACCAAGGCTACGGTAACCAGGGCTACGGCTATGATGGACAGCAAGGATACAGCGGATACGGAGGCTACGGCAACTACGACTACTCCGCTGGATACGGCTATGGGGGTGGCTATGACTACAACCAGGGCAATGCAGGCTATGGGAAAACTCCAAGACGTGGAGGCCACCAGAGTAGCTACAAGCCATACTGATCACATGTAGTGCAGGTCTAAAGTAAATAAGAAAAAAGAACCCCATGGTCCGGCCACAGCGAACATGGGCTCTGGCTTTTCCTTTGGAGTTGGCAGAAATTTGGCCTCATGCCCCATATGTACAGATGAAGTGAGGAACTGGGGAAGCAAATGCCACTTCCACTTTTTATTTGATATTGTTTTGTGTCCATTTCCATTTCCAGAGATGGAAGTGTTATTTTTGCTGTACTTTTTGGTACCTTTTTTTATCTAATGTATTGTATGGTCGTATTTTACATGTCTGCTGGACTTACCAACAAACAGGAGCATAACTTCTGCTTCAGATGTGGGGTGAGGCGAGAAGGGATTAAACTAATCAAAGGTTTCATTGTAAGCTTGTCTAGTGAATGTTGGGTAGTAGACGATGACAACCAGCACTTGTTTTTTTGGCTTTTACGGAGACCCCCCCCCCCATCTTGTCTGCATTTTTAAAGTGGCTTTACTAGTGTTACAAACCATACAATCCAACCGAGCGCAAGCCTGTTAATGTAAGAGGGTCTTCCCTCTCTCACTGGAAACTCATTCCTCTAGTGTCTTGGGCAAATTGGTAGAAATAAACTTTTGGTTTATATTACACGTGGATCCTTTTGTTATTATTTATAAAACTAATGCTGTTGTGGTTACTGTTAACTGCTTTGTACTGTTAAATGGCTTGCTTGTCCTGTCCTGGGTAAGGTTAAAATCGCTTCGTACGGATGCCTCTTTGGGATGCGGTGGCAGATACTTCGTAGGCAGAGGGAATCAGTCAATGGGGGTGAAAGCCGTGCTACGTACATGTCGATTTTACTTTCCGAGCTAGCTGATCTTACCCAGCTATGGATCTGAAGTGTAACTACAGTATTTGGTATGTTATAGGTGGATAAGGTGCTAACTGTAGTCCTCTGGTAAGTGCACTCCTACCACATTGTTATTTTTTGCTTGTCATTAATAGTCCTTTGATACTTGTGTATAAAGTCACTGTTTCCATGCAATGTGCAATTATCAAGATCAGCTGGAAGTGACTTCTCTTCAGTCTGCCTGGGCCAGTGTCCATTCCAAGTTGATGCCCATGACGTTCTCTTTCCTACTGTATCAGTAGCACTTCATTTAGTTCTTAGCACTTCTTTATCCCGTAGTTACCATGTGGTGGGGGGATTGGATCTGTTTTCACAGGAAGTATAAATGTGAGAGTCAAGGTATTTTAAATGTTTTCATGTAATTATCACAAATCATAGCGAAAGTACATGGTATTCTAGTAGAAAAAATATATTGCTTGTCACTGCCTTTTCTGTCCCTCATGCAGGACCAAAAGCGGTCACTAATTCCACGTCATGAACTGTCACAAACATTCATGTGTTAGATCTAGAAGTGTAATCTTAATGATTTGGCTTTTTAGCCTTAATTGTGGTATGGATCATGAGATGGGCTACCTTTAATATGTCTGCAGTCCTTCTCTTGTCTTCCTCCACAATGGCTCCAGTTCTTGTGCTCTGTTTATGAAATGGTTAGTGTTTTATGGGATCCTTGAGACGTCCCAAGGATGCTGGATAGCAAGGACATTTATGAAATCCAAATGTCTGAAATGCACTTTAACAGTTAATCTATTAGAGTACTTGACACTATCCACACCGCTACCTTCTTACTGTGACCAATTCTTACTGTCTGATGCAATTAAATCTTTCTACAGGTTTGTACAAACCTTAGATGTCTCCATTGTCCAGTTTTTGACTGCTCTCCATGTCTGGGGAAAGAAAGTAGACTTGTCAACAGGTCCCTCCATACCTGCTTAGATGGTGTTTAGTATGGACCCGTCAAGACGGTTGGCTAAGTGTCATTGGCCTGGTCCAACCCCTATTCCCATCTATTGTGTTTGCAGGTATAAAGGCTTCAGGAAGGTGTAAGCTACCTGAAGCTTCAGGTTCCTTCAGTTCTGCGAACACTGCAGTAGGCTAAGAAGATTGACGTTAGCTGTTTTAGGATGGGACATTCCTATCACCTGTGAGTAATAAATACTATGACGTGAATGTCCTGTAATATGCAACATTCAAGGCTGCAGGGTTTGTGTTCCAATATAATTATTACTTTTTTTAAATAAACGTATTATGTGACTTGTTAAGCACATTTTTACTCCTGAACTTATTTAGGCTTGCCATAACAAAGGGGTTGAATACTTAATGACTCAAGACATTTCAGCTTTTCATTTTTAATTAATTTCTACAAATTTCGAAAAACATAATTCCACTTTGACTTTATGGGGTATTGTGTGTAGGCCAGTGACACAAAATCTCAATTTAATCCATTTTAAATTCAGGCTGTAGCACAACAAAATGTGGAAAAGGTCAAGGGGTGTGAATACTTTCTGAAGGCACTGTATATGTTTCAAATGCATAGTCATTAAAAAATTGTCAAAGACTCCAGCCACGCTAGTCATAGTCTGTTCGCTCTGCTACCGCACGGCAAGTGGTACCGGAGCGCCAAGTCTAGGTCCAAAAGGCTTCTTAACAGCTTCTACCCCCAAGCCATAAGACTCCTGAACAGCTAATGAAATGGCTACCTGAACTATTTGCATTGCCCCTCCCCCCCACCCACCCCCTCTTTTACGCTGCTGCTACTCTCTGTTTACTATCTATGCATAGTCACTTTACCTCTACCCACATGTACATGTTACCTCAATTACCTTGACTAACCTGTGCCCCCGCACATTGACTCTGTACAGGTACCCACTGTATATAGCCTCGCTACTGTTATTTTACTGCTGCTCTTTAATTCATTATTATTTATTTTTTTACTTATTTATTTTTTACTTAACACTTATTTTTCTTAAAACTGCGTTGTTGGTTAAGGGCTTGTAAGTAAGCATTTCACTGTAAGGTCTACACCTGTTGTATTCGGCGCATGTGACAAATAACATTTGATTTGATTTGATCATTATAATGAAAATGGATTGACTGTTTTAAATTATTTAAACATTTGACAAAATTCAATGGTTATCAATCAACAAAAAGATAGGAATATGTTGAAGGCTGGCTAAATTGGGGGCAGATGACGTGTGTGTGTGTGTGTCAGTCTGAACTGGGTTCAAATACTATTTTAATTACTTTCAAAGACATTTAATATAAAGTTTTTTTTTTTTTTTTTTTTAAAGACAAGTAGTTGAATATACTCAAATACACTGACTCAAATACACTCCCATGCATATAAGCCAGGCATTTGAAATAAGTATTTATTAGAAAATTGTTGATTCTGTCCACATTATATGAAAAATACTGAAAAACACAGAATAAGTATTTTAATAACAAATAATCAAATACACAAGTATGTGTGTGTTAAGTATACTGTTGAGGATGACTGGGTGTTGGGGGGGTCTTTCTGATACCCCCTCTGAGCCATATAATAAACTGTCAATATAATTTACAAGAGTAACAGGACTCAGTCACAGCAGCCATCCTCCTCCTCCGTTACCTCTTCAATAAAGATGCCAGGGGCCTCTACATTTGTCACGATCGTTGAGAGACGGGTCAGACCAAGGTGCAGCGTGGTATGCGAACATGTTTATTAAACTGGATAAACACGTACAAAACAACAAAAGGCAACGAAACGTGACGTCGGAAGGCTATACACAAACAAGCCAAACACACCGAAACACAAACAAGATCCCACAACCCAGGCAGGAAAACTGGCTGCCTAATATGATCCCCAATCAGAGACAACGAGCGACAGCTGCCTCTGATTGGGAATCATACCCGGCCAAACAGAAATATAACAACTAGACTCTAAACATAGATATACAACAACATAGAACTAAACATGCACACCCTGACCAAACTAACTAGAGTTCTAGAGGTTAGGGCGTGACAACATTGTGGACAAGGTATGTGTATGAGAACACATTAAGCACAAAATCTAAGTTATGAATATTGTCGTGTGCACATTTAGTTAATTATCTGTATTCATATTTTTTGTTTGTATTCTCAGACTTCACCCTACCTACACATCTGCTGAAAATAACAGGAAACCTGTTTGTTCACCATGCACTGAAAAATAATTCTGGCTATGGACACGGAGGACATCAACACGGCAGAAGACTTACCCATTGGCTCTGCTGGAGCGTTGCCTCATCTGATTTTTTTACTCTACTTTACCACTAAACTTATAACATCATTATATACAGTGCATTTGGAAAGTATTCAGACCGTTTGACTTTTTCCACGTTTTGTTATGTTACAACCTTATTCTAAAATTGATTAAATAGTTTTTTTTCCTCATCAATCTACACACAATACCCCATAATGACAAACCAAAAATAGGTTTTTTGAAATTTTTGCAAATGTATTACAAATTAAAAAACGGAAATAACACATTTACATAAGTATTCAGACCCGTTACTCAGTTCTTTGTTGAAGCACCTTTGGCAGTGTTTACAGCCTTGAGTCTTCTTGGGTATGACAATACAAGCTTGGCACACCTGTATTTGGGGAGTTTTTTCCATTCTCTGTAGATCCTCTCAAACTCTGTTAGGTTGGATGGGGAGCGTCGCTGCACAGCTATTTTCAGGTCTCTCCAGAGATGTTAGATCGGGTTCAAGTCCAGGCTCTGGCTGGGCCACTCAAGGACATTCAGAGACTTGTCCCGAAGCCACTCCTGCGTTGTCTTGGCTGTGTGCTTAGGTTCGTTGTCCTGTTGGAAGGTGAAGTCTGAGGTCCTGAGCGCTCTGGAGCAGGTTTTCATCAAGGATCTCTCTGTGCTTTGCTCCTTTCATCTTTCCCTCGATCCTGACTAGTCTCCCAGTCCCTGCTGCTGAAAAACATCCCCACAGCATGATGTTGCCACCACCATGCTTCACCGTAGGGATGGTGCCAAGTTTCCTTCAGACGTGACACTTGGCATTCAGGCCAAAGAGTTCAATCTTGGTTTCATCAGACCAGAGAATCTTGTTTCTCATGGTCTAATAGTCCTTTAGGTGCCTTTTGGCAAACTCCAAGCGGGCTGTCATGCCTTTTACTGAGGAGTGACTTCCGTCTGGCCACTCTACCATAAAGGCCTGATTGGTGGAGTGCTGCAGAAATGATTGTCCTTCTGGAAGGTTCTCCCATCGCCACAGTGGAACTCTTCTTTCATTTAAGAATGATGGAGGCCACTGTGTTCTTGGGGACCTTCAATGCTGCAGAAATGTTTTGGTATCCTTCCCCAGATCTGTGCCTCAACACAATCCTGTGTCTGAACTCTACAGACAATTCCTTCGACCTCATGGCTTGGTTTTTGCTCTGACATGCACTGTCAACTGTGGGACCTTATATTGACAGGTGTGGGCCTTTCCAAATCATGTCCAATCAATAGCATTTACCACAGGTGGACTCCAATCAAGTTGTAGAAACATCTCAAGGATGATCAATGGAAACAGAATGCACCAGAGCTTTATTTTGTCTTTTTTAAATATTTAATAAATTTGCAAAAAATTCTAAAAACCTGTTTTTGCTTTGTCACTAAAACTAATTATGTGTAGATTGTTGAGGAAAAAAATGCATTTAATCAATTTTAGAATAAGGCTGTAACGTAACAAAATGTGGAAAAAGGGAAGGGGTCTGAATACTTTCCGAATGCACCAGTCAAAAGTTTGGACACACCTACTCATTCAAGTTTTTTTCTTTATTTTTACTATTTTTTACATTGTAGAATAATAGTGAAGACATCAAAACTATGAAATAACATATTTGGAATCATATAGTAACCAAAAAAGTGTTAAATCAAATCAAAATATATTTTATATTTGAAATACTTCAAAGTAGCCTCCCTTTGCCTTGTGACAGCTTTGAACACTCTTGGTATTCTCTCAACCAGCTTCATGAGGGAGTCACCTGGAATGCATTTCAATTAACAGGTGTGCATTCTTAAAAGTTAATTTGCGGAATTTCTTTCCTTAATGCGTTTGAGCCAATCAGTTGTGTTGTGACAAGGTAGGGGGGGTATACAGAAGATAGCCCTATTTGGTAAACACCAAGTCCATATTATGGCAAGAACAGCTCAAATAAGCAAAGAGAAATGACAGTCCATCATTACTTTCAGACATGAAGGTCAGTCAATACGGAAAATGTCAAGAACTTTTAACGTTTCTTCAAGTGCAGTCGCAAAAACCATCAAGCGCTCATGAGGACCGCCACAGGAATGGAAGACCCAGAGTTACCTCTGCTTCTGAGGACAAGTTCATTAGAGTTACCAGCCTCAGAAATGTCAGCCCAAATAAATGCTTCGGACACGGTGGGGGTGAACGGATTATCTCTGCATGTGTAGTTCCCACCGTAAAGCAAGGAGGAGGAGGTGTTATGGTGTGGGGGTGCCTTGCTGGTGACACTGTCTGTGATTTATTTAGAATTCAAGGCACACTTAACCAGCATGGCTACCACAGCATTCTGCAGCGATACACCATTCTATCTGGTTTGGGCTTAGTGGGACTATCATTTGTTTTTCAACAGGACAATGACTCATCACACCTCCAGGCTGTGTAAGGGCTATTTGACCAAGAAGGAGAGTGATGGAGTGCTGTATCAGATTACCTGGCCTCCACAATCCCCCGACCTCAACCCAATTGAGATGGTTTGGGATGAGTCGGACGGCAGAGTGAAGGAAAAGCAGCCAACAAGTGCTCAGCATATGTGGGAACTCCTTCAAGACTGTTGGAATATCATTCCAGGTGAAGCTGGTTGAGAGAATGTCAAGAGTGTGCAAAGCTGTCATATAGGCAAAGGGTGGCTACTTTGAAGAATCTAAAATACAGTGGGGGAAAAAAGTATTTAGTCAGCCACCAATTGTGCAAGTTCTCCCACTTAAAAAGATGAGAGTCCTGTCATTTTCATCATAGGTACACATCAACTATGACAGACAAATTGAGAAAAAAAATCCAGAAAATCACATTGTAGGATTTTTTATGAATTTATTTGCAAATTATGGTGGAAAATAAGTATTTGGTCACCTACAACAAGCAAGAATTCTGGCTCTCACAGACCTGTAACTTCTTCTTTAAGAGGCTCCTCTGTCCTCCACTCGTTACCTGTATTAATGGCACCTGTTTGAACTTGTTATCAGTATGAAAGACACCTGCCCACAACCTCAAACAGTCATCTCCAAACTCCACTATGGCCAAGACCAAAGAGCTGTCAAAGGACACCAGAAACAAAATTGTAGACCTGCACCAGGCTGGGAAGACTGAATCTGCAATAGCAGCTTGGTTTGAAGAAATCAACTGTGGGAGCAATTATTAGGAAATGGAAGACATACAAGACCACTGATAATCTCCCTCGATCTGGGGCTCCACGCAAGATCTCACCCCGTGGGGTCAAAATGATCACAAGAATGGTGAGCAAAAATCCCAGAACCACACGGGGGGACCTAGTGAATGACCTGCAGAGAGCTGGGACCAAAGTAACAAAGCCTACCCTCAGTAACACACTACGCCGCCAGGGACTCAAATTCTGCAGTGCCAGACATGTCCCCCTGCTTAAGCCAGTACATGTCCAGGCCCGTCTGAAGTTTGCTAGAGTGCATTTGGATGATCCAGAAGAGGACTGGGAGAATGTCATATGGTCAGATGAAACCAAAATAGAACTCTTTGGTAAAAACTCAACTCGTCGTGTTTGGAGGACAAAGATTGCTGAGTTGCATCCAAAGAACACCATACCTACAGTGAAGCATGGGGGTGGAAACATCATGCTTTGGGGCTGTTTTTCTGCAAAGGGATCAGGACGACTGATCCGTGTAAAGGAAAGAATGAATGGGGCCATGTATCGTGAGATTTTGAGTGAAAACCTCCTTCCATCAGCAAGGGCATTGAAGATGAAACGTGGCTGGGTCTTTCAGCATGACAATGATCCCAAACACACCGCCCGGGCAACGAAGGAGTGGCTTCGTAAGAAGCATTTCAAGGTCCTGGAGTGGCCTAGCCAGTCTCCAGATCTCAACCCCATAGAAAATCTTTGGAGGGAGTTGAAAGTCAGTGTTGCCCAGCGACAGCCCCAAAACATCACTGCTCTAGAGGAGATCTGCATGGAGGAATGGGCCAAAATACCAGCAACAGTGTGTGAAAACCTTGTGAAGACTTACAGAAAACGTTTGACTTGTGTCATTGCCAACAAAGGGTATATAACAAAGTATTGAGAAACTTTTGTTATTGACCAAATACTTATTTGCCACCATAATTTGCAAATAAATTCATAAAAAATCCTACAATGTGATTTTCTGGATTTTTTTTTCTTCTCATTTTGTCTGTAATAGTTGACGTGTACCTATTATGAAAATTACAGGCCTCTCTCATCTTTTTAAGTGGGAGAACTTGCACAATTGGTGGCTGACTAAATCGTTTTTTCCCCACTGTATATTTGGATTTGTTTAACACTTTTTTGGTTACTACATGATTCCATATGTGTTATTTCATAGTTTTGATGTCTTCACTATTATTCTACAATGTAGAAAATAGTAAAAATAAAGAAAAACCCTTGAATGAGTAGGTGTGTCCAAACTTTTGACTGGTACTGTGTATATATATATATATATATGCTTTTATTTATTTATTATTATTTACAACGAAAATATATATATATATATTTACAAAGAAAGTATATGGGGGGATTGAAAATGATGCAGACAATTAAATTATATGAGATTAAACAACCTTTCACACGTTTAGGTCTGTTGCTCAACCAAGGAATTATTATCATGGCGACAGAAAAAGTACAGCCTGCCATAGACTGGGGGTTTCTGTTCTCCTTCCTTCCAATGATGACCCAATGGAATTTTTTGTAATTGCAAAACTGTTGTTTCACTTTCAGTATAACTAGTTTAGGACTTCGTCGGACAGGTTGCTACAGGAAAAATGAACAGCTAGAAAACACTGCTAGTTTAGGAGTTCTTCGGACAGGTTGCTACAAGGAAAATGGACGAGAATACACCGCTAATAGTCAAACGCACATCGCGCACGAGGTAGGCCACCAATCATATAATTGATGTCCTGCTGTCTATCAAAGGCATCAGAGATTCAGACCAAATGCTATTTACAATGAATGAAGTTGTTTATTCATATCACTCATATTTGAACATGTGATATTATATCTTTCCCTTTTTTTCATCCACAGCAATGCCAGGCTATACCTCGCTGTGTTTTCTGCTGTTTTGGGGAATTTCAATTTCGGCTATTCCTTGGTTTACCCCTCCCCAGTGATCCCTCAACTCCAAAACAGTGGTAACCCTAAACTGAGGATGGACACAGAACAGATAGCCTGGTTTGGGGTGAGTGAGGCAGAGAGAAAAACAACCGATGAAAATGTATGCACTAACTGTAAGTCGCTCTGGATAAGAGCGTCTGCTAAATGACTAAAATGTAAATGATGTCTTCTCATTCATTCAGTGTCTCCTTCAGAACGTTATCTGATGACAGCCAATAAAATAATGCCTTACCTCAATGATAATGTACTGTTTTTTTTCTTCATAAAAGTACAGCTATATTGTCAAATCAATCAGACAGTCCATATACTTGACCCATTCAGTATTTTATTTTTATTTCACCTTTATTTAACCAGGTAATTTATTTATTTATTTTATTTTTTACATTTAGCAGACGCTCTTATCCAGAGCGACTTACAGGAGCAATTAGGGTTAAGTGCCTTGCTCAAGGGCACATCGACAGATTTTTCACCTAGTCGGCTCGGGGATTAGAACCAGCGACCTTTCGGTTACTGGCACAACGCTCTTAACCACTAAGCTACCTGCCGCCCAGGTAAGCCAGTTGAGAACAAGTTCTCATTTACAACTGCGACCTGGCCAAGATAAAGCAAAGCAGTGCAACAGAGTTGCATTTGGGGTAAACAAAACAAAGTCAAAAATATATATACAGTGTGTGCGAATGTAGTAAGTTATGGAGGTAAGGCAATAAATAAATAGGCCATAGTGCAACAATAGTTAGTGCAAAAATAGTTACAATTTCGTAATTAACACTGGAATGATAGATGTGCAAAATATGATGTGCAAATAGAGATACTGGGGTGCAAATTAGCAAAATAAATAACAATATGGGGATGAGGTAGTTGGGTGGGCTAATTTCAGAATGGCTGTGTACAGGTGCAGTGATCGGTAAGCTGCTCTGACAACTGACGCTTAAAGTTAGTGAGGGAGATAAGAGTCTCCAGCTTCAGAGATTTTTGCAGTTAGTTTCCATGCATTGGCAGCAGAGAACTGGAAGGAATGGCGGCCAAAGGAGGTGTTGGCTTTGGGGATGACCAGTGAGATATACCTGCTGGAGCGCAGACTACGGGTGGGTGTTGCTATGGTGACCAATGAGCTAAGATAAGACGGGTATTTGCCTAGCAGTGATTTATAGATGACCTGGAGCCAGTGGGTTTAGCGACGAATATGTAGTGAGGGCCAGCCAACAAGAGCGTACAGGTCACAACGGTGGGTAGTATATGGGGCTTTGGTGACAAAACGGATGGCACTGTGATAGACTACATCCAATTTGCTGAGTAGAGTGTTGGAGGCTATTTTGTAAATGACATCGCCAAAGTCAAGGATCGGTAGGATAGTCAGTTTTACGAGGGCATGTTTGGCAGCATGAGTGAAGGAGGCTTTGTTGCGAAATAGGAAGCCGATTCTAGATCTAACTTTTGATTGGAGATGCTTAATGTGAGTCTGGAAGGAGAGTTTACAGTCTAACCAGACACCTAGGTATTTGTAGTTGTCCACATACTCTAGGTCAGACCCGCCGAGAGTAGTGATTCTAGTTGGGTGGGCGGGTGCAAGCAGCGTTCAGTTGAAGAGCATGCATTTAGTTTTACTAGTGTTTAAGAGCAGTTGGAGGCTACGGAAGGAGTGTTGTATGGCGTTGAAGCTCGTTTACACAGTTTCCAATGAAGGGCCAGATGTATACAAAATGGTGTTGTCCGCATAGAGGTGGATCCGAGCGTCACCAGCAGCAAGAGCGACATCATTGGTATACACAGAGAATAGAGTCGGCCCGAGAATTGAACCCTGTGGCACCCCCATAGAGACAGCCAGAGGTCCAGACAACAGGCCCTCCGATTTGACACATTGAACTCTATCTGAGAAGTAGTTGGTGAACCAGGCGAGGCAGTCATTAGAGAAACCAAGGCTATTTAGTCTGCCAATAAGAATGCGGTGGTTGACAGAGTCGAAAGCCTTAGCCAGGTTGATGAAGACGGCTGCACAGTACTGTCTTTTATCGATCGCGGTTATAATATCGTTTAGGACCTTGAGCGTGGCTGAGGTGCACCCATGACCAGCTCGGAAACCGGATTGCATAGCAGAGAAGGTACGGTGGGATTCGAAATGGTCGGTGATCTGTTTGTTAACTTGGCTTTAAAATACTTTCGAAAGGCAGGGCAGGATGGATATAGGTCTGTAACAGTTTGGATGTAGAGTGTCTTTGAAGAGGGGGATGACCGCGGCAGCTTTCCAATCTCTGGGGATGTCAGACGTTACGAAAGAGGTTGAACAGGCTAGTAATAGGGGTTGCGACAATTTCGGCGGCTAATTTTAGAAAGAAAGGGTCCAGATTGTCTAGCCCAGCTGATTTGTAGGGGTCCAGATTTTTCAGCTCTTTCAGAACATCAGCTGTCTGAATTTGTGTGAAGGAGAAGCGGGGGGGATATGGGCAAGTTGCAGCGGAGGGTGCAGAGCTGGTGGCCAGGGTAGTGGTAGCCAGGTGGAAAGCATGGCCAGCCGTAGCAAAATGCTTGTTGAAATTCTCGATTATTGTAGATTTATCGGTGGTGACAGTGTTTCCTAGCCTCAGTGCAGTGGGCAGTTGGGAGGAGGTGCTCTTATTTTCCATGGACTTTACAGTGTCCCAAAGCTTTTTGGAGTTAGTGCTACAGGATGCACATTTCTGTTTGAATGTATAAAGTGTAAGATGTACAGTTGAAGTCGGAGGTTTACATACACCTTAGCCAAATACATTTAAACAGTTTTTCACAATTCCTGACATTTAATCCTAGTAAAAATTCCCTGTCTTAGGTCAGTTAGGATCACCACTTTATTTTAAGAATGTGAAATGTCAGAATAATAGTAGAGAGAATGATTTATTTCAGCTTTTATTCCTTTCATCACATTCCCAGTGGGTCAGAAGTTTACATACACTCAATTAGTATTTGGTAGCATTGCCTTTAAATTGTTTAACTTGGGTCAAATGTTTCGGGTAGCCTTCCACAAGCTTCCCACAATAAGTTGGGTGAATTTTGGCCCATTCCTCCTGACAGAGATGGTGTAACTGAGTCAGGTTTGTAGGCCTCCTTGCTCGCACACGCTTTTTCAGTTCTGCCCACAAATGTTCTGTACGATTGAGGTCAGGGCTTTGTGATGGCCATTCCAATACCTTGACTTTGTTGTCCTTAAGCCATTTTGCCACAACTTTGGAAGTATGCTTGGGTCCATTTGGAAGACCCATTTGCGACCAAGCTTTAACTTCCTGACTGATGTCTTGAGATGTTGCTTCAATATATCCACATAATTTTCCTTCCTCATGATGCCATCTATTTTGTGATGTGCACCAGTCCCTCCTGCAGCAAAGCACCCCCACAGAATGATGCTGCCACCCCTGTGCTTCACGGTTGGGATGGTGTTCTTCAGCTTGCAAGATACCCCCTTTTCCCTCCAAACATAACGATGGTCATTATGGCCAAACAGTTCTATTTTTGTTTCATCAGACCATAGGACATTTCTCCAAAAAGTAAGATCTTTGTCCCCATATGCAGTTGCAAACCGTAGTCTGGCTTTTTTATGGCGGTTTTGGAGCAGTGGCTTCTTCCTTGCTGAGCGGCCTTTCAGGTTATGTCGATATAGGACTCGTTTTACTGTGGATTTAGATACTTTTGTACCTGTTTCCTCCAGCATCTTCACAAGGTCCTTTGCTGTTGTTCTGGGATTGATTTGCACTTTTCGCACCAAATTATGTTATTCTCTAGGAGACAGAACGCGTCTCCTTCCTGAGCGGTATGACGGCTGCATGGTCCCATGGTGTTTATACTTGCATATTATTGTTTGTACAGATGAACATGGTACCTTCAGGTGTTTGGAAATTGCTCCCAAGGATGAACCAGACTTGTGGAGGTCTACACATTTTTTTCTGAGGTCTTGGCTGATTTCTTTTGATTTTCACATGATGTCAAGCGAAGAGGCACTGAGTTTGAAGGTAGGCCTTGAAATACATCCACAGGTACACCTCCAATTGAGTCAAATGATGTCAATTAGCCTATCAGAAGCTTCTTAAGCCATGACATCATTTTCTGGAATTTTCCAAGCTGTTTAAAGGCAAGTCAACTTAGTGTATGTAAACTTCTGACCCACTGGAATTGTGATACAGTGAATTATAAGTGAAATAATCTGTAAACAATTGTTGGAAAAATTACTTGTGTCATGCACAAAGTAGATGTCCTAACCGACTTGCCAAAACTATAGTTTGTTAACAAGAAATTTGTGGAGTTGTTGAAAAACGAGTTTTAATGACTCCAATCTAAGTGTATGTAAACCTCTGACTTCAACTGTAAGTGTAAGCAGCACTATGTCCTGAAACATTCCTCTTTAGTTTTAACCATGTCCCTATTTGACTCTTTCTTTTATCAGTCTATTTTCACACTGGGGGCTGCAGCAGGAGGACTTGGTGCCATGCTTCTGAATGACCTGATTGGCCGGAAGTTAAGCATCATGGTGTCAGCAGTCCCCTCAACAGTTGGGTATGTAAGCTATGTACACATGTTCTTGATGGGAATATACATTTTCTGGTTATTTACTGAAAGAACAGGGAACAAATACATTGATTGTATTTACAAAAAAGCCCCAATGTATTAGGCCACATTACATTGGTGATCATAAAGTAAATATTAACAAAGTAATACAAAATACAAATATTTTTTCATATATACGTCCTTCCAACCCTTACAGGTACATTGTGATGGGAGGGGCACAGGCTACTTGGATGCTACACCTGGGCAGGTTCCTAACTGGTATCGCTGGTGGCATGACTGCTGCTTCCATACCTGTAGGTCAGCTACTGATAATGCTGTGTGCTCTCAGTGGTGGAAAAAGTACCCAGTTGTCATACTTGAGTAAAAGTAAAGATACCTTAATATAAAGTGACTCAAGTAAAAGTGAAAGTCACCCAGTAAAATACTAAAAGTCTAAAAGTACTTTTAAAATACTTTAGTATAAAAAGTAAATGTAATTCCTACTTAAGTATCAAAAGTAAAAGTAAAAATCATTTCAAATTCCTTATATTACCCATTTTCTTGTTTTTTATTTATTTACGGTAGCCAGGGGCACACTCCAACACTTCATCATTTACAAATGAAGCATTTGTGTTTAGTGAGATCAGAGGCAGTAGGGATGAAAAGGGATGCTCTCTTGTGTGAATTTGACCATTTTCCTGTCCTGCTAAGCATTCAAAATGTAATGAGCATTTTTGGGTGTCAGGGAAAATGTATTGAGTAAAAAGTACATTATTTTCTTTAGGAATGTAGTAAAGTAAAAGTTGTCAAAAATATAAATATTTAAGTAGTTTTTTTGGGTATCTGTACTTAAGTAGTACTTTAAAGTATTTTTACTTAAGTACTTTACACCACTGTGTGCTCTTCTGATGCTTCATCCAATAACAAAGAGTTAGACCATTTAGATACTGCTGTGGACTTCAGAATATGTCATTAGGAAACTGGTTAACCTGATCTATTGATGTTTCCTGAAATCCCCTCTCCTGGAAATATAAACCCATCTTAGACAACAGGCGTAAAGGCTTATGGGCTTACTGTCACGCCTTACATTAGTGATGATGTGGTTGTGTTCTCTTCTCTTGCACTGCTCCAGGTGTATATATCAGAGATCTCCCACCCCAAAGTTAGGGGAGCTTTGGGATCGTGCCCTCAAATCACTGCTGTGTTTGGAGCCCTGTCACTCTATTCACTTGGTAAGAACCTGGCACATCTCGTACACAGGTAGATACTGTAGGGGGCCATCCAGGAGGTCCATGTTGCTATTCAGAACTTTGAGTTTGTGTATGTTTGGTGAAGGGCTAGTGGTTCCGTGGCGGTGGCTGGCTGTGGCAGGGGAGATCCCAGCTCTGCTCATGCTGCTGCTGCTGTGCTTCATGCCCGACTCTCCCCGCTACCTCATCACCTGTGGAAAACAGGAGCAGGCCTGCAAGGCCCTGGAGTGTCTGAGAGGGCCCGACTCAGACTTCATGGCAGAGTTCAACATGATTGAACTCAGTATCTCGTCTCAGGTACACAGACGGTACTTTGGTTTGACTGCCTCCAAAGACTTACTGTAGATGTTCGGATTGAATACATTTGGTGTTTCTCCTTTCCTCCAGGGGAGAATCAGGTGGTCCGATTTGATAACGCCGTTCTACTACAAGCCCATCCTAATCTCCATAGTGATGAGGTTCCTTCAGCAGATGACTGGCATAACTCCCATCCTGGTGTATCTGGAGCCCATCTTCCACAAGACTGATGTCTCCCTGGTACGTGTCTTTTGTCTCCCAGCTATGGGGCTTTTCACACTACTGAGCCGAACCAAACCAAGCTGCACTGAGCAGGTCTGGTTACGCATCTACCATAGTTTCTGAAACCGTGCTGGAAAATGTGGAAATATCTGAGCCAGCGCAGTTTGGTTCAGGTTGGCATGATCGTGAGAAAAGGGTAATGGATTAGGTGGGATCAGGTTAAACTGTATCAGGGAAAAGGGTAATGGATTAGGTGGGATCAGGTTAAACTGTATCAGGGAAAAGGGTAATGGATTAGGTGGGATCAGGTTCAACTGTATCAGGGAAAAGGGTAATGGATTAGGTGGGATCAGGTTAAACTGTATCAGGGAAAAGGGTAATGGATTAGGTGGGATCAAGTTAAACTGTATCAGGGAAAAGGGTAATGGATTAGGTGGGATCAGGTTAAACTGTATCAGGGAAAAGGGTAATGGATTAGGTGGGATCAGGTTAAACTGTATCAGGGAAAAGGGTAATGGATTAGGTGGGATCAGGTTAAACTGTATCAGGGAAAAGGGTAATGGATTAGGTGGGATCAAGTTAAACTGTATCAGGGAAAAGGGTAATGGATTAGGTGGGATCAGGTTAAACTGTATCAGGGAAAAGGGTAATGGATTAGGTGGGATCAAGTTAAACTGTATCAGGGAAAAGGGTAATGGATTAGGTGGGATCAAGTTAAACTGTATCAGGGAAAAGGGTAATGGATTAGGTGGGATCAAGTTAAACTGTATCAGGGAAAAGGGTAATGGATTAGGTGGGATCAGGTTAAACTGTATCAGGGAAAAGGGTAATGGATTAGGTGGGATCAGGTTAAACTGTATCAGGGAAAAGGGTAATGGATTAGGTGGGATCAGGTTAAACTGTATCAGGCGTCATTGTGCTGCTTAGCAGTATTGCTTCCCCGCTCACATCTTTACCGCTACTTGATCTTGCGCCCTCTGCCTCGCCAACACACGTAACCGCCCTGTTTGACAACGTACTAACCAGCTGCGCCACAGAAAAGCTAGCAATTCGGCAGTGCGGTGGAGACATTTCAAGCTGTGGGGTGAGCTGACGACGCAATCTGTTACATCAGCAAATGGCTCCTTTACCTCAGTACCTTGACATTACAGAACATGTCATTCATAACCAAGGACATTTTAAATGCATCCACTTCTATCTAGGAACCTAAGTACGATGCTGCACTGGTGGGAGCAATTCGACTGCTATCTGTGGTGATTGCTGCCAGTTTGATGGACAAGGCTGGAAGGAAGGCCCTCCTCTATACCTCAGGTGGGTGCGTTCGCAGTCCAAGTGACAAAGCCATAAAATCATCACTGAGCTCAGAAAATAGGCCCTTCAGAAATGACCCACAGATTTAAACAGTGTCCCATAAGTGTAACAGTGTGTTATTGTTAAAAAATGTTTAAAAATTTTTTTTTAACGATTTTATTGACTGCATTTCTGTTCACTTGTTCTTCCTCTGCAGGGTTCCTGATGTTTCTCGCTACCCTTACAATGAACATGTACTCACACACCACCCCCTGCCCCTCCGGTAACCTGACTGGCACTGTGCTCCCCACAGACCTCATAGCACAGCAGGGAGAAGCTGCCTTCAACACCATCACCCTCATCCCATTAATAAGCACCATGGTCTTTATATTTGGTAAGAATCTCAGTCTTGATTAAGGAAATACATGTTTAATGCGTAATTCCCCACACACTCAACACACTCGGGTGGTTTCACATAGGCCTACGGTCATCATTTTTGCCCGTGCTGCTCCGTTCTCATCAAGGTTATGCTATGGGATGGGGCCCAATCACTTGGCTTCTGATGTCTGAGATCTTGCCTCTGGGAGCGCGAGGGGTCGCGTCAGGCCTGTGTGTGGGGGTCAGCTGGTTGACTGCCTTTGTCTTGACTCATGTCTTCATTCATGTGGTGGTGAGTTCATTGCTCCATTACTCTGACTACTAATCCAATGTGTGGGCACATTTTAATGACAAATATTTAACATACTACATTGAACATAAATCCTCTTACTATCACATTCAAAGACTGTAATTGACCTACCCATCTTTTTAACTGAACTTGAGGGTATCCGGGTTAGCGTTTATTGCATTCGATTTGGAACCGGGCTGCCTCCCGGGCCTGAGCCTGGTGCCCGTTCTGGCCGACGGCGAAGTTGGTTAAGCGTGTGGAGTAATGAGTAGGATTCTGTGTTTTCACATGCAAAAGTGATTGCTTTTGATTAAAACGCTTTGTCTGCCTTCCCAATGAAAACTAGTTTGAAAATTCGAACATGTATTTTATGGAAAAGGGATTTATGTTTCTGAATGATGCACTGTTACATTGTTGACAATATGACAGAGCAGCTGCAGATTACCGTTCCATTTGAGCAGGGCGCGCCTCCCTCACCGGATTCACCCGGTCACATAACGGGCCATAGCCCGGTTCAACCTGGAACAGTTTAATCTAATCCCATCCTAGTATAATGCTATTGTGAAATATTCATCCATGTCCCTTATACATTATTACTCACCTATAACAAGATTCCTAATCATAATCCTACATTCAACGACTAATGCAAAATGGTTGTGTGTTGACCATGTTTTCTACAGGAGACCTATGGACTGTTTGTTCCGTTCCTGTTCTTCTCGGTGGTGTGTGTGGTGAACATAATTTTCACCGCCGTGTGTGTCCCTGAGACCAGGAACAGATCGCTGGAGGAGATTGAGAACTATTTCCGGACTGGACGCAGTTTCACCATCATTGACACATAACACCTGTTGCTTACTGGAGCATTGTGGACTTCATCAACATGATGCAGTCATTTGTATGAATTGATTTTATTCAGGTGTTTAATTCCAGCATTTAAGTGTTTGTTAAAGGACAAATACACTGTTTTTGGATCTTAATGATATCGTTTTATTAATCACTCATACATATATTTAATTGTAAAATGACATTACATAAATACACGTGGCAACACCATGGTCTGCCTGTCAACTTCATGTACCTTTAACAAAAGGTTATAGATTTGAGCATTGGGAAAGTAACACACAGACAAATGAACCAGTTTCAGAATTCGATGGCTCAATTCCTTTTAGGTATTCAAACTCACCCTTCTTCCACAAACAGCAGTGAGAAGTTCACTTTTATCAAAAAAGGGGAAGATGATCATGCACAATTACATATAGACCCACAAAATACGATATTGGTTTGGCATTTCATCACGAACTTCTATATATTTTCTCGTCGTTTGGCATTCTGTTTCCTTTCCACTTAAAAACAAGCTGCTTCTGACATTGCTGCCTCTTTAGGCTTGTTTCAATCAGCCTGGTGGGAACAAGAGCTGAGAGCCACAAAAGATTAACATTACATTTAGCATACTACCTCAATATTGCAAAATTAACCAACACTGGCTGCGTTTTACACAGGCAGCCCAATTCTAATATTTCTCCCAATTATTGGCAAAATACCATTTGTGATGGGTGATTTGAAGGAGTCAGGCGCAGGAGGGTAAATCACAGAATGCAGAGTTTATTCCGGAATACAGAGTTAAGCAGAATTGCGTGAAATAGTCCAGTGCGCAAAACAGGCGTACTGGAACCAGACAGGCACACTGGGAAAATATACCCCAATAATACAAAATACACGGCGCTCTACCGCGCTACACTAAACAATCACCCACAAGGACAAGGGGGCAGAGAGAACACTTATACACGTATTAATGAGGGGAGATGAACCTGGTGTGTGTAATAGACAAGTCAAAACAAATGGAATGATGAGATGAGGAGCGGCAGCGGCTAGAAGGCCGGTGATGATGAACGCCGAAGCCTGCCCGAACCAGGAGAGGAGGCAGCTTCGGAGAAAGTCGTGACACCATTAGTGAAAAGTAATATAATAATTGGCCTGCCTGTGTAAATACAGCCTCAGTGTTGGAGATGGATATTAGTAATAATAATAATAATAATATACAAGGTTTGATGATCATATACAAACCTAGACCTAATCAGACTTTCAATGATTCTCATTGATGTCCTTGATTATTTCATATTGGTCATTGAGGGGAAATGCTCTGGTGCCCTCCTCAGGAAGCTTCTACAGAACAATACAGGGATTGACAGTGATGAGGGTTTATAGAACCTATGACATGATGCCATGATGCCGGTAGACTGACAGACCGGTAGACAGACTGACAGACAGGTAGACAGACTGACAGACCGGTAGACAGACTGACCGGTAGACAGACTGACAGGTAGACAGACTGAAAGACCAGTAGACAGACAGACAGACTGTATGTAACAGAGATATATCATCTACACATTGTGTATGACCAGTATAAAAATGTATGCACTCACTAACTGTAAGTCTAACTGTGGTCCTTTGTAGCTCAATTGGTAGAGCATGGCGCTTGTAATGCCAGGGTAATGGGTTCGATCCCCGCGACCACCCATATGTAAAAATGTATGCATGCATGACTGTAAGTCGCTCTGGATAAGAGCGTCTGCTAAATGACTAAAATGTAAATGTAATGCCATAGCAGGGGTGCTGAGTGTGCTGCAGCACCCCCTGATAAAAAATAAATAAAATAAGACTTGAACTTTATTACTCCTGTATTAGTGTAGAAAAAAACATCCAACCCAAAACATCTACCCCAGATCATGTATGATGCAAGCGTACAGTATTTAGGTGTGTAGTTTAAAATTCCCATTCAGGCTTACCTGAGCATTTACATCAGTGCGCTTGTGGCCTGTGACAAACTCCTAGATGTGCTCCAGATAGGCAATGGTCATCTCTAGCACAGTCACCATGTTACTCCAGCTGCCTGGGATCCTGGGCAGCAAGTGGTGGAGTTTACTGTAACTGACAGTGATCCGCCTCCTGCCATGCAAAGGAGAGAGAAAGGCGTGGAACAACCATGGACAGATAGAAATGTCTTACAGACTCTGCCTGGGTTGTGGGATCTTGTTTGTGTTTTGGTGTGTTTGGCTTGTTTGTGTATAGCCTTCTGACGTCATGTTTCGTTGCCGTTTGTTGTTTTGTACGTGTTTATCCAGTTTAATAAACATGTTCGCATACCACGCTGCACCTTGGTCTGACCCGTCTCTCAACGATCGTGACAAAAGATCCCACCAAACGAGGACCAAGCAGCGTGGCCAGGAGCAGACATCCTGGACATGGGAGGAGATCCTGGATGGTAAGGGATCTTGGACATGGGAGGAGATCCAGGCTGGGATGGATCGCCGTCCTTGGGAACAGACGGAGGAAGCCCGGGTTAGAGAGGGACACCGCCGGCGCCGGCCGAGGAGGAAGGCCAAGAGGCAGCCCCAAGATAATTTTTTGGGGGGGCTAAAGGGGTGGTCGGGGATCGAGAGAGAAGAGCCCCGACCACTGCACCCGGTGGGGTTCCAGTTGGAGTCCCTACGACCATGGGAACAGGAATGGGAACAGCTTTACGTTGAGGAGTCGGAGGATGACGATGAGTTTCTGTTCCCTAACTCGTGGGGGCTCCCGGGGGAGTCCTCACGGGAGGAGGATTGGGCGCGGAGAGTAAAGGACTGGTACAGTCGTAGACCTCCAGCGCTGGTTCCCAGTCCGGGTAGCCTCGTGCCTGCTTCTCGCACCAAGCCAGTGGTGCGTGCTCCTAGTCCGGTAAGATCTGTGCCTGCTCCTCGCACCAAGCCAGTGGTGCGTGCTCCTAGTCCGGTAAGATCCGTGCCTGCTCCTCGCACCAAGCCAGTGGTGCGTGTTCCCAGTCCGGCCCGGCCCGTGCCTGCTCCTCGCACCAAGCCAGTGGTGCGTGTTCCCAGTCCGGCACGGCCCGTGCCCGTTCCACCGGTGCCTGGTCCAGCTCAGGTCAGCGACTCCACTCCGGAGTCAGAGCATACCGGTGCCCAGTCCAGCTCAGGTCAGCGACTCCACTCCGGAGTCAGAGTAGTGCGCTCCACCTGTGCCCAGTCCAGCTCCGGTCAGCGGCTCCACTCCAGAGCCAGAGCTTTCCGCTCCACCGGTGCTCAGTCCAGCTCCGGTCAGCGGCTCCACTCCGGAGCCAGAGCAGTCCACTCCACCGGTGCCCGTTCCGGTCAGCGGCTCCACTCCGGAGCTAGAGCAGTCCGCTCCACCGGGATCCGGTTCAGCTCCGGTCAGCGGCTCCACTCCGGGTCCAGAAATCAGCCCCTCTCCAGGTTCAGGGTCTCCCACACCAGGGTCCAGACAGGGATCGGTGCATCGTGGGAGGACTGAGAGGGGAAGCTCCGCGTTGAGGTCCAGACCGGTCCAGGGGTGCAACGCGGAGGCAGTAAGGGAGAAGACGTCACGCCCGGAGCTGGAGCCGCCACCAAGACTGGAAGCCCACCCAGACCCTCCCCTGTTAAGTCAGGTTTGTACGGCCGGAGTCCGCACCTTTTGGGGCTGGGGGGTACTGTCACGGCCTGACCTCTAGAACTCTAGTTAGTTTGGTCAGGGTGTGCATGTTTAGTTCTATGTTGTTGTATATCTATGTTTAGAGTCTAGTTGTTATATTTCTATGTTTGGCCGGGTATGATTCCCAATCAGAGGCAGCTGTCGCTCGTTGTCTCTGATTGGGGATCATATTAGGCAGCCAGTTTTCCTGCCTGGGTTGTGGGATCTTGTTTGTGTTTCGGTGTGTTTGGCTTGTTTGTGTATAGCCTTCCGACATCACGTTTCGTTGCCTTTTGTTGTTTTGTACGTGTTTATCCAGTTTAATAAACATGTTCGCATACCACGCTGCACCTTGGTCTGACCCGTCTCTCAACGATCGGGACATGTATGCTAAAATAACATCTACAAATGATATCTTATAATAACACAATTGCTCAGAGAAAGAGATTTTGTTTAGAAAGTAATCAAAAAAATCTAAAGATGCAGATCAAAATGATTGGATCCCTTGTTTTGAAATACTCCAGCACCCTCCCCTTGAGAGGATGATAAAACTGAGCCTTTTTCTAAAATGTTTTATGAAATTGGAGAACACATTGGGAGGGATCTTAGACCATTCCTCCATACAGAATATTTTTCTATAATTCCCGGACCCCACTGTCTATCATGTTTCAGTCAAGACAATTTTGTGTAATGTCACAGTGGGATGTAATCTATACATGTTGTTGAGCTGGAAGGTCTTGTAATGTACCTTCTTTGTCTCCCCTTGATGACACAGGCTTTGTTGGTCATTGCTTGGCGATATTCTTGCTTCCTTGTCTTTTGAAATTAATTCAGGAAATTATCCTCATCACTTGACCACTGGCTGATGAACCAATAAAACATCAACTACAGGGTTCAGATCAGATGTGGGTTTTGAGTCATCAGTAAGTCAAAAATAAAATATCACATTTTCTTGTGTGAAATCAAATGTAAACAAAATGACATAACTGACACTTACTGAGTCTTGCTTTAAGGGACAAAAATGTATAGTTAGAAGTACACAGGTACTGCCTTTAATAAGAATTTACAAAGGTCCAATGCAGGCGTTTTTATCTCAATATCAAATAATATCTGGGCAACAATTAAGTACCTTACTGTGATTGTTTTCAATTAAAATGGTCAAAAAGAAAGAAAAAATAGCTTCTTAGCAAAGAGCAATTTCTCAAGCAAGAATTTTGCTAGGACTGTCTGGGAATGGGGAGGGGAAAACGGAACACTGGCTGTTATTGGCATAGAGGTTTGGAACTCTATTTTTATTGGTCTGTTACTGGACGTCATAGGCAGGCCAAAACTCCATCCCACCAAAATGGGCTGACATTTCAGGTGGTCTTTTCAAACAGATCTTACAGTAAAAGGCCATTATCATCATTTTCACAATTTGACAGTATTATTTCAACTTCGTAGTGTGGAAATATATATAAAATACAGGAAAATCACGTTTTGACTGCACTGGGCCTTTAATAAACTAAACTATTCAATGAAGAAAAAATTATCAAACAGCCTACGTCTGGGGATTTTCCCCTTGAGAAGCAACATTATTTTTTTATTTTACCAGGCAAGTCAGTTAAGAACAAATTATTATTTACAATGACAGCCTACACCAGCCAAACCTGGGCCAATTGTGCGCCGCCCTATGGGACTCCCAATCACGGCCAGTTGTGATACAGCCTGGAATCGAACCAGGGGGTCTGTAGTGACACCTCAAAGCACTGAGATGCAGTGCCTAAGACCGCTGCGCCACTCGGGAGCCCTGAATGCTTGGTGTGACCATTGAAGCAGGATGACTATCAAGAATTGTAGAGAGAACTGTATCCTGTGGAGTTTTTGGGCCACCTGGCAGATTCATGTAGCCATCATCATCATCATCACTTGCTCTCTGGGTGAGTCCGTCCATCTCAATGAAAGTATTCTATCAAATAAAAAATTAATAAAAAATGTATCGTTATTTTATTGTTATCTATTGTGTGTTCATAGTTTTTTTCAGAGGGCGGACTGTCATAGTCTCCCATTTCTAACCTGGCCTCGTTTGTTCATTTCTATCACCTGAGACCTGAACTACTAGTGGTCATAGAGTTGGAAAGAGGGCACACCTCCTACCTACACTCTTACAGGAAAAGGTTTTAAAAGGACTCTATCGATTGCTTAATATATGGCACCTCTAAAGGTTCTATATAGAACCCTAATTAACCCTTTTTTCAAGAAAAAGTCTATATAGAACCTTTAGGGGTGTCAGATATGAAGCATGCAATAGAAACATTTTGGGTTCTATATATAACCTGAATGCTGAAAAAGGCTTTGCTGCAAGTGTGCCCTCTGTCCATCTCTATGGGCAATGCTCGTCTTAATTCAAGCTCTAGCAACAGAGCCAATAAGAGCTCAGTACTGCACCCCCTGCTGTTGCTTTGAACATATCAATTCAAATTTTTAGTTGTCATATGCACAGAATACAGCAGGGTGTATACGGTACAATGACATAATTACTTGTGAGCTCTCCTCTCAAACAGTGCAGTAACAATATTTAAAAAATATATTCAATAAAGGCAATAGATTGAGATGTTGTACTATATGCACAGATGACCACCATTTCCATATTTGCTTGTTTCAACACTTCGGTTCATGGATCTTTTCCAGTCTTTACTCCAGACCTCCCAGGCCAGAACTTTGTCACACATATAAAATGTGTCATAACAAAAATAGAATTGATTCCACTCAGAAGCCAACTCGGGAAGGAACTCAGAAGCCAACTCTATACACACATTCTGCTTATGTATATCTCACTGGTCATCCCCAAAGCCAACACCTCCTTTGGCCGCCATTCCTTCCAGTTCTCTGCTGCAAATGACTGGAACGAATTGCAGAAATCTCTGAAGCTGGAAACACTTATCTCCCATTTTTTACATCTCCCTCACTATCTTTAAGCATCAGCTGTCAGAGCAGATTACCGATCACTGCACCTGTACACAGCCCATCTGTAATTAGCCCACCCAACTACCTCATCCCCATAATGTTATTTACATTGTTATTTATTTTGCTCATTTGCACCCCAGTATCTCTATTTGCACATCATCTTCTGCACATCTATCACTCCAGTGTTAATACTAAATTGTAATTATTTTGCACTATGGCCTATTTATTGCCTTACCTCCATAACTTACTAAATTTGCACACACAGTATATAGATGTTCTATTGTGTTATTGACTGTACGTTTTGTTTATTCCATATGTAACTCTGTGTTTGTTGTTTTTATCGAACTGCTTTGCTTTATCTTGGCCAAGCCGCAGTTGTAAATGAGAACTTGTTCTCAACTGGCTTACCTGGTTAAATAAAGGTGAAATAAAATAAAAATTAATAAATAAATGTTAGTAGGCCACGTTTCCTCTTTCCCCTCACATATTTCCTCAATGAATGACTGTAGCTCAGGCAATTGTAATCCTGTTACGTCACAGAACACAAATGGCAAAGCATGTGATAATCAGTGTGCAGTGGAATTAAGAGGATTGTGCAGTATTCTACCCTATGTAACACTGTAAAGTTAGACAGGACAGAGGTAAACATTCTAAATTATAGGCCTAGCCCTAGTATACCTGTGCAATGTGCATGTCTTATTCACACACCCCATTCTAATGATTAACCAAGTGACTAAGAAGAGTAATAACATAATATGCCATTTAGCAGACGCTTTCATCCATTTTTACGTATGGGTGGTCCCGGGGATCGAACAAACTACCCTGGCGTTACAAGCGCCATGCTCTACCAATTGAGCTACAGAGGACCACAAGAGTATATGCTACGTTTGAATTGTTACAATGCATATTACTTTAGTGGTGTTACTGGTGGATAAATAATTGCTGGTCATCAAAGTGGGGGGTTACCCTAATTGTTCTGGAATTATTTCTTAATAAAGCCTATGGCTAACATGCTTGGAAATATATATAAAATCTTATCTTATCACTCTGCTAAGATTTTTTTTTTTGAATTGCAGCAAGTTCAGCAGGCATCATTTCGTTCAAAGAGGTCATTTTCTGGTTCGTTCATTGGGTTACACTAAAGTCATGACTTATATAAATACGCAAGTAGCCTACACTCGAGTCCTCAAAAGGGATTGGTCGACCAGAAACAGGGGGATTGTCCCCAGTAGAGGAAATCCCTCATTCCCCGCCATCGACATAGCCCACCAGTGAGTTTCGTAAGGAGCTTGTGTAAGGCTGTTGTTACATAGCCTTCAATGGCTATTACATATAGCTGTAGTAGCTATCTATCTCCAGAAGTCCGGAAAGTTGGCAGTCGCTCACGTCGCATGTGAAGATGTATCCGAAAAGAAAAAGTGCAATGGATAGTCAAATTATCTCTGCAGAAATTGCTTTAGGGCTTGTTCTGTGTACAGGATATCGGATAATTTCGAAGAACATTTTCAGTCATCAGGTAGGCTATGTTTACATGACTTTTGATACAAACTGAATTTATAATGCTAAAATGAAATCGTATTTTGTAGGAGTTAGGACAAATGTAAAATGTTAATGCATGAATAAGAAATCAATAGGCCTAGTTTTTGTCTTTTGACATATGCATTTTGAAAGTGTTATTTTCCCTTCTGTTCATGGTCATTTCAAATTATAGCCCACTGTTTCTTGTCTATTGATTCTTGAAGAAGCTTTTCTCTTATCACATCAGTAACCCAATACAGTTGTTTTAGGTCTATTGCCGCCTTCACGTGCTAGTCGGAACTAGGAAACGGACATTTCCTACTTGCAAATACAGTATGTTTGAACGCGGCACGTATATCAACAACCAGTTAGCAAGTCGAACATTTCCAAGAGTCCTAGTTCCGACTAGTACATGAATGCGGCATTTGTGAGTCTTTGTAAACCAACAATGTATGGCGATAAAACATATTTAAAAACTATCATGTCAGTCCTCCTGGCATCCATCATCTGAATTTGACATTGTTTACATTTCTTCAGACCCATCCTTCATCTTAATAGCAAAGCAAGTGGTGAGGCTGCCATTTTCTTGCTTGAATTCAGGATTGTGACTTTAATCTGTACATTTATTTTCTATTTCTTAGGAGGAGAGTCAACCTGTTGACAGTGAACAGTTTGAGCTAACAAGGTCACTAGTGTGTATATGGCTTGCAAGCAACATAAAGTTCCTACTCTTCAAATGCAACAGCAATCCACTTTCACTGTCTGCACATTCAACATCCAGGCTGATTGTGAGTAGTTCATTAATTAATTAATTTTTTATTAATTTTTTACCCTTATTTTACCAGGTAAATTGACTGGGAACACATTCTCATTTACAGCAACGACCTGGGGAATAGTTACAGGGGAGAGGAAGGGGGATGAATGAGCCAATTGGAAGCTGGGGATGATTAGCAACACAAACATAGGCACAGACACATGCATACAAACACACAATATTGTGTTGTAGATATGTGGTAGTAGAGTAGGGGCCTGAGGGCACACACTTAATATGTTGTGAAATCTGTTGTGAATTGATTTTAATGTTTAAAAAATTGTATAACTGCCTTAATTTTGTGGGACCCCAGGAAGATAATGGGGATTCATAATAAATACAAATACAAATTAGGTGGCCATGATGGTATGAGGGCCAGATTGGGAATTTAGCCAGGACACCGGGGTTAACACCCCTACTCTTACGATAAGTGCCATGGGATCTTTAGTGACCACAGAGAGTCAGGTCACCCGTTTAACGTCCCATCCGAAAGAGAGATTGATTGATACAAAACATTATTTTATCACTCTGCTAAGATAAAAAACAAATTGCAGCAAGTTTAGCAGGCATTATTTTGTTCAAAGAGGTCATCTTCTGCTACACTCAAGTCCTCAAAAGCGATTGGTGGCCAAGAAACAGGGGGATTGTCCGCCGTAGATTGATTGATTTATTGAGTAATTGTCTATTTACAGGCATTTCTGGCACTTCTACTGGATAGCTGCTACGGAATCAATTCTCAGAGAGTACATACTAACGAAGTAAGTCACCCACTATTATTTGGTTGATACAGTATTGAAAGCTTGGGAATACTTTTATCATAGGCTACTTGCTACTACAAATGTTATTTCAAGTTGGTATTAGATTATTATTCTCAGCAGCTCCGTATAACTATGAATAGGTTAAGCCAGGTGTTCTTAAACTTTTTGAGCTCGAGACCAAAATAAGAAATTGACCGTACCATGACCCAAATAGTCCTCCAACAACCCAATTTAAGAAGAAATAGTGTGTATTATAGATGTATTCTTGTAACTCGCAACCCACCTCTCACATGCCAAGGGCCCACTTTGGGTCCCAACCCATAGTTTAATAAGAAACCCTGGATTAGGTTATATCTGTATCTCAGGTTTTAAGAATGCATAAATCAGTTTTTATTGAATGTTTTAATGATTTAATGATTAGATATTGAATTGTAGGATTGCGATTGTTTTCACTGATAGTCGTTTTTTTATCCTTCTAGCGGCCTGCAGTGGACATGGTCGTGTGCTCTTTCTTCATAGTGAGCAGTGTTGTCCTCTTCTTTTTGGACCATAGCCAGCTGCAGAGCACAGTGGACTTGCGCATGATCTTCAGTGACTCTCAGAAGTTCTTCCTTCAGATGGACTTTTTTGCCACCTTCGTCTTTGGCCTCCTCTGGCTAGCCTTCCCCGATTGGCTCCTAGGATTCCAGGTAGGCTCTTAGTACCATAAAAATATTATGAAGCTAGGTTTCACATTGCGGAGATGCGGGACGACAAAGAAAGTCAGCAGCCTATAGGCTTCCAGGTTGAGAATGTGTTGTTACAAGAGGTGAAGTATGTTTCTTGAATAAACGTTTGCTTCACTCTTTCAGCCTGTTACAGGTTCTGAGGACATCCTCCATCTTCACCTCACTAGAGCCTTTGGAGCCATGATGGTGGGCGACAGTTTTGTCTCTTTTACAACACAGAATTTCCAACACAAGGAAAAGGCGTCAGTGTTCATAAGCCGAGCAGTGGTATGTGATATTTCAGCAATCTCTTTCTCTTTTTTTTACTTTGACAATAGAGTGTTCTGCTACTTCCATATAAATACGTAAATACATAGAATCAATTGAGAATAACACCCCATCATACACTCCCCTCCCCACCTACACAAGAAGTTCATAAGTTCATGTCAGGCAAGGCTGTGACTAGGTGGCAGTTCCACACGATGAAGGCCTACAGGCCAGGCTCCTGTCCGTCATTGCCGTCTCCCTATTCTGACTTGAGACCCACACGCTTAACTGGAATTATCACACAAGTCTGCCATTGATGTCACTGACTGATTTATGTGAAAGGTGACTGCATTGATCAGTGTTTCTCTTGGTTTCTCAGGGCAGCTTGGTGCTGCTTGTGTTCCTGGTCCACTCTCAGCTGACCACCTCTGCTTGGGCCCCTGCCCAGGTCTGGTTTGGCCTGGTGGGAGCCAGCCTATGGACAGGAAACTCCATCTTAGGTTACCTCAGCTCTAAACAACAAAATATGTAATAAGTCCATTCACACAGACACTGAACACAACAGTCACAACAGAACAGGCAGAAGTTACAGACTGGGCATTGAACCCTCTCCTGTGTGCCACAAGACTGTTAGCCCGCTTAAGTGAAGCTGATCACACAAGCATGGTTAATCAAACCACAGCTGTTGCACAGAAAGCATAGGCAGATTCTCTGGCAACCTGGAGTGACTTCGAATGAGTGTGATAATTTATTGTTAAACAATTTCCATCCTATGATGTTGTCTTCAGATCTTCATACTTCACCATGAATGAGATGGTGATGGTCATTGCTTACTGAGGTAGAAAGAGACCCTTTGGAAATCTAAATGTGTATATATACAGTACCAGTCAAAGGTTTGGACACACGTACTCATTCAAGGGTTTTTCTTTATTTTTACTATTTTTTACATTGTAGAGTAATAGTGAAGACATCAAAACTATGAAATAACACATATGGAATCATGTAGTAACCAAAACAGTGTTAAACAAATCAAAATATATGTTATATTTGAGATTATTCAAATAGCCACCCTTTGCCTTGATGACAGCTTTGCACACTCTTGGCATTCTCTCAACCAGCTTCACCTGGAATGCTTTTCTAACAGTCTTGAAGGACTTCCCACATATGCTGAGCACTTGTTGGCTGCTTTTCCTTCACTCTGCCGTCCGTGTCACACCAGCCTTCACTTTGGCTCCCCCTCCTGTCCAGCTCAGGCGTTCGGCATCGCCGGCCTTCTAGCTGCTGCCGAACTTACTGTTGGCAAGCGCCCTTCACTCATCAATCCCGGACTTGTCTTGTCATCATTACACACACCTGGTTCCAATCCCCACTCTATAACTGTATATATACTCCCTCTGCCATTTGTCTTTGTCGGTCATTGTAAATTTTACTTGTTTTCCTGAGAGGTATCTCGCCTACTATTTCCTGAGTACTTTACATTTTGCACTTTGGGTTCGCCCTTTGCCTTTTTGTTTATAAATATATATTTTGAGCAGAACAGCGTTTGGGTTTCGTCCCACTTTGATCTATGGTGCTTAAATATATTCAGTAGTTCTAAACCTGCGACTGCCACTGTCTGTCTAAGGAAATTACAAACAGTGTCACAGCGAAGCACCCCCACACCATAACACCTCCTCCTCCATGCTTTACGGTGGGAACTACACATGCTGAGATCATCCGCTCACCCATACCGCGTCTCACAAAGACTCGGCGGTTGGAACCAAAAATCTCCAATTTGGACTCCAGACCAAAGGACACATTTCCACCGGTCTAATGTCCATTGCTCATGTTTCTTGGCCCAAGCAGGTCTCTTCTTATTATTGGTGTCCTTTAGTAGTGGTTATTTGCAGCAATTCTACCATGAAGGCCTGATTCACACAGTCCCTTCTGAACAGTTGATGTTGAGATGTGTCTGTGACTTGAACTCTGTGAAGCATTTATTTGGGCTGCAACTTCTGAGGCTGATAACTCTAAGGAACTTATCCTCTGCAACAGAGGTAACTCTGGGTCTTCCATTCCTGTGGCGGTCCTCATGAGAGCCAGTTTCATCATAGCGCTTGATGGTTTTTGCGACTGCACTTGAAGAAACTTAAAAATACGGAAAAAGTTCTTGACATTTTCCGTATTGACTGACCTTCATGGCTTAAAGTAATGATGGACTGTCGTTTTTCTTTGCTTATTTGAGCTGTTCTTGCCATAATATTGACTTGGTCTTTTACCAAATAGGGCTATCTTCTGTATACCCCCCCCCCCCCCTACCTTGTCACAACACTGATTGGTTCAAACTGATTGGTTCAAACGCATTAAGAAGGAAAGACATTCCACAAATTAACTTTTAAGAAGGCACACCTGTTATTTGAAATGCATTCCAGGTGACTACCTCATGAAGCTGGTTGATAGAATGGAAAGAGCGTGCAAAGCTGTCATCAAGGCAAAGGGTGGCTATTTGAAGAATCTCAAATATAAAATATATTTTGATTTGTTTAATACTTTTTTGGTTACTACATGATTCCATATGTGTTATTTCATAGTTCTGATGTCTTCACTATTATTCTACAATGTAAGTAATAGTAAAAATAAAGACAAACCCTTGAATGAGTAGGTGTGTCCAAACTTTTGACTGGTAGTGTATATTTGTAAAAGTGTAAATGTGTAATTATGTACATAAATATTTTTCAATTCTACCTAACCTTCTGCAAATCCATTAAACAAATGAATTCAGATAGAGAATTGCCCCCTTCTTTTTAATTGGTCTGCAAATTGAAGTTCTATGACAATATTTGCTCATTAGGATCACTGTTCTATGATCAGTCATTATCATTCTGAAGGAGGCTAGAAAGCAATCAGAGATTGTAAAAGACACTTGACCCTGCCATTCTACCAAACAGAAGTGAATAGTAAGTATGCGGGCTCAGCCTTAGAAACATAATTATGAAATTACTTTTTAGGAACTCTTGATGGGAAGCGTGGATGATTTGTATATTAGCGGCACCCATATGACTAAATAAATGTAACTGACATTGAAATTACGTCAAGGAATAAAAGTGAAGGGAAATGTTGCTCAGAAACATTGTGATATTCTAATGCTCCCTTTTTATTGAGCCTGCTCCAAGGCTAGAACTCTCTGTGACCACTAGATGGTGCTATGCACATGGCCATGGAGTACCTCTGAATGGATTTGAATATAGAGAATCTAGGTTTTAATAGCCCCTCATTCATATCATTATATTTCCTAATGTACAACACATTAGGACCACCTGCTCTTTCCATGACATATACTGACCAGGTGAATCTAGGTGAAAGCTATGATCCCTTATTGATGTCACTTGTTAAATCCACTTCAATCAGTGTAGATGAAGGGGAGGAGACAGGTTAAAGAAGGATTTTTAAGCCTTGAGACAATTGAAACATGGATTGTGTATGTTTGCCATACAGAGGGTGAATGGGCAAGACAAAATATGTGAGTGCCTTTGAATGGGGTATGGTAGTAGTAGGTGAGTGTGTCAAGAACTGCAACACTGCTGGGTTTTTCATGCTCAACAGTTTCCCGTGTGTATCAAGAATGGTCCACCACCCAAAGAACATCCAGCCAACTTGACACAACTGTGGTAAGCATTGGAGTCAACATGGGCCAGCATCACTGTGGAATGCTTTTGACACCTCGTAGAGTCCATGCCTCGACGAATTGAGGCTGTTCTGAGGGCAAAAGGGGTTGCAACTCAATATTAGGAGGGTGTTCCTGTTTTGTACACTCAGTGTATATGTTTGCTGTTGTGAATAGTCCAAATTATATATCACAATTAATATTTATTTTGATGCTTGTGCATTGACAGTAATAGGTACACTCACTTGATAGGACAATTCTGGTTGTGAGGTAAAAGTAGAATCTAGGGGAAACACTGACGGGAGCCCTGTCTTTCTACAAAACATCCTCACAACTGTTAGTCAAGACTGATACCTTGACCTTGACCATGACCATGCGTATAAGAATTCACAACAACACAACATCAGAGAAACATAGAGGTTATTTAAATCAGTACGGCTGCCAGTTGAGTTCAGCCGAGAAAATTGAGGTTGAGGAAAAGGTTACTTGGCTCCACTGGTCCTGACTGCTGATGTGGTTGGATTACCAAACGTCCATTGCTCATCATGTGCACTTCTCTCGGCTGGCCACGTCCTTTGTAGTCACAAAGGACGTGGCCAGGTGACTGGACCCTGAAAGATGGATACCAAATGATTGACTGTGCTCCGGTGTCTAATGAACACACAGATGAAGCAGGTAAGCAGTCTACAGAGGAGAGGACAACCCTGGGACAATGAGCAAAACTGGTTAGAAAGACGTCTTTTCAACCAGTTTTGACGTTGAAAATATGTATTTCAAACCAGTTTTTATGTTGAAAATACGTATTTTTAACCAGTTTTGCTTACTGAGGGGTGGCAATTGGTGCATCTGCAATGGCACTCTATTCCCTACGTAGTGCACAACTTTTGAAGTTGAGCAGTACATAAGGAAATAGGGTGCCATTTCAGACAATGTCTAAGCCACAACATATCCTCACAGATTTCACTGAAATCAGTGTGGGTTAGAATGATCCATCCTCATGAATGATGCAGATATTCTGTGAATAATAACAACACAAGTGTACTTGGCTATAAAAGATATTTAAAAAATAAAATAAAGCTGCTTTCCTCTCATCAAGAAGGCAAGCAGGAAGTAGCACTCTATATATTTTGAGTTTGGAGTGTTCGCAAGTCAATAAGAGCCAATGAGGTTGTTGGAGCCAGTGTGATCACACTTACTCATTCACAATCACATGGCAAAGGCATTGGCAGCAAAGTATCACCAGAGCCCAGTAATTCAAAAGGTATCTATCTGGATTAACGCCTATCGGATAGGATTAAATGCATAGAAATAGAATGAATAGAACATGAGACCCATTCAAGTAAATTATTTGTCCATTCTATTCATTCTATTTCTATACATTTAATCCTATCCAATAGCCAAAATTCAGATAACTTTTGAAAAATTGGGCTCAGGAATCAAATCTCTGACAAAGGGATAGTTGATATATGCAATTAAACATATGTCCCCATTAATGCAAATCCACTAGGCACAGATGTCAATTAAACGTTTAGTTTGGATTTACATTTGGTTAAGTTGTTAACTAACGTGAAATCAACAACAAAAAAATTACCATGTCATTGGATTTAGGTAAAAAGTTGGGTGAAAAAAATAAGAAATTCCCTTATGTTGATGACTTTTCGCAAATCCAATCAGTTTTCCAAGTTGATTCAACGTCATCACATTGAATTAATTTTGTTTAAATGACGTGGAAACAATGTTGATTCAACCAGTTTTTGCCCAGTGGGAAAGCTTTTGCGCACCAATCATTTCCTGGTGTGAGAAGATTAGACTGTGCTGATAGCACACAAATACAAATCTGCAAGGCAAAGGCAATCAGTTGCTTCAAACTGCACTCCAGTGACTTAATGTTTCAGTGTGTGTATCTTCTTCCCAATGGCATCTGTTCGCTCTTCCAATCATCTGTATGCAACAATCACAAATCACAACTTTAGATATAAAAAGATCCTGTGAAACCCTGTCAATGTTTGTTCCCCCAGCAGTTCTAATAAGAATCTGGCAGTATTTTATCCTATATCAATAATATTCAGCTATGAGATCTGAAAAACATTTTGAAAAGAAAAAATGTTAACGTCATTGCACAGCACATTGCTCCTCGTGGCTCGCTCCTCGTGGCTCGCTCTTCCTGGCTGCCAATTGTTTCTAGGTAGATAGAAAACCCACATTCTCCCAAAGTAATATCACTTTGCTACAGACAGGATTCAATTAGTATTTGCTTTCCAAATACTTTAGCTGCATTTGATTGAGCTTGCCTGGCGCAAAGTAGCCAATGGTGTAGTCCCGCCAGGCAGGCTCAATCAAACATGTAACATTTAAAAAATAAAACAAATAATATTCAAACCCCAGTCTTTCATGCTAATGGATAGGGAATCATCATGAACTTTAGGTAGCCTGTGACCGAGTCTGGTCTGCCTCAGCGATCCCCACATGCACCTTACTCTCGGTACTGCCCTCTAATCTGTCTGCCCTCTCATTCCTATCTGTATAATTAAAGTACAATAGGAGAGCAGAGTTGTAACCTATACAGTATGTTGACCATACAGGGGCCTTTGCCTTCAAAGGTGTCATTTCCATTACCAATGTGGAGAAAAGCATGTTGTCGCTGTCGGATGAAAAGCCCATCTCCAAAACAGAAACCTTGCAGAAAATGGAAAAAAAAAACTGCTATATTTAACCATTAACAAACATAGAATTTCAAAACTTCAGAAGGTATTTTAAATAAATTGAATTGGTCCTAGAGTCATGTAATGTTCAGAGTACATTGAGGAGAGTTACTCATTTGAATACAAAATGAAAATTGTCAAAGATTGAGTTACAAGGTTTTCATCAGACAGCGACGATGTACACTGAGTGTACAAAACATTAGAAACACCTGCTCTTTTCATGACATAGACTGACCAGGTGAATCCAGGTGAAAGCTATGATCCCTTATTGATATCACTTGTTAAATCCACTTCAATCAGTTTAGATGAAGTGGAGGAGACAGGTTAAAGAAGGATTTTTAAGCATTGAGACAACTGAGACATGGATTGTGTATGTTTGCCTTTCAGAGGGTGAATGGGCAAGACAAAATATTTAATTGCCTTTGAACGGGGTATGGTAGTAGGTGCCAGGCGCACCAGTTTGAGTGTGTCAAGAACTGCAACACTGCTGGGTTTTTCACACTCAACAGTTTCCCGTGTGTATCAAGAATGGTCCACCACCCAAAGGACATCCAGCCAACTTGACACAACTGTGGGAAGCATTGGAGTCAACATGGGCCAGCATCCCTGTGGAACACTTTTGACACCTTGTAGAGTCCATGCCCAGACAAACTGAGGCTGTTCTGAGGGCAAAAGTGGGTGCAACTCAATATCAGGAAGGTGTTCCTAATATTTTGTACACTCAGTGTATATGTATACCTGTATTGTATGAAAGTATGCTGAAGATTCTTGTGTTTGGGGTTGAATGAATTTATGGATAAACAACGACTTCAGGTAGAGTAATCTACAGAGCATAACCACTGTCAGCCCCCAATCACCAGCTGACCACCTTCCTGCTGTAGGTTTTAATGCATTCAACCTGTGATTTATGTCCCAGGGCCTTCCAACCCCATGGCCCAAACATACATATGATAAATATACTCCTTTTCCATCTATTAAAGGTCAGAAGTGATGACAACAAGAGTAGTTGTGATGAAGTTAAGATAATTCCCTTCTGTTAAACACTCCTGCATGAATCATAATGACAAATGAATTCTGTACAGATGAAGGAGGTATCATTGCTCTCTGTTGGGCCTGGTACTAGCAGTACATTGTAAGAACCATGATCATCCTTACAGCTCTGGTGGTCTGAATCTGATCAGTAATTTTTCCAATTGCAATTCAAAGATGTATAGCCGGGGTTGCCTGGTTACGGGCAGGACCAGGTCCAGTTTTGTAATTAATTTTTAGCAATTTCTCTGTGTGTTTGGAAGCTGTTTAAAAAGGCAAACTCAGGGAAATTCACAAAGCCTTTTCCAAATGTTTTATTGAGATTTGTGAGCTGCTCATTTAATCTACTTGTCACGGATTCAGCTGAAGCTGTTCCTCCTCCTTGCTCGGGCAGGCTTTGGCGTTCGTCGTCACCGGAGTACTAGCTGCTACCGATCCATGTTTTTATGTTCTACTTGTTTTGTCTGTATTGGTCTCCCCTGTTTCCCATCATGTAATTATGTCTTCCCTATTTAACCCTCTGGCTCACACTGTGTGTTGTGCGTGTTTGTTCATGTTTTGGTTGTCGTATGTGAGCGGGTTTGTTCCTCCCTGCGTGGAGGTACGTTCATTAAGTTACCTACGAGTAAAGTACATTTTTTGATTAGCTCTGTGTCCTGCGCCTGACTTCGTCCTACCGCATTACACTGACGCCTTGACAGAAACACGCACCAATAATGGAGTCAGCAGGCGACCATGATCCAGGCTCTCGGCACCGCAATGGAACGCGTGGTGAATACTATGGAGCGATGGGAGAGAGGAGGTTTTCCTATACCTCCTCCAACTACACAACCACCCACACCGCTGTCCACCTTTTCACCATCTGGGTCCAGTGAGATTCGGCTCTCGCTCCCGAGGGCATAAGACGGTACAGCTGCCGGGTGTCAGGGTTTTCTGCTCCAGGTAGAGCTATACCTGGCAACCATCCACCCGGCTCCCTCGGGATACGAGAGCGTGTCCAACCTCATCTCCTGTCTGTCGGGGAGAGCGCTCGAGTGGGCCAATGCCGAGTGGGGAGGAATAGACGCAGCATCTGTACGTTATGAGGAGTTTACCCGCCGCTTTCGGGAGGTATTCCATCATCCACCGGAGGAGAGAGCAGCGGGCGAATGTCTATTCCACCTCAGACAGGGGAAGAGGAGCGCACAGGATTTTGCACTGGACTTTAGGACTCTGGCTGCCAGTGCAGGATGGAATGAGAGGGCCCTTATCGACCACTACCGATGCAGCCTAAGGGAGGACGTTCGTCGGGAACTGGCCTGTAGGGACACCAACCTTAACCTGGACCAACTGGTGGATATGTCTATCAGGCTGGATAACCTGTTGGCCACCCGCGGACGTCCGGATCAGTGGCCGTCCATTCCATCCCCCAGCACCTCCGATCCTACCCCTATGGAGCTCGGAGGAACTGCTCTTAGGGAGACCGGTAGAGGGGCCGTCCCCTGCACCAACTGTGGCCGCAGAGGACACACTGCTGGTCGGTGCTGGGGAGGGTCTTTAAGGAGTCGAGGCAGTAGGCAGAGCACTGGTGGACCATTTCAGGTGAGTAGGCACCCGACTCACCCAGAGCTCCCTGTTGCGCACATGTGTATTGATGTTGTATTTCCAGAGTTTTCCCCTCATTCCCAGCATAAGGCGCTAGTAGATTCAGGCGCAGCTGGGAACTTTATTGATTGTCAGTTTTCCCGTAGTTTAGGGATTCCTATTGTGCCTGTTGATGTGCCCTTCCCTGTACATGCCCTAGATAGTCGCCCTTTAGGGTCAGGTCTGATTAGGGAGGTCACTGCTCCACTCTGGATGAAGACGCAGGAGGGTTATGAGGAGAAAATTAGTCTCTATCTGATTGATTCTCCTGCGTTTCCAGTGGTGTTGGGGCTTCCCTGGTTAACCTCTCATGACCCCACTATTTCATGGCAACAGAGGGCTCTCAAGGGATGGTCAAGTCAGTGCTCGGGGAGGTGTGTAGGTGTTTCCGTAGGGGCGACTACGATGAAAAGTCCAAACCAGGTTTCCACCATGCACATTCCGCCTGAATATGCCAATTTGGCTCTCACCTTCTGTAAAAAGAAGGCGACTCAATTACCACCCCATCGACAGGGGGATTGTGCGATAAACCTCCAGGTAGGCGCTGCACTTCCCCGGAGTCACATGTATCCTCTGTCACAGGAGGAGACGGCGGCTATGGAAACATATGTCTCCGAATCTCTGGGGCAGGGATACACTTCACCTGTCTCCTCAAGTTTCTTTTGTGAAGAAGAAGGATGGTGGCTTACGCCTGTGCATTGACTTTTGGGGTCATAATCAGATCACAGTTAAGTACAGCTATCCTCTACCTTTGATTGCTAGTATGACGGAGTCATTGCACGGGGTGTGCTTCTTCACTAAATTGGATCTTAGGAGCGCGTACAACCTGGTGCGTGTCCGGTAAGGGGATGAGTGGAAGACCGCATTCAGTACCACCACGGGGCACTATGAGTACCTCGTCATGCCATACGGGTTGATGAATGCTCCATCAGTCTTCCAATCCTTTGTTGATGAGATTTTCAGGGACCTGCACGGACAGGGTGTAGTGGTGTATATTGATGACATTCTCATATATTCCGCTACACTTACCGAGCATGTGTCCCTGGTGCGTAAGGTGCTTGGTATACTGTTGGAGCATGACTTGTATGTCAAGGCGGAGAAATGTATGTTCTTCCAAGAGTCCATCTCCTTCCTAGGGCACCGCCTGTCCGCGTCAGGTGTGGAGATGAAGATTGACCGCATTTCGGCCGTGCGTAATTGGCCGACTCCAACCACGGTGAAGGAGGTGCAGCGATTCTTGGGTTTTGCCAACTACTACCGGAGGTTTATCCGGGGCTTTGATCAGGTAGCGGCTCCCATTACCTCCTTGCTGAAGGGTGACCGGTGCGACTGCAGTGGTCAGCTGAGGTGGACAGGGCTTTTGGTCACCTGAAGGACCTGTTTACCTCGGCTCCAGTGATGGCTCATCCGGATCCCTCCTTAGCATTCCAGGTAGAGGTGGACGCGTCCGAGGCTGGAATAGGAGCTGTACTGTCTCAGCGCTCGGGTCGCCACCAAAGCTCCGCCCCTGTGCTTTCTTTTCGAAGAAGCTCAGCCCGGCGGAGCGCAACTATGACGTGGGGGACCGGGAGCTGTTAGCTGTGGTTAAAGCTCTGAAAGTGTGGAGGCATTGGCTTGAGGGGGCTAAACACCCTTTACTCATTTTGACTGACCACCGCAATCTGGAGTACATCCGGGCGGCGAGGAGATTGAACCCTCGCCAGGCAAGGTGGGCCATGTTCTTCACTCGTTTTGTGTTCACTCTCTCTTACAGACCAGGTTCCCAGAACGCTAAGGCAGACGCCCTGTCCCGACTGTATGACACAGAGGAGAGGTCCATGGAGCCTACTCCCATACTTCCGGCGTCGTGTCTGGTGGCACCGGTGGTATGGGAGGTTGACGCGGACATCGAGCGAGCGTTACGTACCGAGCCCACTCCTCCCCAGTGTCCAGAGGGTCGTATGTACGTGCCGCTCGAGGTTCGCGATCGATTGATCTATTGGGCTCACACGTCACCCTCCTCTGGTCATCCTGGCATCGGTCGGACAGTGCACTGTCTTAGTGGGAAGTACTGGTGGCCCACTTTAGCCAAGGATGTGAGGGTTTATGTTTCCTCCTGCTCGGTGTGCGCTCAGTGTAAGGCACCTAGACACATGCCCAGAGGGAAATTACAACCCCTACCCATTCCACAATGGCCGTGGTCCCACCTGTTGGTGGATTTTGTTACGGACCTTTCCCCCTCACAAGGGAACACCACGATCCTGGTCGTTGTGGATCGGTTTTCTAAGTCCTGCCATCTCATTCCTATGCCCGGTCTCCCTACGGCTCTACAGACTGCTGAGGCCCTATTTACACACGTCTTCCGGCACTACAGGGTACCTGAGGATATTGTATCGGATCGGGGTCCCCAGTTCACCTCAAGGGTCTGGAGGGCGTTCATGGAATGTCTGGGGGTCTCGATCAGCCTGACCTCAGGTTTTCACCCCGAGAGTAATGGGCAGGTGGAGAGCGTTAACCAGGATGTGGGTAGGTTTCTGCGGTCCTATTGCCAGGACCGGCCCGGGGGAGTGGTCGGGTTTTATCCCCTGGGCAGAGATGGCCCAAAACTCACTCCGTCACTCCTCCACTAACCTTTCTCCATTTCAGTGTGTGTTAGGTTATCAGCCGGTCCTGGCACCTTGGCATCAGAGCCAGATCGAGGCCCCTGCGGTGGATGAGTGGTTTCGGCGCTCGGAAGAGACCTGGAACGCTGCCCATGTACGCCTGCAGCGGGCCATCAGGCAACAAAAGGCGAGCGCCGACAGCCACCGCAGTGAGGCCCCGGTGTATGCACCGGGGGACCGGGTCTGGCTCTCGACCCGAAACCTGCCCCTTCGCCTGCCCTGCCGGAAGCTGGGTCGGCGGTTTGTGGGGCCATTTAAAGTCCTGAGGAGATTGAACGAGGTATGTTATAGGTTACAGCTTCCTCCTGAGTATCGTATTAACCCCTCATTCCATGTGTCTCTCCTCAGGCCGGTGGTAGCTGGTCCCCTCCAGGAGTCTGAGATACGGGAGGTTCCTCCGCCCCCACTGGACATCGAGGGGGCACCGGCGTACTCGGTCCGTTCCATCCTGGATTCAAGGTGTCGGGTGGGGGGCCTGCAGTATCTCGTGGAGTGGGAGGGGTACGGTCCGGAGGACCGGTGCTGTGTCCCTAGGAGGGACATCCTCGATCCCTCCATGTTGAGGGATTTCCACCGGAGTCATCCGACTCGCCCTGCGTCGCGTCCTCCTGGCCGTCCCCGAATGGCTGGAGCCGCGCGTCAAGGGGGGGTGGGGGGGGGGTACTGTCACGGATTCAGCCGACGCTGTTCCTCCTCCTTGCTCGGGCAGGCTTCGCCGTTCGTCGTCACTGGAGTACTAGCTGCTACTGATCCATGTTTCTATGTTCTACTGGTTTTGTCTGTATTGGTCTCCCCTGTTTCCCATTATGTCTTCCCTATTTAACCCTCTGGCTCACACTGTGTGTTGTGCGTGTTTGTTCATGTTTTGGTTGTCGTATGTGAGCGGGTTTGTTCCTCCCTGCGTGGAGTTATGTTCATTAAGTTACCTATGAGTAAAGTACGTTTTTTGATTAGCTCTGTGTCCTGCGCCTGACTTCGTCCTACCGCATTACACTGACGCCTTGACACTACTGTAACTTTGTCTCTCAAAAAGACTAGAGGTCTGCTGCCAAATCTCAATATTAATAGATATTAAACTCATTAAAGGGATTGTAGAACGAGATCTGCCATTGAAAGTCACAATTAAAGCAAAATTATAATGTACTTTGGGCCAGTGTCCATTTTTTCATGTGGCATTCCTTCACTAATCCTTCACTAACATCATTTGAATATAGCGATCTTTCTTGACATATCGCTTTAGGTATTATCACCTCTCACTGAATTTGCATAATACTCAATAATATTACATTCACCTGTCATTTAGTCCCATTTGGTTTGATTTTCCATAGGTAAATAAATAAATGAAAGCAATCAAAACTGCCATACAGTTTATTGTCCCCATCTGTATAATGAGATAAGTATACAGTTACTGCCAGTACCAAGGGATTATACTGTAAATATTAATCTATGAATTATACAGAATGCTGCTGAATGTGTCTGAGAGATGAGCAGAGGTCATTTACACCCTGCTAACACTGTTTGAGCTATATGAACAGTGACGCATACCAGATCTTGGGCTGTTGCTGTGTTCTGTGTTGCTGTGTTCTATGTTGTTGTATTCTGTGTTGCTTTGTTGCTGTGTTGCTGTGTTCTGTGGTCTGTGTTGTTGTGTTGTTGTGTTCTATGATGTTGTATTCTGTGTTCTGTGTTGTTGTGTTCTGTGTTCTGTATTGATGTTTTCTGTGTCGCTGTGTTCTGTGTTGCTGTGTTCTGTGTTATGTGCTGTGTTGTTGTGTTCTGTGTTCTGTATTGTTGTGTTCTGTGTTACTGTTTTCTGTGTTGATGTGTTCTGTGTTGTTGTATTCTGTGCTGCTGTGTTCTGTGTTGTTGTGTTCTGTATTCTGTGTTGCTGTGTTCTGTGTTGCTGTGTTCTGTGTTGCTGTGTTATGTCTGGTTATATTCTGTTGTTATGTTCTGTGTTGTTGTGTTCTGTGTTGCTGTGGTGTTCTGTGTTGCTGTGTTGTTGTGTTCTGTATTCTGTGTTGTTGTGTTCTGTGTTGCTGTGTTGTTCTGTTCTGTGTTGTTGTGTTATATGTTGTTGTATTCTGTGTTGCTGTGTTCTGTGTTGTTGTGTTCTGTGTTGCTGTGTTGTGTTCTGTGTTCTGTTTTGCTGTGTTCTGTGTTGTTGTTTTCTGTGTTGCTGTGTTGCTTTGTTCTGTGTTGTTGTGTTCTGTGTTGTTGTGTTCTGTGTTGCTCCGTTCTGTGTTTCTGTGTTCTCAGTTGTTGTATTCTGTGTTGCTGTGTTCTGTGTTCTGTGTTGTTGTGTTCTGTGTTGTTGTGTTCTGTGGTGTTGTGTTCTGTGTTGCTGTGCTCTGTGTTGCTGTGTTCTGTGTTCCGTGTTGTTGTATTCTGTGTTGTTGTGTTCTATGATGTTGTATTCTGTGTTGCTGTGTTCTGTGTTCTGTGTTGTTGTATTCTGTGTTCTGTGTTGTTATGTTCTGTGTTGTTGTGTTCTGTGTTCTGTATTGTTGTGTTCTGTGTTCTGTGTTACTGTTTTCTGTGTTGCTGTGTTCTGTGTTCTGTGTTGTTATGTTCTGTGTTGTTGTGTTCTGTGTTCTGTATTGTTGTGTTCTGTGTCGCTGTGTTCTGTGTTACTGTTTTCTGTGTTGCTGTGTTCTGTGTTGTTGTATTCTGAGCTGCTGTGTTCTGTGTTCTGTGTTGTTATGTTCTGTATTCTGTGTTGCTCTGTTCTGTGTTGTTGTGTTCTGTGTTGTTGTGTTCTGTGTTCTGTGTTGCTGTGTTCTGTATTATGTGTTGGTCTGTTCTGTGTTGTTGTGTTCCATGTTGTTATATTCTGTGTTGCTGTGTTCTGTGTCGTTATTATATTCTGTGTTCTGTGTTGTTGTGTTCTGTGTTGCTGTTCAGTGTTTCTGTGTTGCTGTGTTCTGTGTTCTGTGTTGTTTTATTCTGTGTTGCTGTGTTCTGTGCTGTTGTGTTCTGTGTTGCTGTGTTGTGTTCTGTTTTGCTGTGTTCTGTGTTCTGTGTTCTGTGTTGTTGTATTCTGTGTTGCTGTGTTGCTGTGTTCTGTGTTGTTGTGTTCTGTGTTGTTGTGTACTGTGTTGTTGTGTTCTGTGTTGTTGTGTTCTGTGTTGCTCCGTTCTGTGTTTCTGTGTTCTGAGTTGTTGTATTCTGTGTTGCTGTGTTCTGTGTTCTATGTTGTTGTGTTCTGTGTTGTTGTGTTCTGTATTCTGTGTTGTTGTGTTCTGTGGTGTTGTGTTCTGTGTTGTTGTGTTCTTTATTGTTGTGTTCCGTGTTGCTGTGTTCTGTGTTGTTGTATTCTGTGTTGCTGTGTTCCTTGTTGCTGTGTTCTGTGTTGCTGTGTTCTCTGCCTTGCACCTTGACACTGTCAGCCAGCCCACTCTGCAGCTGCAACCGATATTGTTGCTTTCTGTTAAGTGTTTGATGGAATAGGTGTTACTGGCTGCAGATGTTTAGCAATCCACCATTGGAATTGATGTTATTGGGTACTGTGTCCTTGGCCATGGCTATGTTGCAGGGGAACGACTAAAGCCCTAGTGACAGTGTTCTGGCCCGTTGTCACTAGAAAAAAAGTGTGGTCCCCTGTCCCCTGTCAGAAAGCTTTGTCTGCATTAGAAAGTCTGTGGAGAGAAAAGGCTGGCGGCGCTCTCACTGAGCCAATATTCGGGGATCATTGTAGTCATGGACATTGTAGATCAAGACCATTTTATTAGTCCCCCCTGCATCCTCAGTTACCCTCTAGTGGAGCTTTCTTATGGCTAATATGGAAGTAATTTCCTCGCATTCCCTTCCTCTGCCCTCGCTGTCACTTTCACTAGAGGGATGTATGTAGTCTCTCTGTGCACAGCTAAAACCACAACAACAGCATGCATGCAGTAACAAAAACAGAACTGCCAGAATGCTCAAATCTCCTCCCCCTTTGCATATTTAACTGGGCCATACTTGGGTCCCATTATGCCTGGCGAAAACCAAACACTGCATTCCACAGTAAGAACATCATACCAAAGGTCAAGCATGGTGGTGGTGGTGTGATGGTTTGGGGAAGCTTTGCTGCCTCAGGACCTGGATGACTTGCCTTAATAGAAGGAACCATGAATTCTGCTCTGTATCAAAGAATTCTACAGGAGAATGTCAGACCATCCGTCTGTGAGCTGAAGCTGAAGCGCAGCTGGGTCATGCAGCAAGACAATGATCCAAAACACACAATCAAGTCTACATGAAAATTGCTAAAAAGCAACCATTTTGAAGTTTTGGAATGGCCTAGTCAAAGTCCAGACCTAATCCCAATTGAGATGTTGTGGCAGGACTTGAAACGAGCAGTTCATGCTTGAAAACCCACACGTCACTGAGTTAAAGCAGTTCTGCATGGAAGAGTGGGCCAAAATTCCTCCACAGTGACGTGAGAGACTGATCAACAACTACAGGAAGCATTTGGTTGGAGTCATTGCAGCTAAAGGTGGCACAACCAGTTATTGAGTGTAAGGGTGCAATTACTTTTTCACACAGGGGAATTGGGTGTTGCATAACTTTGTTTATGAAATAAATGAAATAAATATGTAATTGTTGTGTTATTTGTCCACTTATGTTCCCTTTATCTAATATTAGGTTTTGGTTGAAGATCTGATAACATTCAGAATCAGAAATATGCAAAAGTAGAGAAAATTAGAAAGGGGGCAAATACTTTTTCATAGCACTGTATGCATGAGCTTGAAAGTGTTATTGGCTCTGTTAAGTGCATTTTAGAGCTTTGTTCATTTATTGAAAGTTCTGTTGTATTTGACAGTAGAAAACAAGTGGTAGTTCAGAATAGTAATTTATTACATCAATGGTTGTGTGATGTTTGCTATGAGGAGATACTCTCTTCCTCTCTCTCGCTACTCCTTTCTTGATTAACTATTTCCCTCTAACGTGTTCAGAACATGGGGCTTGTTCAACGATATCTGCCAGTAGATAAGGAGCAGTGAAAGAGTCCTTTAGAGACGCTGCTTAGCTTCCTTATGTCGCTGGGAAATGTGATCCTCTTCATCACAGCTAGAGGGCTGTTATCACAGTCTGCATTTGCTCAAGGCTTTATTTATTATTTAAACTCACAGGGTGACATTTTGACAGTACAACAATGCAAGATGTGGCCACAATGCTTGTGTAGCCTTCCAGCATCAAAGGTGAAGCATACTATAACCTCGAGAGACGCTCTTCCTCAATCGTTGGTTGCAATAACGTAATTTCAACCAGATATAAACCTGGTTGCAATTATGTGATTTGAACCAGATTTCAACCTGATTGCAATTACGTCATTTCAACCAGATATCAACCTGGATGCAATTATGTAATTTCAACCAGATATCAACCTGGTTGCAATGACTTCATTTTCTCTATGCGCTCAGGTTCTCTATGAGCTATCTGGCGATCAAGGCCAACTGTTTATTGCTCTGAAATCCATGACGTCCTCATTCTCTTCTAACAAACTCAGCCTCTCCTTGTCCTCTGACTCAACAGCAACCTGCTGAATGTATTCATGTCAATCTCCAGGCAATGTACTCAGACTGGCCAAAGCTAAATCAATCTGCTCATATCTGGCCACACAGACTAAAGCAAGGAAATACAGACAGCTTTATGATCTGTGGTTTAGTCTGTTGCATGAATGGATTCACATTAGGATTTCACGTTGAGATTTATCCCCCCAATTCCACCCCATACATGCACACAATATTAGGGGAATACCACCAAATAAAAAGTAATGTTGTTCTTGTTCAGTGTGTAATTTCCAACCCATTTGGCAAATCTGAACATAATTATATCCTCCTGATTCCTGCTTATAAGCAAAAACTAAAGCAAACTATAGTTTTGGCAAGTCTGTTAGGACATCTACTTTGTGCATGACACAAGTAATTTTTCCAACAATTGTTTACAGACAGATTATTTCACTTATTATTCACTGTATCACCTTTCCAGTGGGTCAGAAGTTTACATACACTAAGTTGACTGTGCCTTTAAACAGCTTGGAAAATGTCAGAAAAAGATGTCATGGCTTTAGAAGCTTCTGATAGGCTAATTGACATCATTTGAGTCAATTGGAGGTGTACCTGTGGATGTATTTCAAGGCCTACCTTCAAACTCAGTGTCTCTTTGCTTGACATCATGGGAAAATCAAAATAAATCAGTCAAGACCACAGAAAAATAATTGTAGACCTCCACAAGTCTGGTTCATCCTTGGGAGCAATTTCCAAATGCCTGAAGGTACCACGTTCATCTGTACAAACAATTGTACGCAAGTAAAAACACCATGGGACCACGCAGCCATCATACCGCTCAGGAAGGAGACGCATTCTGTCTCCTAGAGATGAACGTACTTTGGTGCGAAAAGTGCAAATCAATCCCAGAACAACAGCAAAGGACCTTGTGAAGATGCTGGAGGAAACAGGTACAAAATTATCTAAATCCACAGTAAAACGAGTCCTATATCGACATAACCTGAAAGGCCGCTCAGCAAGGAAGAAGCCACTGCTCCAAAACCGCCATAAAAAAAGCCAGACTACGGTTTGCAACTGCACATGGGGACAAAGATCGTACTTTTTGGAGAAATGTCCTCTGGTCTGATGAACAAAAATAGATCTGTTTGGCCATAATGACATCGTTATGTTTGGAGGAAAAGGGGGACTGCTTGCAAGCCAAAGAACACCATCCCAACCGTGAAGCACGGGGGTGGCAGCATCATGCTGTGGGGTTGCTTTGCTGCAGGAGGGACTGGTGCACTTCACAAAATAGATGGCATCATGAGGAAGGAAAATGATGTGGATATATTGAAGCAACATCTCAAGACATCAGTCAGGAAGTTAAAGCTTGGTCGCAAATGGGTCTTCCAAATGGACAATGACCCCAAGCATACTTCCAAAGTTGTGGCAAAATGGCTTAAGGACAACAAAGTCAAAGTATTGGAGTGGCCATCACAAAGCCCTGACCTCAATCCTATAGAAACTTTGAGGGCAGAACTGAAAAAGCGTGTGCGAGCAAGGAGGCCTACAAACCTGACTCAGTTACACCATCTCTGTCAGGAGGAATGGGCCAAAATTCACCCAACTTATTGTGGGAAGCTTGTGGAAGGCTACCCGAAATGTTTGACCCAAGTTAAACAATTTAAAGGCAATGCTACCAAATACTAATTGAGTGTATGTAAACTTCTGACCCACTGGGAATGTGATGAAATAAATAAAAGCTGAAATAAATCATTCTCTCTGCTATTATTTGGACATTTCACATTCATAAAATAAAGTGGTGATCCTAACTGACCTAAAACAGGGAATTTTTACCAGGATTAAATGTCAGGAATTGTGAAAAACTGAGTTTAAATGTATTTGGCTAAGGTGTATGTAAACTTCCGACTTCAACTGTATAGTCACTTTACCCCTACCTGTGATGAGGTGGTGTTGAAGGAGTCAGGTGCAGGAGGGTAAATCACAGAATAACAGGCCTCTCCTCCGTGTCATACAGCCGGGACAGTGCATCTGCCTTCACGTTCTTCGTACCCGGGATGTATGATAGAGTGAAATCAATCCGGGTGAAGAATAGGGCCCACCTGGCCTGGCGAGGATTCAGCCTCCTCTCTGCCCAGATGTACTCCAGGTTACGGTGGTCCATCCAGATGAGGAAAGGGTGTTTCACCCCGTCGAGCCAATGCCTCCACACGGTCAAGGCTCAGACAACAGCCAACAGCTCCCGATCACCAACGCCATAGTTCTGCTCCGCCGGGCTGAGCTTCTTCGAGAAGAACGCACAGGGGCGGAGCTTGGGTGGCGTACCCGAGTGTTGAGACAGGACAGCTCCTATCCCAACCTCGGACGCATCCACCTCGACTACGAACGGTGGTGATGAATCGGGGTGGGCCAGTACTGGGCTGAGGTGAACAGACCCCGACTTCAACTGTATAGTCACTTTACCCCTACCTGTGATGAGGTGGTGTTGAAGGAGTCAGGTGCAGGAGGGTAAATCACAGAATAACAGGCTTTAATCCGCAAAATACAGGTTTACACAGAAATGCGTCAAACATACTCCAGGGCACAAAACAGGCGCACTGGCAAATACAAGGCACACAGGAAAAACTCCCGTCGATACAAAATACACGAGCTCCACCGAGCTTCACTAACCTCCACAATAAACAATCACCCAGACAGACAAGGAAGCAGAGGGAACACTTATACTAATGAGGGAATAAGGACCAGGTGATTGTGATTGAAGACAAGACAAATGGAGTGATGATAAGTGGATCGGCAGTAGCTAGTAAGCCGGTGATGCCGAACGCCGAAACCTGGAGGGGAGGCAGCCTCGGCGGAAGTCATGACATTAGCCCCCCCTTGACGCGCGGATCCAGCAGCGCGCCGACCCCGGCATCTGGGATGGCCAGGGGGACGCGGAGCAGGGAGAGCCGGATGGCGATGGTGGAAATCCCGTAACATGGAGGGATCATGAATATCCTTCACCGGGACCCAGCACCGTTCCTCCGGACTGTACCCCTCCCACTCCACGAGGTACTGAAGGCCCCCCACCCGACGCCTCGAATCCAGGATGGAACAGACAGAGTATGCCGGGGCCCCCTCGATGTCCAGAGGAGGTGGAGGGACCTCCAGCATCTCAGACTCCTGGAGCGGACCAGCTACCACCGGCCTGGGGAGAGACACGTGAAACGAGGGGTAAATACGGTAATCAGGGGGAAGTAATAACCTATAAGTGACCTCGTTGACTCTCCTCAGGACTTTGAACGGCCACACAAACCGCGGGCTAAGCTTCCAGCAGGGCAGGCGGAGGGGCAGATTCCGGGTCGAGAGCCAGACCTGATCCCCCGGTACAAAGACGGGAGCCTCACTACGGCCTCACTGGCGGTCAGCATTGGCCTTCTGACGACGCACAGCACGTTGGAGGTGAACGTGGGCAGCATCGGTGCCAGAACCGGTTGGTAACCTAGAACACACTGGAAAGGCGTTAGGTTAGTGGAGGAGGACAGCAGGAACCTACCCATGTCCTGATTTACCCGTTCCACCTGCCCATTACTCTCGGGCTGACCGAGACCCCCAGACATTCCTTGAAAGCTTTCCAGACCTTGGACATGAACTGGGGACCTTGGTCAGACAATATATCCTCTGGTACCCCGTAGTGCCGGAAGACGTGTGTAAACAGGGCCTCCGCAGTTTGCAGAGCCGTGGGGAGACCGGGCAGAGGAAGGAGGCGGCAGGCTTTAGAAAAGCGGTCCACAACAACCAGGATGGTGGTGTTACCTTGGGAAAGGGGAAGATCAGTTAGAAAATCAACACTTAGGTGAGACCATGGTTGTTGTGGAACTGGTAAAGGTTGTAACTTACCAGCTGGGAGGTGCCTAGGTGCCTTACTCTGGGCGCACACTGAGCAGGAGGAGACATACACCCTCACGTCCTTAGCCAAGGTAGGCCACCAGTATTTTCCGGTCAGGCAGCGCACTATACGGCCGATACCTGGGTGACGTGTGTGCCCAGTAGATCAGACGATCACGGATAAGAGCAGGCAAGTACCATAGCCCATCTGGACACTGAGGTGGATAGGGATCCGTGCGTAATGCCTGCTCTATATCCGCGTCCATCGCCCATACTACCAGCGCCACAATGCAGGAGGCCGGCAGTATGGGGGTGTTGTCGCTGGGCCTCTCCTCCGTGTCATACAGCCGGGACAGTGCATCTGCCTTCACGTTCTTCGTACCCGGGATGTATGATAGAGTGAAATCAATCCGGGTGAAGAATAGGGCCCACCTGGCCTGGCGAGGATTCAGCCTCCTCTCTGCCCAGATGTACTCCAGGTTACGGTGGTCCATCCAGATGAGGAAAGGGTGTTTCACCCCGTCGAGCCAATGCCTCCACACGGTCAAGGCTCAGACAACAGCCAACAGCTCCCGATCACCAACGCCATAGTTCTGCTCCGCCGGGCTGAGCTTCTTCGAGAAGAACGCACAGGGGCGGAGCTTGGGTGGCGTACCCGAGTGTTGAGACAGGACAGCTCCTATCCCAACCTCGGACGCATCCACCTCGACTACGAACGGTGGTGATGAATCGGGGTGGGCCAGTACTGGGCTGAGGTGAACAGACCCCGCTATTTTCTGAAGGCCAGGTCAGCCTCAGCAGACCAGTGGAGCCGGGACGGCCCACCCTTCAACAGGGAGGTAATGGGAGCTGCGACCTTGCCAAAGCCCCGGATAAACCTCTGATAGTAGTATTTTTTTTAATTTTTTTTTATTTTTTTGGGGGGGGGGGGGGGGGTAGATCAGCTTAATATTGCAGATAGATTGTAACTTCCATCAATGTAATTGTCTGCATCACTTCCAATTCCCCATGTTTTTATTTATATATATATATATACACACATACATACATATATATATATACACACACACACACACACACACACATACACAACCACATACATACATACATGTGGGGAGAACAAGTATTTGATACACTGCCGATTTTGCAGGTTTTCCTACTTACAAAGCATGTAGAGGTCTGTAATTTTTATCATAGGTACACTTCAACTGTGAGAGACGGAATCTAAAACAAAAATCCAGAAAATCCCATTGTATGATTTTTAAGTAATTAATTTGCATTTTATTGCATGACATAAGTATTTGATACATCAGAAAAGCAGAACTTAATATTTGGTACAGAAATCTTTGTTTCCAATTACAGAGATCATACATTTCCTGTAGGTCTTGACCAGGTTTGCACACACTGCAGCAGGGATTTTGGCCCACTCCTCCATACAGACCTTCTCCAGATCCTTCAGGTTTCGGGGCTGTCGCTGGGCAATACGGACTTTCAGCTCCCTCCAAAGATTTTCTATTGGGTTCAGGTCTGGAGACTGGCTAGGCCCTCCAGGACCTTGAGATGCTTCTTACGGAGCCACTCCTTAGTTTCCCTGGCTGTGTGTTTCGGGTCGTTGTCATGCTGAAAGACCCAGCCACGAACAATCTTCAATGCTCTTACTGAGGGAAGGAGGTTGTTGGCCAAGATCTCGCGATACATGGCCCCATCCATCCTCCCCTCAATACAGTGCAGTCGTCCTGTCCCCTTTGCAGAAAAGCATCCCCATGCTTCACGTTGGGATGGTGTTCTTGGGGTTGTACTCATCCTTCTTCTTCCTCCAAACACAGCGAGTGGAGTTTAGACCAAAAAGCTCTATTTTTGTCTCATCAGACCACATGGCCTTCTCCCATTCCTCCTCTGGATCAGGTGGTCATTGGCAAACTTCAGACGGGCCTGGACCTGCGCTGGCTTGAGCAGGGGGACCTTGCGTGCGCTGCAGGATTTTAATCCATGACGGCGTAGTGTGTTACTAATGGTTTTCTTTGAGACTGTGGTCCCAGCTCTCTTCAGGTCATTGACCAGGTCCTGCCATGTAGTTCTGGGCTGATCCCTCACCTTCCTCATGATCATTGATGCCTTCCATGTAAAAAACCTGTCTGATTAGAATGAATGATATCCGACAATACCTTTTTAATTCTATGCGCTATACACCTCTGATAGTAGTTGGCAAAGCCAAGGAAGCACTGCACTTCCTTAACCATGGTTGGAGTCGGCCAATTACGCACGGCTGAAATGCGATCTCCCTCCATCTCCACACCTGAGGTGGAAATGCAGTATCCAAGGAAGGAGATTGACTGCTGGAAAAACATACACTTCTCTGCCTTAGCATAAAGGTAATTTTCCAACAGTCGGGCCAGCACCTTGCGAACCAGGGACACATGCTCGGCGCGCGTAGCGGAATACACCAGGATGTCATCGATGTAGACCACTACACAACGACCAAGCATGCCCGAAACACCTCGTTCACAAAGGACTGGAAAACTGAGGGAGCCTTCATCAAACCATAGGGCATCACTAGGTATTCATAATGCCCCGTGGTTGTGCTGAATGCTGTCTTCCACTCATCTCCTTCTCGGATACATATCAGGTTGTACGCACTGCTGAGATCTAATTTGGTGAAGAAGCGCACCCCATGCATTGATTCAATCACTGAAGGAATGAGGGGGAGAGGATAACTACATCTTATTGTCTCCCTGTTCAGTGGTCGATAATCAATGCACAGGCGCAGACCTCCGTCCTTCTTCTTCACAAAGAAGAAACTAGAGGAGGCGGGTGAAGTGGAGGGACGTATATACCCCTGGCGCAGGGACTCGGTGACATATGTCTCCATAGCCACCATTTCAGCTTGTGACAGGGGGTATATATGACTCCTGGGAGGTACAGCGTCTACCCTGAGGTTTATCGCGCAATCCCCCGCCCGATGAGGTGGTAACTTAGTCGCCTGCGTTTTAGAGAACGCTTGTGCCAGACTGAGGTATTCAGGGGGAATGCACACGGTGGAGGTACTGTCTGGACTTTCCACCGTGGTGGCACCAACGGAAACACCTAGACACCTACCCTGCCACTCTCGCGACCACCCCGTGAGAACCATCTGCGGCCATGAGAAGGTGGGGTTGTGGAGTGCTAGCCAAGGGATACCTAATACCACAGGGAAAGCAGGAGACTCAATAATGGAAAAAGTAACCTGCTCACAATGCGTCTCCTGGGTAATCATGGTGACTGGTGCAGTAACTTCCTTACCAACCCGGACCCTAATGGTCAACTATCAAGTGCTCTGATGGGGCGTGGAATGGATAGGGGAATCAATGGAATGCCTATACGGTGTGCAAATGCCCTGTCCATCAAGTTCCCAGCTGCGCCTGAATCGACTAGCGCCTTACACTGGGGAACTACCATGTGCTCAGGAAAGGAGATGTGTATTTTACAGTGCGCAGCAGAGGGCTCTGAATGAGTGTGGGTGTTCGATGCCTGGGGTGATGCGAGAGTGCCCTGCCTGCCGCCTCCAAACCCAGAAGAGCGTTGACGAAAACGTGTGGTGAAAAGTACCTTTGCGCCATCAGTGTGGCACTGGCGCTGTCGTCCTCCACTCTCTCGGCTAGCGGTTCCACCCATCTCCATCAGTTCTGGATCCGAGTTGGCCGGGATTGAAACGGGCAGACCTCCTCTAGGACGTCCTCTGGTTGCCAGCAGGTTGTCCAAACGAATGGCCATGTCCACCAGTTGCGAGAAGGACAACATGGTGTCACGGCAGGCTAGCTCCCTTCGGACGTCCTCTCGCAGATGGCACCGGAAATGGTCGATCAGGGCCCACTCGTTCCACCCGGACCCAGCTGCCAGAGTTCAAAACTCCAATGCGAAGTCCTGCGCAGTCCTCGTCCCTTGCCTCAGGTGGACCAGCCACTCGCCCGCCTCTCGACCCTCGGGCGGGTGATCGAAGACCGCCCGGAAGAGGCGAGCGAACTCCCTGTAGTTCTCCAACGCGGCTCCTCCTTCGTTCCACATCGCGTTGGCCCACTCCAGGGCTTTCCCCGATAGGCAGGAGACGAGGGCGGACACCCTCTCCCGCGCCGATGGGACCGGCCGGTTGCTGGAGAAGTAGAGCTCCAGTTGGAGAAGGAATCCTTGGCACAGCGCCGCTGTCCCGTCGAACTCCCATGGTCGGGATATCTGGATCCCTCCGGGTGCTGGGGTGTAGGTGGCGTGATCCAGTTGGCCAGCTGGTCTCGACGGATCGGGCTCTCTCCTCTCCAGGCGTTGGATGACCTGAAGAACACGATCCATCGCTTCACCCAAGCTGGCTTGCATAGTTGAATGCTCCTGGACCCATTCCACGACTCCAGGCATGCACGTCTCTCCCGCTAACTCCATAGCAAGGTGTGTGATTATGTGATGAGGTGGTGTTGAAGGAGTCAGGCGCAGGAGGGTAAATCACAGAATAACAGGCTTTAATCCACAAAATACAGGTTTACGCAGAAATCCGTCAAACACATTCCAGGGCACAAAACAGGCGCACTGGAAAATACAAGGCACACGGGAAAAACTCCTGTCGATACAAAATACACTAGCTCCACCGAGCTTCACTAACCTCCACAATAAACAATCACCCACACAGACAAGGAAGGAGAGGGAACACTTATACAATGACTAATGAGAGAATAAGGACCAGGTGTGTGTGATTGAAGACAAGACAAATGGAGTGATGATAAATGGATCGGCAGTAGCTGGTAAGCCGGTGACGCCGAACGCCGAAACCTGCCCGAACAAGGAGGGGAGGCAGCCTCGGAGGAAGTCGTGACACTACCTAAATCTACAAATTACCACTACTAACCTGTACCACCGCACATTGACTCGGTACCGGTATCCAGCCTCATTATTGTTATTTTACTGTGTTTTTTTTTTTACTTTAGTTTATTTTCATAACTCTATTTTCTTAAAACTGCATTGTTGGTTAAGGACTTGTAAGTAAGCATTTCATGGTAAGGTAAATTATTATTTATTTATTTTTAAATTATAAACGCCGTTAGCGCTGTTGAGTATTGGAAACTGTAATTGTATGCACAAATTAGCTCAGTGTAGAGGATAGAACAGACAGCCCCATTGCCTTTGCTCTCCTCTGCAGCAGATGTGACCTTTGCTGCAGCTTGTTGCTCTGTGTGTTTTCACTGCAATTACCCAGCTGGCAGTGCCTGCTCAATACTCCCGTTTTATGGATGGGTTTTAGAGTGTGTCAAGAAGAACAAGAGAAATCACAACTTACGCTGCTCCAAATGTACCCATTCTCAAGTCTACATCCCTCACCTGTTTGAATATGAGTTTTCTTTATGGGAAGATGTTAGAGAGCAGTGTACAGTTGAAAGCTTGTATTTCTTTTATATTTTTACGGAAAAGACATGTCCAATGTTTTTCCAACTGAGTGTTGCTTAACAAGACCTTTGCGCAAACATACAATTGTGATGTGCACTTGTTATTACATTATAATATTTAATAATCAAATGTTAAGTAAATTATTCAAATGAAAATGAATGATAAACATCTACTGGATGTAGAATTTACTGTCCAGCTAAACCTATTATTTAATACCAGCCTCCTCTATCATGTAAATTAATTGTGATTTTTTTGATTACCTTAGTTAATTACAGATATGGTGTTTTTTGTACTCCACAAGTTGATCATTAGGCCTAGGTTACATACATTAGCTGCAACAGATTTGGGTATTAAAATGTGTATGTGCATTCAATATTCTCCTCGGTGGCAGGGCTGGCGTTATGGGCGGGCCTTAGGGGGCCTGGTCCGCCCTATCGTACCTCCATGCCCGTCCAAATAAAATATTGAAATATTGATCATTTATTTGACAGAGACGCGTGCCAACAGAAAGACGGATCACAGTTAAAGCATCCGAGTGAGCGAAACGGCGCACCTCTGTCTAGTATGTGTGGTCCTCTATAGCTCAATTGGTAGAGCATGGCGCTTGTAACGCCAGGGTAGTGGGTTCGATCCCCGGGACCAACCATATGTAAAAATGTATGCACACATGACTGTAAGTCGCTTTGGATAAAAGCGTCTGCTAAATGGCATATTGTTATTATTTATTATTATTATTATTATTATTATTATTATTATTATTATTATTATTATTATTATTATTATTATGTATCTGATTCTGTCTGGACCAAAAGAGTATGGCATGTCATACTATTTCTGGCCAGACAGCATCAGATACATGGGCTACATATACACAAGTTTTTGAGCCATTTCCGCTCTACTTCCTGAACTCCTCCCGTCGATGCAATCCACTTCCGTTCTGCCGGGCTGGGTTTGTTTTGCTAGCTAGCTCCATTGTGCCGACAAAGCACTGATATCGCAGTGACAAAGAGGATATAAAAATTACAATTACAACATGAAGAAAAGTGGTTCGGGAACGACGTGTGCGGTAGTTGGTTGCAAAAACTCGAGAAAGCACCTGAACGAGTGGTTAGATAGAGAGTGCTACGACCACAAACCAGCTACGAAGAGGCAATGTCCATGCGCTCCATTGTTTACATTTTTTCGCAAGCCTGATACCGACTCGGCATCAAGGACCTGGCTGAAGGCATTGAATCTAAAGAAACCACCCCTCAACGTTTTTGTTTGTTCCTATCACTTTGTTGACCAAAAACCTACCAAGGATAATCCTTTCCCAGAGTTGTGGTTGGGATACAATCGCCCTCCCCAGCCAAAGAGGCGTCAACTCATCCAGCGGACCACTGCCTCTCCCCAGATAAAGAAACGCAGACTTGAATCTGAGGGTAAGTTCAGCAACTTTAGCTATGAAGCTGACAATACTGTTAATTATGAAGAAGTTGTCATACATTAACATTGCTACCGGTATTTTGCTAAGGCAGTTGATTGTTTTGGAGATGGGACAAACAATGCCCACGATAGCTACATCATTAATTGTGTGTGTGTGTGTGTGTGTGTGTGTGTGTGTGTGTGCCTGCCTGCCTGCGTGTGCCTTAGTCTACATCATAAATACAATGCAAGGTGGCAGGCTGTTGTGATGATGATTGTGTGTGTGCGTGTGAGTGCAATGTTGTAGTACACATTTTTCCATTGTGATGTTTGTAGTGAGAGGACTCTATGCCTGCATTAATTTTGCTCCATCCATGTTTTCTCTTCCCCTTTTTAGATGCTCCAGAAACCTGTCAGCCTGTCTGTGAGGCCGAGCCTGCTACACCAAAATTTCGAGATGCCCAGACCCAATGGGAGGATCCGTCACATATTGATCACATTTACTGTTCAACAACACAGTCTGTTAAAGTAGACAAGGCCACACAGTGCGAGGCAGAAATGGGTCCTACTGTGACCAGCACCACAGTCATTGATGATGCTATGTCCCGGCTGTATACAGGAGTGCTTATGGTTCAATTCTTCACCCTGGTGACGGTGTTGTTGCCTTTCAGTAAGCCATCAATTACCCTTCCTGTTGTTGACCAAATACTTATGACGTTGATGAAACTAAAACTAAACCTAATATTAGGAGATATTGCTCACCGCTTCAATGTGTCTACATCCATGGCAAGCATTGTGATTAGTCACTGGATTGACGTGATGGGTGAACAGTTCAAAGTCCTGATCCCCTGGCTTCCAAGAGAGACCATTCGTGCCACCATGCCCTTGTCGTTTCAGAGGAACTACCCTCGAACCACCTGCATCATTGACTGTGCCGAAAGTGCCATGCAGAGAGCCACAAACCACGACTCAAGGAGTGACACTTTCAGCCAGTATAAATCACGCAACACTGTGAAATATCTCGTCGCTGTGGCCCCTAATGGGCTAATCATGTTTATATCTGATGCCTATGCTGGCAGAAGCAGCGATAAGTTTATCACCATGGACAGTGGGTTCCTAGACTATCTGAGGGCTGGTGATGAGGTCATGGCGGACCGTGGGTTCACCATTCGAGACTTGCTTGATGAGAGAAGGGTCAGTTTGAACATCCCTGCTTTCACCTACAGGCGCAATCAGTTGACCAATGAGGAGACGACACGCACCAGGCGAGTAGCCAATGTCCGCATACATGTGGAAAGAGCAATCCAGAGACTGAAGGTGTTTAAGATTTTGTCCCAGAATGTTCCCATCAGCATGGCACCGAAACTGGACAACATCTTAACCATCTGTGCTGGCCTAGTTAACCTGAAGAGTCCACTGATCAGTGAGGTTTAGAATCTTGCTCTGTGTCCCTGTCTACCAACACCCAGCCATGTTGTTCATTAAATACAGATAAACACAACAAATACTGCGTGCATTGTATTTTTTAATATTATATATGAATATTTTCATAGTGATGTAATTGTGTGGGCTGCTTTTGTATTTTACTTTTTAATACCTGTTAAGATTAAACACGCAATCTTTCTTGTTGAAGCCATTTGTTTAGTTTCCTCAAAACAATTAATTAATCCAGTGTTATTTATGTACAATATGAGCTTACTATGAATTATGAACTGTGTTAAAATAAATTGTAGCACTCTAAGGATTGAAATTACATCAAACTTTATTTTCACTCAAACAGTAGGCACACTGATATATTGCACAGCATAAAGAGATCATGTAAACAATGGACATCTGTTGGCTCCTGTGGGCATGACCTAAATAAGGCAGTTTATTTTGGTTTTAAAATGCTGAGATATTTACTGCAGAACTGTAACCTTCCCTCAACAAAATCATCAACAATTTTCGGGAGCATGTGGGCAAAGTAGAATGTGCGCAGCCTTATGATATGCCCCTGGACAAAGCCTTGGTCGTAGGGTACTTCGATTTCTAGGTGCTCAGTTTTGTTCCAGATCACCGACTTGGAGTGCTGAAGCCCTGTGCAGTGCATCCCAATTTGTACCTGCATGTAGTAGCCTTTTGGACCATTGCAGGCAATATGGTAATCTACCCTATCTCCGTTTGCCACAGTTGTGATTTCGCTGTTCTTTGTTGCCAAAAATTCTGCAAGTGACTTGTTTCCCATCACAGGTGATTTGATCTCCAACAGAATGTCGTTGTTTATCACTCCATCGGCAGATGCTGCAAGCCACGGTTCCTTTTCGCACACCACTAAGCCTTTGGTTTCAATGCTGTTGCCCAGAGTTTCCAAATAGTCCCTTGCAAGTTCCTCCCCCTCCGCTCCTTGACGGGTTGCGGCATAGTAGTAGAACCGTGTTCCCAAGCTAGCGTCGACATCGCTGTGTTTACACCGGCAGACGTTGTGCCAACAACTTCCGGCGGAAATGAAATGCATTTGTGTAGAGTTATGGCGCCACCCGGGATACAGCGCGTAAACTTGTGTATAGAGGGGCACTGTTTCGCTCGCTCGGGTGCTTTCTCCGGTAACATGGTTTCAGCAGAGAGGATAGGCTAAGCGAGAGGGCTCACTCGCCAAAATCTGTCCAGAATAAGCCCAATGTGTTTCTACGGGCATAATATGCAGACCTAAGCTTGTCGCCTGCCTTCCCGCCTTTGGGACAAAGACTCCAACTGTAAGGGCGGAGACATGTGCATCTCGTCATTATATACAGATCTCTGGTTTCAGCCTCTGGCGAGTGCACAGTGTACTGTTAGAATGCTGGATTGCCCTAAAGTAAACTGATGTTTCACCAAAATTATATAATTACTCCTGTCTAAAGAAAATCATTCAAGGTACTTCACCAGGGAGCATGACTTAGCCACAGAGGATCAAATCAAATCCAATCAAATGTTATTTGTCACATGTGCCGAATACAACAGGTGTAGACCTTACAGTGAAATGCTTACTTACAAGCCCTTAACCAAAAATGCAGTTTTAAGAAAGAATAAGTGTTAAGAAAGTATTTACTAAATAAATTGACACCGCCTGGTATAGAGGTACTGGATGGCAGGAAGCTTGGCCCCAGTAATGTACTGGGCCGTACGCACTACCCTCTGTAGCGCCTTACGGTCAGATGCCAAGCAGTTGCCATACTAGGTGGTGATGCAACTGGTCAGGATGCTTTCGATGGTGCAGCTGTAGAACTTTTTGAGGATCTGGGGACTCATGCCAAGTCTTTTCAGTCTCCGGAGGGGGAGAAGGCATTGTCGTGCCCTCTTCACGACTTTCTTGGTGTGTTTGGACCATGATAGTTTGTTGGTGATGTGGACACCAAGGAACTTGAAACTCTCGACCCGCTCCACTACAGCCCCTTCGATGTGAATGGGGGCATGTTCGGCCCTCCTTTTCCTGTAGCCCACGATCATCTCCTTTGTCTTGCTCACGTTGAGGGAGAGGTTGTTGTCCTGGCACCACACTGTCAGGTCTCTGACCTCCTCCCTATAGGCTGTCTCATCATTGTCGGTGATCAGGCCTACCACTGTTGCGTCGTCAGCGAACTTAATGATGGTGTTGGAGTCGTGCTTGGCCATGCAGTCATGGGTGAACAGGGAGTACAGGAGGGGACTGAGGATCAGCGTGGCAGATGTGTTGTTACCTACCCTTACCACCTGGGGGCGGCCCATCAAGAAGTCCAGGATCCAGTTGCAGAGGGAGGTGTTTAGTCCCAGGGTCCTTAGCTTAGTGATGAGCTTTGAGGACACTATGGTGTTGAACGCTGAGCTGTAGTCAATGAATAGCATTCTCACGTAGGTGTTGCTTTTGTCCAAGTGGGAAAGGGCAGTGTGTAGTGCAATAGAGATTGTGTCATCTGTGGATCTGTTGTGGCGTTATTGAAATTTCAGTGGGTCTAGGGTTTCTGGGATAATGGTGCTGATGTGAGCCATGACCAGCCTTTCAAAGCACTTCATGGCTACAGACGTGAGTGCTACGGGTCGGTAGTCATTTAGGCAGGTTACCTTGGTGTTCTTGGGCACAGCAACTATGGTGGTCTGCTTGAAACATGTTGGTATTACAGACTCGGTCAGGGACAGGTTGAAAATGTCAGTGAAGACACTTGCCAGTAGGTCAGCGCATGCTCGGCGTACACGTCCTGGTAATTCATCTGGCCCTGCGGCCTTGTGAATGTTGACCTGTTTAAAGGTCTTACTCACATCGGCTACGGAGAGCGTGATCACACAGTCGTCAGGAATAGCTGGTGTTCTCATGCATGCTTCAGTGTTGCTTGCCTCGAAGCTCCCATAGAAGTCATTTAGCTTGTCTGGTAGGCTTGTGTCACTGGGCAGCTCGCGGCTGTGCTTCCCTTTGTAGTCTGTAATAGTTTTTATTTTTGTATTTTTGTAAAAATAAAAATGGGGGGTAGATCAGCTTTAATTCTTGCAAATATATATATATATATATATATATACATACATACATACACATACATATACACATACATACATATTAATACATACATATATATATACATATCCTTTTAAAAAAAACATTTCCCTTTATTAATTTCCAACCCCACTACCCCTTCCCTAATTGGAGTAAACTAGTGAACAACAACGTTTAGGCCTCTACTTCCAGCTTAAACATACTATATACATTTTATGGACACAGTGAATTTGACAATAATTCTATTTTGTTTGTTTTTTCTCCTGAACTTCCTCTACCCTCAACCTCTCTGATCATTTTCATGATGTCCATCCGGTTTTCTTCTATATGCCATATCTTTCTAACTGTGCTCCTTCACAAAAGCTCTCAACCTATAACCTATATACTTATTATGGACACAGTATGCTTTACAATAGTTATATTAGTTGTTGTTAGTTGTTATTAGTCCCATCCTTCAGCTCCATTCAACACCTCCCATCTATCTCTGAACACCATCCATATTGGATTTCTATTTGCCATATATTTTTCAACTGTACTGTGATGTTTCACAAAAGATTGTACAGAATGTAAATTGAAAATAAACATTTTTGCTAAAAGTATTATTATATTATTGATCGATTGACTAGGACTTTTCAGATCACCCAGTAGTGCTATCTGCAGGGTTAGCTCCAGGTAAATATTGCAATCCTTCAGCCATTCCTGGACCTGTGACCAAAAACAAGCTAGAAATGGACAGTACCAAAACAAATGATCTAATGATTCTGTCTCTTCGCAGCAAAATCTGAAGAGCTGGGAAGATTGTATCCCCCATATAAATAACATTCAATTGGTAGCAAGAATTTTGTATAATAATTTAAATTGAAAAATTCTAAGTTTTGAATCCGGCGTCATTTTGCGTATCAGTTCATAAACACTATGCCATGGAATCGGTACGTCAAAAATCTCTTCCCAACTAGTTTGCAATCTATATGGGACAGCTGTCAATCCTTTGGTCCTTAAATGAAACTGGTATACTTTTTTATTTATCACAATTTTATTTAAACAATTATGTTCTTAATGCAGGGCCGACAAACAAGTTCCTTTTCCCCCCTTCCACTTTCCTCTTCCATTTTTGCTGTAATGCTGCAATTATTTGGTTGTAATTTGGGGTAGAGGTATATGTTTTTGTTAGCTGCATGTGCGACATAACTCCATAACTTGTTTTTTAAATCAATTAGTATATTTGAGTTTAACCACAATATTTGTTGCATTATTTGTTCTGTCGTTTCTGGAGGATTAAATTGAAATTGCAGATTTGCAGATAGAATAGTGATATTTGGGAGATTATTTCCTTTTTAAATAACTGAAAGTGAGAGGTTGTAATCTGAATAAAGGGAAAAAGGCCATTCTTGAACATGGGGTGAGACAATCTTACTAATTTGCCAGAGAACCAGTTCGGATTTAAGTTTAACTTTTGTAGGACTGAAGCTTTTAATGCTTTAATATTTAATCATTTCTGTCCTCCGAATTCATATTAATTATATAAATAGGCCCGTTTAAATTTGTCTGACTTGCTGTTCCAAATAAAATGAATATTTTTTTCTCATATAATTTAAAAAAGTGTTCAAGACCATAAGAAAATAGGTAAACTGGGATAATACTAAAGAGTTAATCAGGGTGATTTTTCCACAAATAGGCAGGTATTTACCTTTCCATGGTAGCAAGATCTTATCTATTTTTGCTAACTTTCTATTAACATTTATTGGAGTGAGATCATTTATTTCATTTGGGATAGGTATTCTGAGTATATCTACATCACCATCAGACCATTGTATTGGTAAACTACATGGTAATGTAAAAATTGTATTTTTTAGTGATCCAATACGTAATATAGTACATTTATCATAATTTGGTCATAATCCAGAGAGGTTAGAAAATGTATCTAGATCCTCTATGAGGCTGTGGAGGGATTCAAGTTGTGGATTTAAAAGAAAACATGAATCATCAACGTACAATGACACCTTTGTTTCCAACACTCCAGGTCTCGATAATCACCAAGCCTCGGTGTGAAAGAGCAAATACTGTCTGCCCCGGCTCACTGGCGCAGGAAACTCTGAGCGCCCTGAATAGGCTAGTTGTGCCCCGGCTCACTGGCGCAGGAAACTCTGAGCGCCCTGAATAGGCTAGTTGATACAATGTTGCAAGTTCACTAGCAACAGCTTCGGGCCTGACCAAAGTCTGTGAGCGGGGCAGAGCTGGAGAGGAGTGAGGAGCAGAGTGTGCACAATTTGACTGAAGTGCTGAGCGAGTTTCCCAAAGGCTGGTGCGTCAGCCTTCTCACCCGCTCCAATTTCGCTCCAGTACAGCTCACTTCACGAGCTCAGGGCATGCCCGGTCTAGCATGCATTTGTAGTTTACTTGTGTGATGCTATAGCCCCTTGCTTTAGCTACTGTCATGGAGTTCACACAATGATGTCGCTCTTGCTGCTGGTGACTCTCAGATCCACCTCTACGCAAACGACACCATTTTGTATACATCTGGCCCTTCATTGGACACTGTGTTAACAAACCTCCAAACGAGCTTCAATGCCATACAACACTCCTTCAGTAGCCTCCAACTGCTCTTAAACACTAGTAAAACTAAATGCATGCTCTTCAATCGAACGCTTCTGGCACCCGCCCACCCGACTAGAATCACTACTCTCGACGGGTCTGACCTAGAGTATGTGGACAACTACAAATACCTAGGTGTCTGGTTAGACTGTAAACTCTCCTTCCAGACTCACATTAAGAATCTCCAATCCAAAGTTAAATCTAGAATTGGCTTCCTATTTCGCAACAAAGCCTCCTTCACTCATGCTGCCAAACATGCCCTCGTAAAACTGACTATCCTACCGATCCTTGACTTCGGCGATGTCATTTACAAAACAGCCTCCAACTCTCTACTCAGCAAATTGGATGTAGTCTATCACAGTGCCATCCGTTTTGTCACCAAACCCCCATATACTACCCACCACTGTGACCTGTACGCTCTTGTTGGCTGGTCCTCACTACATATTCGTCGCCAAACCCACTGGCTCCAGGCCATCTATAAATCACTGCTAGGCAAATCCCCGCCTTATCTTAGCTCATTGGTCACCATAGCAACACCCACCCGTAGTATCCGCTCCAGCAGGTATATCTCACTGGTCATCCCCAAAGCCAACACCTCCTTTGGCCGCCATTCCTTCCAGTTCTCTGCTGCCAATGACTGGAACGAACTGCAAAAATCTCTGAAGCTGGAGACTCTTTTTGTTTTACCCCATATGTAACTCTGTGTTGTTGTTTTTAGCGCACTGCTTTGCTTTATCTTGGCCAGGTCGCAGTTGTAAATGAGAACTTGTTCTCAACTGGCTTACCTGGTTAAATAAAGGTGAAAAAAAATATATATATATATTTTTTTAATAGCTATATATATGTTGAGGTGAGGGGATTGGAAATGATTTTGGCAGTTGACCTACTTCTGTTTTGTTGGTGGCACTGTGTGCTGTTTTCAAAGGATGGGTCCTGGCCTCTCCGGGGGCCTAGGGATCCGGGGGGACTGGGGTGGTATGCCGATCACTGGGATGACAACCCAATTTGGGATGGGGAGGGGCTTTAGCAGGGGGAATAGTGGAGAACAATTGGAGGGTTACTTAGTAGCAATGCAAATATAATGGTACAGCTATATGGACACTCAATCACTATGGTATTTTTTATTGGTAAATGTACAAACATATATTATGATAGCTAGATTTGAAACTTGTATCTCATTATGGTAAGTGGTGAAATAAGTATAGCCAGTTATAATTGTAATGGCTTAGCAGATAATAACAAAATAATAACAATGTTTACATGGCTCAAAGAGAAGGAATATAATATCTATTGTTTACAGGAAACTCATTCAACAATTCTAGATGAAGTTGTGTGGAAAAAGGTCTGGGGGGGCGAAATATACTTCTCCCATGGGCAAAGAAACTCAAAAGGGGTCATGAGACTCATGATATTAATTAACAGTAATTTCGATCCGAATTTGCAAATTATCCAAACAGATCCGCAAGGTAGATGGATTATTTTAAATGTGTTATTGGACCATAAACAGATATGGCTCATTAACCTTTACGGACCAAATAATGATGATCCACACTTCTTTGACAATATATACAGTGGGGAGAACAAGTATTTGATACACTGCCGATTTTGCAGGTTTTCCTACTTACAAAGCATGTAGAGGTCTGTAATTTTATCATAGGTACACTTCAACTGTGAGAGACGGAATCTAAAACAAAAATCCAGAAAATCACATTGTATGATTTTTAAGTAATTAATTTGCATTTTATTGCATGACAAAGTATTTGATCACCTACCAACCAGTAAGAATTCCGACTCTCACAGACCTGTTAGTTTTTCTTTAAGAAGCACTCCTGTTCTCCACTCATTACCTGTATTAACTGCACCTGTTTGAACTCGTTACCTGTATAAAAGACACCTGTCCACACACTCAATCAAACAGACTCCAACCTCTCCACAATGGCCAAGACCAGAGAGCTGTGTAAGGACATCAGGGATACAATTGTAGACCTGCACAAGGCTAGGATGGGCTACAGGACAATAGGCAAGCAGCTTGGTGAGAAGGCAACAACTGTTGGCGCAATTATTAGAAAATGGTTCAAAAAAAGTTCAAGATGACAGTCAATCACCCTCGGTCTGGGGCTCCATGCAAGATCTCACCTCATGGGGCATCAATGATCATAGATGCTTGCAAGCCAAAGAACACCATCCCAACCGTGAAGTACGGGGGTGGCAGCATCATGCTGTGGGGGTGCTTTGCTGCAGGAGGGACTGGTGCACTTCACAAAATAGATGGCATCATGAGGAAGGAAGATTATGTGGATATATTGAAGCAACATCAAGACATCAGTCAGGAAGTTAATGCTTGGTCGCAAATGGGTCTTCCAAATGGACAATGACCCCAAGCATACTTCCAAAGTTGTGGCAAAATGGCTTAAGGACAACAAAGTCAAGGTATTGGAGTGGCCATCACAAAGCCCTGACCTCAGTCCTATAGAAAATGTGTGGGCGAGCAAGGAGGCCTACAAACCTGACTCAGTTACACCAGCTCTGTCAGGAGGAATGGGCCAAAATTCACCCAACTTATTGAGGGAAGCTTGTGGAAGGCTACCCAAAACGTTTGACCCAAGTTAAACAATTTAAGGCAATGCTACCAAATACTAATTGAGTGTATGTAAACTTCTGACCCACTGGGAATGTGATGAAAGAAATAAAAGCTGAAATAAATCATTCTCTCTACTATTATTCTGACATTTCACATTCTTAAAATAAAGTGTTGATCCTAACTGACCTAAAACAGGGAATTTTTACTAGGATTAAATGTCAGAAATTGTGAAAAACTGAATTTAAATGTATTTGGCTAAGGTGTATGTACATTTCCGACTTCAACTGTACACCCTCACATCCTTAGCCAAGGTAGGCCACCAGTACTTTCCAGTCAGGCAGCGCACTGTATGACCGATGCCTGGGTGATCAGAGGAGGGGGACGTGTGTGCCCAATAGATCAGATGGTCATGGACAAGAGACGGTACGTACTGCTGCCCAGCTGGACACTGAGGTGGAGATGGCTCTGTGCGTAACGCCCACTCTATGTCCGCATCCATCGCCCATACTACCGGCGCCACAATACAGGACGCCAGGGGTACGGGGGTGTTGTCTATGGGCCTCTCCTCTGTGTCGTACAGCCGTGACAGTGCGTCTGCCTTCATGTTATTCGTACCCGGGATGTATGATAGAGTAAAATCAAACCGGGTGAAGAATAGGGCCCACCTGGCCTGGCGAGGGTTCAGCCTCCTCGCTGCCCAGATGTACTCCAGGTTACGGTGGTCCGTCCAGACGAGGAAAGGGTGTTTCACCCCCTCGAGCCAGTGCCTCCACACGGTAAGGGCTCGGACAAAAGCCAACAGCTCCCGATCACCAACGTCGTAGATCTGCTCCGCCGGGCTGAGCTTCTTGGAGAAGAAGGAACAGGGGCGGAGCTTGGGTGGCGTGCCCGAGCATTGAGATAGGACAGCGCCTAGCCCTACCTCGGATGCATCCACCTCCACTACAAACGGTAGTGATGGATCGGGATGGGCCAGTACCGGGGCTGAGGTGAACAGAACCCTCAGGTTACCGAAGGCCCTGTCAGCCTCAGCAGACCAACGGAGCCGGAACGGCCCACCCTTCAACAGAGATGTGATGGGAGCTGCGACCTTGCCAAAGCCCTGGATAACCCTCTGATAGTAGTTGGTAAAGCCAATAAAGCGCTGCACTTCCTTAACCGTGGTTGGAGTCGGCCAATTACGCACGGCTGAAATGCGATCTCCCTCCATCTCCACACCTGAGGTGGTATCCGAGGAAGGAGACGGACTGTTGGAAAAACAGACACTTTTCTGCCTTGGCATAAAGGTCATGTTCCAACAGCCAGGCCAGCACTTTGTGAACCAGGTAGACATGCTCGGCGCGCGTAGCGGAATACACCAGAATGTCATCGATGTAGACCACTACACCGCGACCAAGCATGTCCCGAAACACCTCGTTCACAAAGGACTGGAAGACTGATGGAGCATTCATCAAACCGTACGGCATCACCAGGTATTCATAATGCCCCGTGGTTGTGCTGAATGCTGTCTTCCACTCGTCCCCCTCTCGGACACGCACCAGGTTGTACACACTCCGGAGATCTGATTTTGTGAAGAAGCGTGCCCCATGCATTGACTCAATCACAGATGGAATGAGGGGTAGAGGATAATGTCGTATCGGGTGAATGCTGGCAATTATTGCTGATAAACAAAGGAGTCCGCTCATACTGAACTTTGATCATAAGGTTTATTCATATCACAAGCTTTCAGCATAAGTTACAGGTGACATGCCCACCCGGAGAGCGACGCCTCAGATTGCAATGGCCGCTCTGCCCTCTCTTTGTCTAGCCCCTACTTATAAACAATGCAAAAAGATGGGTGGCTCCCTCTGCTGTCCAATCACCCGTCTCCCCTGGGGCGTCACCCTACAACGCTACATTTGAACTAAGATAAACAACATTCCATTTCTTCATGACAAACATTTAACAAAGGCATAATCCTAATACACGACATTTCCCCCCTTCGAGACTAACTAAAAGTCTCGAAACCAAACAGAATAGGATTATGACAAGTAACAATTTATCTTATTGAGTATCTTTAACATTAAACCAAAAACATTCTCCTCTAGAGTGTATATACCTTTCTATGAAATATGACCAACTGTTTATGAAGTGTGAATACATTACTATGAAATATGAACAAATCTTTATGGAGTGTAAGAGCGAAAAACTGTCCGGCAGCCATCTTTCCAGATATCCATCCATCAATCAAGACAGTAAAATTCTCTCACGGTTCCTCTGCCCCAGGCAACCACCTAGATACTCCAGATAAACTCATAAATCCCTATCAATGCATTTGAAACTATGATGCAATTAAATACACATGTAAGCCCCTGCAAACAAAATCCTATCCAAAAAATATCCACTCTAAGGCTGGTCAACCCATTGGACCCTATAGTGGACCTCTCCCTGCCTAGACTCCCTGTCCCTAAGCATCAACGAAATAAACAAAAACATCTAAGATCCCCACATGTATTCAATAACATCAAATATCATTCTACAAAAATTAATACGTAAGAGTATGACACAAATTATGTATTACACATGCAAATATGTCTATATTTCATTGCAGACACTGGAATGTAGTCCACTACACTTCATCTCCCCGTAGTCTCCTCTTCCAATGTATTGTTGATGATGGAATCGGAATCTTTCCACACCTTCTTTGTTCCATCTCCTCCAGTCATTGTCCTTTCATATTGTCCCTTCATATTGTCCTTGTTTGAGTATTTCAATCTCTACATGTTCCCCCAAATGCTTCTGGAAGAAAATAAAAGACCAAACAGTATCTTTTGCAAAACAACACTTTCAAATTAAACATCAATATCAACTAATAATATAAAAATGATATATAAATGATGTATGAATCACATTAACCCACTTCCCCCCTTTGATTCATAAAATCATACTAAAATCACACTAATATTGAAAAAAAAAAATTGAAAAATGATCAAAACATCAAAAATGATATTTATCCTTTCAGTTCCACTTGTCCATCTTCATCCAGATCAGGAACAGTCAACAACGGCATCTGAGTGTTGTCTCCAGGCATCACTCTCCAACCTATCTCAATATCATAGCTTTCTCAAAGGTCAGTAACAAATTACAAACATCACACACAGTGCTATCAAAACTGCAACTAAAATCTGAACCATCACTGCCCCTATTGGGCCTAACTGATCTTGCAACCAAGACTTCGCTGACCATCCAGCTCCCTCAGATCTCCCAAACGCATCCCTTATATTCTTCAACGCATAGTGATACTATCTGAACTATCTGGACTCAAAGTATAACTAATATTATCAATATGATCTTCCCAAATGTTACACCATACCATGGAAAAAGTCCCCCCTTCTCCCTTAGATTTATCCTTCAATGATAGGCTTGAAGACTATGACATGCCGCCATGTCTCTTTTCACCCTATTTTCAAACCTAGATTCAGATTTATCTGTGTCCGGTGCTACCCCTCTTTTAATGGTAAAACCTCATATGGAAGCTTCAACGTTGACATGTAACAACATCCTGTCCATCAATAGGGTAAGAATATATATATTTCATCACCACAAACCCTCCAAATATCTCTAAAATTCCCAATAGTTACATTGCCAGGCAAAAGTTGATCTTTCACCATCAAAGTCCTGCTCTTCTTACTACCTGGTACATAAAAAGTTACATTATATTTGTCATCTCTAATCTTATGTTCATGCTTACCCAAAGTTATCATATAATCATCACAATCTGATATTCCCATAAACATACCCCTTACATCATATGTTTTATTAGAACAAAATAACTTTTAGCCCTCACTGGTTTCACCTCCAATGCTTCAGGGTTTGCTGTTACCTGATTTTTCTTTCCATCTAACAAATTCACATAAGTTAATTTACTTAACCCAGAACACCTAAACCTAGGCTTAAACAAATGTTTTGACAACGACATTATTTTATCTGTTACTGACTGTTGCTGATACCACAGTCATGACAAAGCATAATACTGACACACACTTGATAGCGGTCGAACCCCACGTGTCTGGTGCTGGAATTCTCAACAGACATGGACCCTCAAGATTCCTCACTGATATTACAGAATGAGCTGCTGGAACCAAAGATTCCTACCTGCCCATCTATCTCTAATTTTCACAACAGAAGAATCAAACCCATCCATTTAGTTTCTCTCTTCCCTAACGAGCGGTACTGATCAGATACCTCTCCTTGTCTGTCATTAAAATCAAAGACCTCATCCTGTACTTCCATGATAGTATCCTTCACTATTTCAGATGAATCTATATTGTTCTCTACTACTATCTGCTCTCCTATTTTAACCCTATCCTTACTAAGTTGTTTTTTGTGTCTGTGTCATACTAATCCCTTCCCAAAGTTACCATTAAAGTAGTTGATTTAGTTGATGTATTAACACTCTTAACTACTTCTAGTGGGAAAGTTACCGATATCCTCTGTGTATTATCTACTGTTGGAGTGACTACTGTAACATATTCTTCCTGACCTCCCTTGGTGACTGCGGAAGCTTCGACAGACTTCAAATCTTCCATTATAAGCGTCACTTTATGAATTACATAGTCTTTTAACCAATAATTCTTAACCGGAACAAATTTTAATGCTTGCACTAGATAAGTACACATATATTCTCCCTGATCTTTCTCTGTAACATTACGCAAAATGAATGAACAGTCACTCATAACCCTCTTCCACTTCATATTGTTGTACAAACTATACCTCCTTTGACTAGGTGCAACAGCTTCTACTCCTGGTCCTGATAACAATACTTCTTCTCCATAATTATCTCTCCATGTGGGAGGAACGTCCCCATCCTAACCCTAATAAGTATTTTTCCCCCTAAAATTGGTGCTGGAGCTATTGCTTCCCTTATAATCAAATGCGATATATTTATGGCTTTAATAACTATCAATGTTGAAAGAGTTAAATTGCTTCTCACTGTTGTTTTAATAGACTGACGTGTTAATGTCCTTATTGTTACTTCATCTAGTTTCCCCAAAGCTTTGAACTCTTTGCTTGTATTTCCATCTATCACCACTAGTGTCAAATGACGTAAATGTAACTTACATTCACTCTCTCTTCCTACTCTAAACCCTAACTTTCAAACTTTTGATTATAAAAAATACACCTACAATTACCTTGATCTTCCTACTCTAAAATGTCCTTCACCACTGTTCTCTCTCTTACTACTAACTTTGAAACTTAGCTTACTGTCTTAGAGTTCCTTCAACCTAGTTCTCCTAACTTATTTTAATCTAATCTTTTCTCCTAACCTTTAAAAACCTTTTCCACTGATTTATTCACAAAATCCCTTCACCACCAATTTTTAGGATATGTGATTGGGAAGTCCCCACATGCTTCTGACTTCTTTACACACAGACTTGGCAAACGACTAAACACCTTTTAGCCTAGCCTGAAATCTCTTGGTGTAAGAATGTAACCCAGAATAACAGTCACCCCTTTTAACTTTATTTTTCAGACAGATTGTCTAATAGGCAGTCTAATAGATTATCATCCTTCCTATGATATTATCTTTTTAAGCAAATATGATTCCCAAAAACCCTACTTTTTAACATCTTCTACCAGACAGCCGTTTAGTGTACATCTTATTGTACAATTCAATTTAAACAATGCATCTCTTCCCAACACTGCAATAGGTATATGTTCTAATATTAGTAATCATAGTCCTCTGGTTTTACTTCAATTGTTAGATATTTTCTCTTCTTCTCTAATCGGTGCTATCAGCTGACACCCCCCCTTCGTATCTTCTAGGCACTCTAGAATCCTTAGGGTTCACCTGGAGAACAGGTGATCTTGACTGGCCCCTGTATCTTCCTTAAAAATGTTCTCTGTTGTTTCCTCCTGACTTGTTGCACTCACAGGTAAAGTGACCAACCTGTCCATAATTATAACAGTCTTCTGAAAGTTGCTGGAAGTGTAGCTGAAATCTTCCTCCTCCTTCTAAGCCTTCTCGTCCTCTTCCTCTCCAATTCTGTGTCTGTCCAGAAACTGGCTGTGGATATGAAACACCTGGTACCCCCCTTGGTGGCTGGTACAATTGCGGTTGGCCTTGTTCAGTTGAAGCTGTAACAGTGATTGTTGATTTGGTTCACTCTGATTCTTCATAACCAAAGCTTCTCTTCTCCACCAGTTGTATGATTGAGTTTTCTGAGAGTTTCTTGATCCTGTTCTTTCTTGCTGTTGACATATCAGGATTCTTCAAAAGCTTATATTCTAAGTTCGGTCCTCGAAATATCATCTTCCATCATCTTCTTACTATTGGCCTTTCCTTGACCTCAATGTATTATTCTTCTTCTCCAATTCTTGGGATTATTTTCTCAGCAGGTTTCCTCCTTCTGTATCTTCTCTTCTTGAGTTGTTCATCCAGTTGTGTTACTTCTTCTAAACTAGTCGCTTTATCCAGGCATGATAAGCATCGGTCTATATCTCCTTCTATTTCTTCTGTGCCAGTCCTTGTAGGATAAACTCCTTTTGAATACACAGCACCTTTAGTCTCCTCTTTATCGCTGTCTTCATCTGAACTTGAATCTCTTGTATCCTTCTTTCCTCTCTTGCCAACTTCCTTCTGATCACAGAGTCATATCCACCCATGATCTCTTCTCAATCACTCTGCTCTTCATCTTCATCATCTTCTTCAAGTTCCATCTTCCTTAACCTCACTCTTCTCTTCCAGACATCTCATTTTCTTCCTTCTGGAGTTTTGGATTCATCTTTCTGGTCGTTTCTGCTTGTCCTCTATCTATTATTTGTTCATCTTCATCTCTGATGCAATAATCACCCTGCTGGATGATGACTGGAAGCTGAGGATAAACATCCCTAAGCTCTACTTCCTTCTCGTAAGGTGGGTGTCTTTTTGCTGAATCCGTATATGAGAAAGGTGTACTAACTTCTGCCATTAGTTTCCTGTCGCCTTCTCTATACCGTTGTTTATCTTATCGCTGGAATCTTTTATCAGTTTTTGTTTGAGAATGAAGGGCAACTTTTGTTTCATTTGCCGGATAACCTAGCAATACTTTAGTTAAAGGGTTACTATTTTGTACTATACCAACCGGTGTAATCACCTTCATAGCCTTGCTGTCCTTTCTCCCCCATTGTAACAAACCTTTTATATTCCTTTATTGTGAATTATTTTATTTTAGACTATATAGCCTATGGCTTCCCCCCTTTAATTATTAATATAAACCTAAACACCAAAAAAAAAAAATCTTTTTTTTTTTTTTTAAATAAATCAATAAAAATATGAATATGAAAAAATTCAATTAAAATTTCTATTCAAAAACCATTTCTAATTAAAATAAAAAATCAATTAAAAAATCAATTAAAAATTATGAATAATTAAAACCAATTTTTATTTCTATATCCTATCTTACCCATTTATCAATTAGTGGCTATCTTACCACAACCCATCAGGAAAGTAAATGTAAGTTAGTCAACTTCAAAGCAATCCCAAAAACAAAGCCTTCTAACCTTACCACACTACAATTCCCATAAACCCCCTTGCTCTATAAGCACCTAATTATTTAAATTTTACAGAATAATGTCAGTCCTTGATTCCCAACACAACTGTAATTAACCCCAGTGATGCACAGAGCCTCCCAAATGCAAATTTTATTCAAATGATCAGTCTGTTGCCAAGCCTCTGTGAAATTGTCATAACTTCAGATATCCTGTAGGGGAAGATTTTGTAACCAGACCAGTACCAAAACCTTTTTGACTTGATCCTCTGTCGCGTCACGTGACGTGTACGTCAGCACCCCCTCTCTTTCTCTCTCCATTGTTCCTCTCATATGACAAAAGAACAGAGACACAGGAAAAGATTTTAGTAGTTAATGCAATACTGAGTTACTTCAACCATATTCAATATTCCCCCACTCACATTCGCTTTAAGACTTAATTCAGGACTAAATAGATCGCTCAAAAACATTTTTATTATATTTTAATCCGTCATTTAATTTAATTCATTATACTCCTTAACATATATCTAATTTATAAATTCACTACATCTCAACAAATAGTTTCATTTTCGAACAATAGTCACTTTAACGATTAGAAGATTCGTGTCCAAATCTCTCTTGTCTGTGGCTATTTCTCTGTCACCCCCTGCAGCACGCAGGCCCCACAGAAATATGACACTTTACCCACAATCCCGTGTTGTAGTTTTAGCAAACAACATGTTGTAGTTTAGTACCGGAACCCAACGTCTCATAATCTCGTGCCATAAACTCCAACTCCCACGTTTTGTAGTGTAGTGTCATAAAATTAAACGCATGCGCAATACATTAAAAAATACTTTTTCACCGTGGAAGGGAGATTCTTAGATCTCTCCCCAACCCAAATAGACGGTTAACAGTCCTACTGTACCTCCGTTTTCCCCTCATAGTCAAACAACATTTAACAGCGCTCACAAAACATAGAACCGAAATTCCACATACAAACATAATTTAAGAGGCTTTATTCCATCGCAGTGGACCTCTACGGTCACATGTTAGCATGCAGCATATTAGCATTAGCATTTAGCCTGTATGCACCATGTAGCATAAAAACAATGCACCTGACATTGCGTCTTTAATTACTTTTTCCTTTTTTCTAACTTTAGGCTGCCGTGAGTTCTGGATAGTTTATGAGCGGTCCCCCCCAAGCAGATATCCCGTCGGATAGAAGATGGGCAAGCAACCCCCACTAAATCTACAACCAAACTCCAGTCCAAGACTGACTGACCTGAAACCCCTAACGCGTTACCAGGATTTTATGGCCCACCCTTCTGGGGTCGCCTCGTTCGTTCCGAGGGCTTATCAAATCCTGCAATGTCCTAACTTGTATACATATCTTGGCTCCGATTGTTCTTGACTTACTATTCAAGCAACACATCTCTATAAACACTCCATAGGCTCTCCCCACTTCTGCGCTGTTTTACATTTTTTATAATGATTAGCCAGACCCCCGTTCTCAGCAATAATGCCACACGAGGCACATTTCGGTCCTAATGGTACACTTCTCCAGTGCACAATCACATAGCATCCAAACTAACAAACTCCCAAAGCTTGTGAGAAAAACTCACCCTTTTCTGGCCATGACTTCAAAATGAGTTAGCTTGGCGGCTGAATGGAGCAAAGGAGAGATGCAGACCAGCCCCACGTTGGGCGCCATTTGTCGTATCGGGTGAATGCTGGCAATTATTGCTGATAAACAAAGGAGTCCGCTCATACTGAACTTTGATCATAAGGTTATACATATCACAAGCTTTCAGCATAAGTTACAGGTGACATGCCCACCCGGAGAGCGACGCCTCAGATTGCAATGGCCGCTCTGCCCTCTCTTTGTCTAGCCCCTACTTATAAACAATGCAAAAAGATGGGTGGCTCCCTCTGCTGTCCAATCACCCGTCTCCCCTGGGGCGTCACCCTACAACGCTACATTTGAACTAAGATAAACAACATTCCATTTCTTCATGACAAACATTTAACAAAGGCATAATCCTAATACACGACAATAACATAACGTATTGTCCCCTTGTTCAGTGCTCAGTAATCAATGCAAGGGCGCAGACCTCAGTCTTTCTTCTTCACAAAAAATTAACTTGAGGAGGCGGGCGAAGTGGAGGGACGTATGAACCCCTGACGCAGGGACTCTGAGACGTATGTCTCCATCGCCTCCGTTTCAGCCTGCGACAGGGGATAGACATTACTCCTGGGAGGCACAGCGTCTACCCAGAGGTTTATCGCGCAATCCCCCGCGCCATGAGGTGGTAATTTGGTTGCCTGCGTTTTGGAAAACGCGTGCACCAAATCAAGGTATTTGGGGGTAATGCGCACAGTGGAGGTAGTGTCTGGACTTTCCACCGTGGTTGCACCAATGGAAACACCTAGACACCTACCCTGACGCTCTCACAACCACCCCGTGAGAACCCTCTGCGGCCATGAAAAGGTGGGGTTGTGTAATTCTAACCAGGGAAGACCTAACACAACAGGGAAATCAGGAGACTCAATAATAAAAAAGGTGACTTGCTCTCTATGGGTCTCATGCGTAACCATAGTGACTGGTGCTGTAACTTCCCTAACGAACCCGGACCCTAGTGGTCGACTGTCAAGTGCTCTGATAGGGAGTGGAATGTATAGGGGAACTAATGTAATGACTATGTGCAAATTACCTGTCCATAAAGTTCCCAGCTGCGCCTGAATCGACCAGCGCCTTACACTGGGGAACTACCGTGTAATCAGGAAAGTGGATGTGTAGGGTACAGTGTGCAGCAGAGGGCTCTGAACGAGTGTGGGTGTTTGATACCTGGGGTGACGCGAGAGTGCCCTGCCTGCCGCCTCCAAACCCAAAAGAACGCTGACGACAGTGTGCAGGAGAATGTCCTCTCGCGCCACTAGAGTGACACTGGCGCTGTCGTCCTCTGCTCTCCCGGATCGCCGCTCCACCCAGCTCCATCAGCTCGTGATCCGGGTTGGAGGGGGGGTGGAACGGGCAGGCCCCTTCCAGGACGTCCTCTGGCAGCCAGCAGGTTGTCCAACCGGATGGCCATGTCCATCAGTTGATTGAAAGACAACATGTTGTCTCAGCAGGCTTGCTCCCTTCGTACGTCCTCTCGTAGATGGCACCGGAAGTGGTCGATGAGGGCCCGCTCGTTCCACCCGGACCCAGCCGCTAGAGTCCGAAACTCCAGGGCGAAGTACTGCGCAGCCCTCGTCCCCTGCCTCAGGTGGACCAGCCACTCGCCTGCCTCTCTACCTTTGGGCGGGTGATCGAAGACGGCCGAGCGAACTCCCCGTAGTTGTCCAACGTGGCTCCTCCTTCACTCCAGACCGCGTTGGCCCACTCCAGGGCTTTCCCCGAGAGGGCGGACCCCTTCTCCCTCTCCGATGGAGCTGGGCTGATGTTCGAACAGTACAACTCCAGTTGTAGGAGGAATCCCTGGCAGAGAGCAGCTGTCCTGTCGAAATCCCGTGGTCGGGATATATGGATCCCTCTGGGTGCTGGGGTGTGGGTGGCTGGATCTGGTCGGCCAGCTGGTCCCGAAAGATCGGGTCCTCTCCTCTCCAGGCGTTGGACGACCTGGAGAACCCGATCCATCGCTTCTCCCAAGCTGGCTAGCATCGTCGAATGCTCCTGGACCCGTGCCACGATTCCAGGCATGTGCTCCTCTCCTGCTGACTCCATGGCGGGTGTGTGATTCTGTGATGGGTGAGTTGAAGGAGTCAGGCGCAGGAGGGTAAATCACAGAATAACAGGATTTATTCCGGAAAACAGAGTTCCGCAGTAATGCGTCAAAACAGTCCAGTACGCAAAACAGGCGCATTGGAACCAACAAGGCACATGGGGAAAACAACCCGGCGATACAAAATACATGGAGCTCCACCGAGCTTCACTAGCCTCACAATAAACAATCACACACAAAGACAAGGGGGCAGAGGGAACACTTATACAGGTACTGATGAGGGGATATGAACCAGGTGTGTGTAATGAACAAGACAAAACCAATGGAATTATGAAATGAGGAGCGGCAGTGGCTAGAAGGCCGGTGACGACGAACGCCGAAGCCTGCCTGAACAAGGAGAGGTGGCAGCTTCGGAGGGAGTCGTGACAATGTCGTACTTGCAAATGCTTCACAATGTATTTCTTTGTAGGCTACAGGCTTGAAATAATTGAAATAATAGGCTAATAATATAGCCTAAATAATTCATGTTCATTCCTTCTTAGGCTACCTGTCTGGCTCCTGGCCTATTTAGAGTGTTTATATGCTGTTTAAAATGATGAGCACTTTTTACAGTCACCTTTTCATGTTGTTTATTAAATACTTTTCATTCAAATCATATGGTTTGGTTTCAATACTTCAAAACCAAATGGTAGGTCACAGAAATACATGGGTGTTGGTTAAATGGGGATTTTAATGAATGGAGTGAATTTGGAGTGGCAGTTATTTTTTTCCTGTGAGCAAAAAGCGGTTTTAAGCGGAGCAGTTGGAAAGGACATGGAGTGCTGGAGCAGTATGCAAGTACCGCTCAAGGCATACCGCTCTGTGAGAGATAAGCATTTCAGACCGCTCAACTCTGCTCACATACTCTGGGCCAGACCCAGTGATGATTTGATACAATGTTGCACTTCACTAGCAATAGCTCAAGTCAAGACAGATAGAAACGGAGGCAGACACACGGAGTAGAGAGACGAATGTGATTGAAAGAACCAGAATTTTCATCATAATATTTTCGACTTGTTGGCTTTAGGCCTATGTATTTTACTTAGTTGACAATGATTTTCAGAAACAAAAACGTTATTATAGAAATTAAACTGTTCCATGAAAATACTGAAATGAAACTGTTCCATGAAAATGCTGAAATGAAACTGTTCCACGAAAATGCTCATATAAAAATAATCATACCTGGCACGCAGATCGGTAGAAATTGTAGGATAAATTGTAAGCTTCCCCAAACTTAAAACTCACGAGCTGCCTATGGTCTTTACTATCACAACCCAAAACATTTGCCTGCCTATGGAAATCAAAGGCCTGTCTAACTGATTTGTTCTGGCGCCGACCCTGCTCGGTGGTATATTACACTAGAGTGCATTCATATGCATTTCTACATGGGTTTACAGTACAGCAAGGAAATGTAGAGTATCAGACTAGCCAGACAATATATATACAATTTGCTTGGAGGCAGAATTCAGAGTGCATAATTAAGTAAATAGTAGCACCATGGGACCATTCACTTTAGAAGTATTGGCTTCAAGTAGCTGGAGAGATGGTCAGGTTGATCGAAAGTAATTATTCTCAAAACCAGAAGCTGATTCTAGACGCACTGCTGTACACAGGGTTTTCTCTTCTTTCTTTTGCATTAGAAAATGACCACTGTTAGGCTATACTTGGCATGTGTAAAGTAGGAAACCACCTCTCTGAAAGTGATGGATATTATATTCACAATGGTGTCAAATGCCTTCTAATGGTGTTAAAAGGGGACAGCACTTTCTAGGTCTATGTAATTCCCCATGGCTTCCCTCTTCAATTTTACAAGTTGAGAGGATTCACCATTGCGTTTCAGACAACGATGTACAGTATATGCATGTTTTCTCTATGTATCCCCACTGCAATTGTACTCGTTACCTGTAAAATAAATTTACTTTAGACTACAAAGCAGTTGTTGGTTATCAAGATCTGGTCAACAGGCACGCTTAGAGGGGGACCATCAGACAGAGATCTGGGGGGCCTCCTCACAACCTGTTATTGAGATTATGGAGTTCTGTCACATCCTCCCTAACAAGCAGCTGGGTGAGGCTGAGACCTTTCCTGTAGCTCTGAGCTCACGGGACAGTGAGGAGGAAAGGGCTGAATTACTTATGTCCAGTTTGGAGTAACATAGCTTCCTGCTGTGTTGGGATGAGCCAAGGGCAGCTGGGGTTAATGAAGCAATGTAGGAGGATATGTGGGGCCACATAGTTCTTTTTTTATATTTTTGTATTCTTGCCAAACCTTAATACAACGTGTGGCCTCTTGTTGAAATTCTAATAGCTCAGTTGGTAAACTTTATATCAAGTTGACGTTGACGCACAATAATTAAATGAACGGATGCAGCACCAAGCAATCCCAATCAATCTACCACTTAATCATCCCTAAGGGACTTGGACACCTTTAAATTCATGTTTAATGTTTAACTTTGACCCGGTTACCAGTGGCACCTTGTGTTGTTTCAATGCTATTGAAGTTAATGTCAAATGCACCATTAGAATGTACAACTAGATACACATACCACAGTGGAGGCTGCTGAGGGGAGGACAGCTCATAATAAAAGCTGGAACTGAGCGAATAGAATGGCTTCAAACACATGGTAACCATTCCAGTAATTCCGCTCCAGCCATTACCATGAGCCCGTCCTCCCTAATTAAATTGCCACCAGCCTCGTGATACACACTGTACACACGCATGTTCTACTTAGGATTATTTCCACAACACTTTTGAGTATTTATCCTTTACTTAAATCCTTCAAGTTAAAAGCTGTTGGCCGATGGCGTCTGTCGTTGGTGTTAATGCTCTATTTGATTTCACGTAGCTCTGTAATCCTCTCAGCTAGCTTATCCCGCCTGGCAACATAACTTAACAACCATCTGACCCTGGAAGCCTAGAAATGTGCTAAAACGATACACATCCATACACTCAAACAAAACACAATTGCAATTTGTACTCATATTCAGACGGCTAATAACACTATGAAAGAGCACAATATTTCTTTATCTATGAATGAGAAATCAACTGGCACTCTGTTAGCAACTATCTATTTTCTAAATGTATTGTATTGAGTTATCTAACAACACAAGAGGTAGGCTACTGCTGCATGTTGCCAGATAAATATTTTTGAACACTCCTACACGTTGTTGTTGTTCTCTCGAGTGGCGCAGTGGTCTAAGGCACTGCATTGCAGTGCTAGCTGTGCCACTAGAGATCCTGGTTCGAATCCAGGCTCTATCGTAGCCGGCTGCGACCAGGAGACCCCATGGGGAGGTGCACAATTGGCCCAGGGTGGGGGAGGGAATGGCCGGCAGGGATGTAGCTCAGTTGGTAGAGCATGGTGTTTGCAACGCCAGGGTTGTGGGTTTGATTCCCAGGGGGGGGCCAGTATGAAAAATAAAAATAATGTATGCACTCACTAACTGTAAGTCACTCTGGATAAGAGCGTCTGCTAAATGACGTAAATGTAATGTTGTTGTTTTCAATTTGGAAAAATAACTTGTCTGTTGTGTGTGCAACCTGAATGACGTCTTTGACATAGTACTAGTATTCTGTAATATTTTGGCAGGGCTTTCAGACTCAACAAAAATTAAGGAGAAACAGGAATACTCTGTATCCTCTATTTCAGCCAACCAGATCACTTCCATATCCCGGGGTGCTTTGTGGCCACTGGCAGAGTATCCCAACTATCCTCACACTCTGCTGGGGTTTAGCCTGGAAAGGCGTCTGTCACTGGTTATTCCTCACTAGCAGATGACCTAGTCTTAATCAGTAGGTCTTTCTAAGAAGAGGTTAAAGCTTCTTCTCCGTTGCCAGGCTGGCCTCCCAGCTCCAGAGAATTACCATGGCAGCTGCACAACACAACAAGCTCACCTCCAACACGCAGTCCAAGTCATGAACAATCTAACGACTTGTCCTGACGTGTCCTATCCAGGCTGACCTCTCCAGCTGGCCTGGCCAGAGCCCCAGGTCCAACACCTTGACACGGACAACAGGTCTGGAAGCACAGGGTCAACAGACTCTCTGGAGGACTTAGCTAAATTAGGCCAGCAAGGATAGGATCAGATCAGGACTGTCAGTTTAAGTTTTAGGCGACGAGATGTAATCAAAGATGTGGGTTTACGCAGGGATTTTCCTCCTCCTAATACAACCCCATGTCTCCAAGTTAATTCATCTGCAGCCATCTCCATGATTAATGCTGAACAGGACAGGCCTTTCTAATCACACATCCAGAACGGTCACTTAACACTTCACAAGGCTCTCTGTCACTTCCTTTATGACTGTGTGGTTGTGGGGTCATCTGGTCATGGAAGGGTCACGGTTGACTTAATTTCCCGGCTTAGGAACGGCTGAAGTCCACCTCGAGAGCTTGCTTTCTCCCTTGTTTGCTATATGTATGATTCCTGCTATAAACCAGCCCCAATAGGCCCCTACCTGTCTTCAGTGTACTGCTGCCTTGATTCCATCTCCACAGAACTACGAGTACGTTTCGCATTTGATTGTCACCAACTCCTACACAAATCACTGTGAGATTATCCCCTAAACACAATGTTTTGATTGAGAACCAGATTGCATCGTGTCTGAACTCAAATCCCTTACAGAAGGCGGTGAAATGAGTACAGCGTATGACTGTTTGCAAACTGTAATAGACTGTGCTGCTGGGAGGAAGCCGTAGCTTAGTCCTGTGGCAAAGCTTAATTTCACATCAGCTTGGGAAGGATAGCACTCAGTTTCACCAGTGTTCATGCATACCAGTATACTGAAAACCAAGTTCCTACAGAAAAAAAGCGAATGAGACTGCAGCAAAAAAAGCGACACTTTATTTTCAACTCTATTCTAGCTTACTGTTTCAAGTGTCCCTTAATTATTTAGTAAAGCGATGACACAATATGATGAAATAGTGCTGGCTGTGTGGTTTCAGCCAGGCCTGTTGTTTTTTCCCTGTTCCTGGAGCCTGGGGTGAGCTCGTCCCTCATCCTCTCCTCTGGGCCTCCTAGTTAAGATGCCCCACCTGTTTTATGTGTCGTTTGGCGGTCATGTTTACTGGATCTGCAGTGGGATCAAAGTGGAAACTGTGTAACAAAAGGGGCCTCTGGGAAGGAACAGCAGGTGTCCATCGTGGCTGCCTGTTACTGTAATTATCCACACCCTTTTGTCTTGTCATGTTGCCACCAACCCCCCCTCCATTCATTTGGCCTTGGTCACCCTGGGTTTGGTTCAACCATTCCTGTCCAAAGAACCAAAAAAAAGGACAGCTGTGCCATACAGGTTGCAAAATAGTTGGGAAGAGATTTTCGATGTACTGATTCCATGGCACATGGTTTTCAATTAAAATTATTATACTGTATACAATTCTTGCAACCAATAGAATGTTATATATATGGGAGATACAACCATTCCAGCTCTACAGATTTTGCTACGAAGAGACAGAATCATTAGATCACTTGTTTTGGTACTGCCCATATATAGCTTGTTTTTGGTCACAGGTTCAGGAATGGCAGAGAATTACAACATCTGTAGAAACTATGAGAATAGAAAGGTTCAGGACTTTTGTGAAACATCACAGCACAGTTGAAAAATATATGGCTAACAGAAATCAAAACTCGATGGTGTTCAGAGATAGATGGGAGGGGTTGAGGGGAGCTGAAGGGTGGGACTAAAAACAACAAAAATAACCAAAAATGTAAATAACGAATGTAAAATATACTGGGTCCGTAAAATGTATATAGAATGTATAAGCAGGAAGTAGAAGCCTAAGTATTGTTGTCCATAAGTTTATTCCAATTAGGGGAGGGATGATAGGGTTAGGGGGAAATAATAAAGAAGGAAAATGTATTTAAGAAATATATATATTTACCAAAAAATATATGGGGGATTGGAAATGATGCAGAGTGCAGACAATTACATTGATAGGAACCATTATCTACAGTGGGGAAAAAAAGTATTTAGTCAGCCACCAATTGTGCAAGTTCTCCCACTTAAAAAGATGAGAGAGGCCTGTAATTTTCATCATAGTTACACGTCAACTATGACAGACAAAATGAGAAAAAATAATCCAGAAAATCACATTGTAGGATTTTTTATGAATTTATTTGCAAAATATGGTGGAAAATAAGTATTTGGTCAATAACAAAAGTTTCTCAATACTTTGTTATATACCCTTTGTTGGCAATGACACAGGTCAAACGTTTTCTGTAAGTCTTCACAAGGTTTTCACACACTGTTGCTGGTATTTTGGCCCATTCCTCCATGCAGATCTCCTCTAGAGCAGTGATGTTTTGGGTCTGTCGCTGGGCAACACGGACTTTCAACTCCCTCCAAAGATTTTCTATGGGGTTGAGATCTGGAGACTGGCTAGGCCACTCCAGGACCTTGAAATGCTTCTTACGAAGCCACTCCTTCGTTGCCCGTGCGGTGTGTTTGGGATCATTGTCATGCTGAAAGACCCAGCCACGTTTCATCTTCAATGCCCTTGCTGATGGAAGGAGGTTTTCACTCAAAATCTCACGATACATGGCCCCATTCATTCTTTGCTTTACACGGATCAGTCGTCCTGGTCCCTTTGCAGAAAAACTGCCCCAAAGCATGATGTTTCACAGTAGGTATGGTGTTCTTTGGATGCAACTCAGCATTCTTTGTCCTCCAAACATGACGAGTTGAGTTTTTACCAAAAAGTTATATTTTGGTTTCATCTGACCATATGACATTCTCCCAATCCTCTTCTGGATCATCCAAATGCACTCTAGCAAACTTCAGACGGGCCTGGACATGTACTGGCTTAAGCAGGGGGACACGTCTGGCACTGCAGGATTTGAGTCCCTGGCGGCGTAGTGTGTTACTGATGGTAGGCTTTGTTACTTTGGTCCCAGCTCTCAGCAGGTCATTCACTAGGTCCCCCGTGTGGTTCTGGGATTTTTGCTCACCGTTCTTGTGATCATTTTGACCCCACAGGGTGAGATCTTGCGTGGATCCCCAGATCAAGGGAGATTATCAGTGGTCTTGTATGTCTTCCATTTCCTAATAATTGCTCCCACAGTTGATTTCTTCAAACCAAGCTGCTTACCTATTGCAGATTCAGTCTTCCCAGCCTGGTGCAGGTCTACAATTTTGTTTCTGGTGTCCTTTGACAGCTCTTTGGTCTTGGCCATAGTGGAGTTTGGAGTGTGACTGTTTGAGGTTGTGGACAGGTGTCTTTTATACTGATAACAAGTTCAAACAGGTGCCATTAATACAGGTAACGAGTGGAGGACAGAGGAGCCTCTTAAAGAATAAGTTACAGGTCTGTGAGAGCCAGAAATCTTGCTTGTTTGTAGGTGACCAAATACTTATTTTCCACCATAATTTGCAAATAAATTCATTAAAAATCCTACAATGTAATTTTCTGGATTTTTTTTTCTCAATTTGTCTGTCATAGTTGACGTGTACCTATGATGAAAATTACAGGCCTCTCTCATCTTTTTAAGTGGGAGAACTTGCACAATTGGTGGCTGACTAAATACTTTTTTCCCCACTGTATCCCCCTCGCCATCTCTGTTCCTCTCCCCCTCTCTTGGTATGTCTCTCTCTCTCTCTTTCTCTCTCTCTCTCTCTCTCTCTCTCTCTCTCTCTCCATCTCTGTCCCTCTCCCCCTCCCCCTCCCCCCCCCCCCTCTCTCTCTCTCTCTCTCTCTCTCTCTCTCTCTCTCTCTCACTCTCTCTCTCTCTCTCTCTGCTCCGTATGATCTCGCTCACTTCATGCCCAGGACTTCAATGTGAGATGAGTGTATGTGTAGGAGCCACTGAGAAAAGAGCAGGATTCATATATGGTAGTTGCTGGAACACTTTTCTTTATAGATCTGTTTCATGTGGTATTTATCTGGTATTTATTAAGGAAATATGTGGTACCAATGTGTACTTTTTTGTGATGCTTTATTACAGTTTTTCTCGATTGCTAAGACACATTTCTTGAAAGCTGCTCTCCTTTTCTCTTAACTGTGAACACAAAACCCAATTTTCAAGCTACATTCACAAAACCTCAGACTCTTCTTGCAAAACCAAACTTTCACCTCAAAACAGTTCAATCTGTGCTCAAAACTGAACTATGTTGTCAAATCGCGCCCCGAGTCAATCAAAATAAAAAACACTACTGAACAGTCACTAAACACTACGTAGAAAAATAGAAAACACAATGCTCAGGACATGAAGCTGGAGAAATAAATGTTTATTGTTCACTGTAGGCTAAATGCATGTTGCAAAACATAAAAAACCTGTGCATTTAGCACTTGTATGTGGTCCTCTGTAGCTCAATTGGTAGAGCATGGCGCTTGTAACGCCAAGGTAGTGGGTTCGATCCCCGGGACCACCCATACGTAAAAATGTATGCGCACATGACTGTAAGTCGCTTTGGATAAAAGCGTCTGCTAAATGGCATATTATTATTTATTATTACAAAAAGACAAAACAGAAATCTTGTGCATTTACATGTAGCACTTGTAAAAACAAACAGAAATCGTATGCGTTTGCCACTTGTGTACAGTAAGACCATGTAAAAATAAAGTACAAAAATATACAAATAAGTACATTACTCAGCCACAGCATCATGTCTCCGTACTGGGTCAGGCCACAGGACTTCATCCACATCACAGGCCACATTTTGTCTGGCCAGGCAACGGGGGAAAAAACCCCTGGCATGCCGTATCCAGGCTTGGCATGCCTCCACACCTATGTCACCACAGGCAAGTCCCATGGCTTGCAGGAGATTTACCCTGGTGTAAGGTTGGCGTTCATATACCTTCCACCGCCATGAGGAGAAGAATTCCTCAATGGGGTTTAGGAAAGGGGAGTACGGTGGAAGGCAAAGATTGATAAAACCTTGGTTCATATTGTACCACTCTCTAACCTGGAGGGCTCACATTGTCCCAAACAACAACATAGATGGGATACTCATCCTGCTGCCCTAACAAAGCATCTCGCATGTGATTGAGGAAAATGAGGAGCTGGTGAGTGTTGTAGGGCCCCAGGTTGGCATGATGGTGGACAACCCCATGATTGCTGATGGCAGCACATAATGTGACATTGCCACCACGCTGCCCAGGAACACCAACAATGGCCCGATGGCCAATCACATTACGGCCTCTCCTTCTCCTTTTGGTGAGATTAAACCCAGCTTCATCCATGTAGATGTATTGATGGGGTCTTTCCATTGCATCCAGTTGAAAAACCCTCTGTAGAAATAGATATAGTTTTGTAAGTGATACGGAAAAAGTGATTTAGGCCACTACAGTAAATCACTACTTAGAGTAATCAACATTGAATGTGTCTGGATATATGCCAACCTGTACATACTGGAATCTTTGCTCTTTGACTCTGTCTGAGTTGCGATCAAAGGGCACTCTGTATAGCTGTTTCATGCGCAGTCTGTTGCGCTTGAGGACACGATCAACAGTAGAGAGGCTGACACTGTTGATACCCTCAAAATTTAAATGGTCCTCAATGACCTTCTGCTGAATTTCGCTCAGTTTAATGGCATTGTTCTCACGGACCATATCAACAATTAGGGTCTCTTGGTGTGGGGAGAACATACCTGTCCTCCCACCCCCATGTGGCAGTCTTTCAATTCTACAAAAAGAGAACATGGAGTTACAAAAAATATACATGGAATACTAGGCCTACAAACAGTTAGACCAACCCTCCATTACAATACTACAGTACATTGGTACAGTGATGTACTGAAACATATATTTACTTACAGTATACTGTGGTACAGTAACAGCGCCGGAAGAAGATGGCTGCCGTTTTACAGCCCTCTAACCAACCCTCTAACCAATTGTACTATTATGTGTGTTTTTCCGCGTTATTTGTAATTTATTTTGTACATAATGTTTCTGCCATCGTCTCTTATAACCAAAAAGAGCTTCTGGATATCAGGACAGCGATTACTCACCTCGCATTGGACGAAGATTTTTTATTCAACGAGGCGGCCGCGAAGGATATCATACAGACACCCGACAAGGCCCAAATCCCCGTCATTCGCGTGAGGAAGAGACGGAGATATCGCGGACGCAGATCCGGGTGCCTTGTAAGGATCCGACGGCGAGCGAGTAAACTGCCTCTTCCATCAATCCTATTAGCCAACGTTCAAGCTTTTGAGAATAAAATGGACGATTTAAGATTACGGTTATCCTACCAACGGAGTGGAGTCGTGGCTGAACGACAACAATGATAACATTCAGCTAGCAGGCTATACGCTACATCGGCAGGACAGAACGGCTGACTCTGGTAAGACAAGGGGTGGCGGTCTGTGTATATTTGTAAACAACAGCTGGTGCACAAAATCAAATACTAAGGAAGTCTCGAGGTTTTGCTCGCCTGAGGTAGAGTATCTTATGATAAGCTGTAGACCACACTATTTACCAAGAGAGTTTTCATCTATATTTTTCATAGCTGTCTATTTACCACCACAAACCAATGCTGGCATTAAGATTGCACTGAATGAGTTGTACAAGGCCATTAATCAACAGGAAAACGCTCATCCAGATGCAGCGCTCCTAGTGGCCGGGGACTTTAATGCAGGGAAACTTAAATCCGTTCTACCTAATTTCTACCAGCATGTTAAATGTGCAACCAGAGGGAAAAAAACTCTAGACCACCTTTACTCCACACACAGAGACGCATACAAAGCTCTCCCTCGCCCTCCATTTGGCAAATCTGACCATAACTCTATCCTCCTGATTCCTGCTTATAAGCAAAAACTGAAGCAGGAAGCACCAGTGATTCGGTTAATAAAAAAGTGGTCAGATGACGCAGATGCTAAGCTACAGGACTGTTTTGCTAGCACAGACTGGAACATGTTCCGGGATTCTTCAGACAGCATTGAGGAGTACACCACATCAGTCACTGGCTTCATCAATAAGTGCATCGATGATGTCGTCCCCACAGTGACCGTACGTACATACCCCAACCAGAAGCCATGGATTACAGGAAACATCCGCACTGAGCTAAAGGGTAGAGCTGCCGCTTTCAAGGAACGGGACTCTAACCCGGACGCTTATAAGAAATCCCGCTATGACCTCCGACGAACCATCAAACAGGCAAAGAGTCAATACAGGTCTAAGATTGAATCATACTACACTGGCTCTGACGCTCGTCGGATGTGGCAGGGCTTGAAAACTATTACAGACTACAAAGGGAAGCACAGCCGCGAGCTGCCCAGTGACACAAGCCTACCAGACGAGCTAAACCACTTCTATGCTCGCTTCGAGGCAAGCAACACTGAAGCATGCATGAGAGCACCAGCTGTTCCGGATGACTATGTGATCACGCTCTCCGTAGCCGATGTGAGTAAGACTTTTAAGCAGGTCAACATTCACAAGGCCGCAGGGCCAGACGGATTACCAGGACGTGTACTCCGAGCATGTGCTGACCAACTGGCAAGTGTCTTCACTGACATTTTCAACATGTCCCTGACTGAGTCTGTAATACCAACATGTTTCAAGCAGACCACCATAGTCCCCGTGCCCAAGAACTCTAAGATAACCTGCCTAAATGACTACCGACCCGTAGCACTGACGTCTGTAGCCATGAAGTGCTTTGAAAGACTGGTCATGGCTCACATCAACAGCATAATCCCAGAAACCCTAGACCCACTCCAATTTGCATACCGCCCCAACAGATCCACAGATGATGCAATCTCTATCGCACTCCACACTGCCCTTTCCCACCTGGACAAGAGGAACACCTACGTGAGAATGCTATTAATTGACTACAGCTCAGCATTCAACACCACAGTGCACTCTAAGCTCATCACTAAGCTAAGGATCCTGGGACTAAACACCTCCCTCTGCAACTGGATCCTGGACTTCCTGACGGGCCGCCCCCAGGTGGTAAGGGTAGGTAACAACACATCTGCCACACTGATCCTCAACACGGGGGCCCCTCAGGGGTGCGTGCTCAGTCCCCTCCTGTACTCTCTGTTCACCCATGACTGCATGGCCAGGCACGACTCCAACACCATCATTAAGTTTGCCGACGACACAACAGTGGTAGGCCTGATCACCGACAACGATGAGACAGCCTATAGGGAGGAGGTCAGAGATCTGGCCGTGTGGTGCCAGGACAACAACCTCTCCCTCAACGTGACCAAGACAAAGGAGATGATTGTGGACTACAGGAAAAAAAAGAAGACTGAGCACGCCCCCATTCTCATCGACGGGGCTGTAGTGGAACAGGTTGAGAGCTTCAAGTTCCTTGGTGTCCACATCACCAACGAACTGTCATGGTCCAAACACACCAAGACAGTCGTGAAGAGGGCACGACAAAGCCTATTCCCCCTCAGGAGACTAAAAAGATTTGGCATGGGTCCTCAGATCCTCAAAAAATTCTACAGCTGCACCATCGAGAGCATCCTGACTGGTTGCATCACCGCCTGGTATGGCAACTGCTTGGCCTCTGACCGCAAGGCACTACAGAGGGTAGTGCGTACGGCCCAGTACATCACTGGGGCAAAGCTTCCTGCCATCCAGGACCTCTATACCAGGCGGTGTCAGAGGAAGGCCCTCAAAATTGTCAAAGACTCCAGCCACCCTAGTCATAGACTGTTCTCTCTGCTACCGCACGGCAAGCGGTACCGGAGTGCCAAGTCTAGGTCCAAAAGACTTCTCAACAGCTTCTACCCCCAAGCCATAAGACTCCTGAACAGCTAATCATGGCTACCCGGACTATTTGCACTGCCCCCCCACCCCATCCTTTTTACGCTGCTGCTACTCTGTTAAGTATTTATGCATAGTCACTTTAACTCTACCCACATGTACATATTACCTCAACTACCTCAACTAGCCGGTGCCCCCGCACATTGACTCTGCAACGGTACCCCCCTGTATATATAGCCTCCCTACTGTCACTTTATTTTACTTCTGCTCTTTTTTTCTCAACACTTTTTTTGTTGTTGTTTTATTCTTACTTTTTTTGTTTAAAATAAATGCACTGTTGGTTAAGGGCTGTAAGTAAGCATTTCACTGTAATGTCTGCACCTGTTGTATTCGGCGCATGTGACCAATAAAATTTGATTTGATTTGATTTGATTAGTATGTCATACAGTAATTGCTGTCAACATTTACATACTGTACTATAATGTCAAAAAAAGGTAATTACCTGTTCTCTTCTCTAAATCTTCGGATTATGGTGGACACAGTGAATCTACTGATGTTTGGTTGTACCCTTTGTCCAGCCTCCCTCATGCTCATACCATGGACAAGAACATGGTCAATCACAGTAGCTCTGATTTCATCAGATATTACTGTTCTTTGTCTTCGCTGACCACCTCGACCACCTCGACCTCCTCTCACACGAACTCTTCCTCTCAGATTTCTATCCATTGTAGGGCCTCACAAACCAGTGCTCTCTGAACTGGCTTACTGTATATGTTCCCTCATTTCATTAGCCACAAGTGTGATCAATTTTGAGTTGTTGTGTTCAAGTGGTGACACCTGTGCTCTAATTGTGTTTGACTTTTGTCACCTGTGCTCACCATTATGCAGCACGGGTGCATCACAATGAAAATGTGTTGGCAAGTTGTGTCTAAACAGGTGAAAAGTGCTTACGGTTTTGCCAAAAGAGTGATTGATTCAATCAGTGGGTTCAGGCAACTGAGCATTTGGTTCAGACAATAGGGTTTAGTGTTTTAGCAATTGAGAAAAACTGTATAAATGTGTGTTTTTAAAACGTGGGTTTGATCAACAAAACAATATTTCAACTTTCATTGTCCTCCCCTGTTTAATTGTTCAACTTCATGTTCAACTTCATGTAGGGTGTTGGTGTTCTGATGGCCTTGTTGTCCTGAGAAAGTATTCTGGGGGCCGTTATGACAGCCAGGGTTAATTCATAACACCATGCATGTCATTTATAATTGTGTAATTAATAGATCAATGTGGGAAAACAACTCTATAATGAAGTGTTTGTATCTGAGCCTATAGCCCCATCCTTCACTCATGTCCTGCATGGTCATGTGCTGCATGTTATGGATACCGTTATCTCTCATAATTAATAGCATAGTGTCAGGATGACAGCTCCCCTGCAATATTCTGACCCAAAACCTGGCTCTGCTTTAAAAATAGAAGGACTTGTGGATTAGGCTAGAATTGTTTACACATTTTATTCATCTCTCCAATTACGACAATTACACATTGGACCAGAAAGCAATTTTTTAACCGGTAATAAGAACACATTGGTCATCTTTCATTAGGAAATCCATTGCCATTATAGTTCTTAATAAGCAGCCATTCTTTAAATCGTTGTATTAAAAGTAGATTTGTCCAATAATCATTTTGATTATTCTGCATGTAATGTAAGACGATCAATTAAAATGCGAACATTTTTGTACACACTTTTGTAACAGGGGAGACAGGGTAGAGCGTCATACGAAGCTTTTGATGAATGCCTACTACCAATCAAATGTACTCTCATCCATACTCCATCCATCTCCCAGCCCACTGGCGCTGCTACATCCCCATTTTCCCCAACACTCTTAGCACATCCCTGTACCCATCAAGACTATGAGAGAGACCACAGTGCTGCTCCCTTCTGAGAGAGACCACAGTGCTGCTTCCTCTCTGAGAGATACCACAGCGCTGCTCCCCTCTGAGCTATACCACAGTGCTGCTCCTCTCTGAGAGAGATCACAGTGCTGCTCCCTTCTGAGAGAGACCACAGTGCTGCTCCCCCCTGAGAGAGAACAAAGTGCCCCTCCCCTCTGCAAAGCTACAAACCGAAGGTAAAGTGGCTTCTACAACAAACCTAGCGGTTGTCTAGTCAGCACTCTAGTGAACAAATAAATACAATTATATATTTTTCCACTAAAAGAGTGATTGTATTTTCTGTTATTAAGTATTGATATGTTTTGCAAAAATGCACTACCGTATGTCTGCAGTAATTCCACTTCAACCAGAAAGCAACAGTACATCTTGAGTGCAAAGACGAAGAAATGTCGTATTGTTTGTTCTTTTTCTGTTTCTGTGTCAGATGTCGGATCGTCTGTATACTTTCACCATACATCTCCACTTTCATTCCAGCAATCAACTGTTGAGAGTCAGTGGAGGAAATGTGAAAGCCCATGTGACCGAGCCGTGTATATCCCCTCTCAAGCCGATACCACGACAGCGCTCAAGGAACTACACTGGACCTTGTGCAAACTGGAAACTGCATATCCTGAGGCCGTATTTATTATATGTTACTCTCCCTTCCGGGATGGCTAAAAGGCCTTCCCCCGACCTCCCTTTGGCAAATCAGATCATGACTCCATTTTGCTCCTCCCTTCCTATAGGCAGAAACTCAAACAGGAAGTACCCGTGCTAAGGTCTATTCAACGATGGTCTGACCAATCGGAATCCATGCTTCAAGACTGTTTTGATCACCCAGACTGGGACATGTTCCGGGTTGCCTCTGAGAATAACATTGACGTATACACTGACACGGTGACTGAGCTCATCAGGAAGTGTATAGGGGATGTTGTTCCCACTGTGACGATTAAAACCCATCCAAACCAAAAACCGTGGATAAAACCTGGACTTCCTGACAGGCCGCCCCCAGGTGGTGAAGGTAGGCAACAACACCTTCACTACGCTGATCCTCAACACAGGGGCCTTCAAGGGTGTGTGCTCAGCCCCCTCCTGTACTCCTTGTTCACCCATGACTGCATGGCCACACACGCCTCCAACTCAATCATCAAGTTTTCAGACGACACAACAGTGGTAGGCCTGATTACCAACAACGACGAGACAGCCTACAGGGAGGAGGTGAGGACCCTGGTGGAGTGGTGCCAGGAAAATAACCTCTCCCTCAACGTCAATAAAAACGAAGGAGTTCATCGTGGACTTCAGGAGGTAGGAGAGGGAGCACGCCCCCATCCACATCGATGGGGCCGCAGTGGAGAAGGTGACAAGCTTCAAGTTCCTCGGCGTACACATCACTGACAGTCTCAAATGGTCCACCCACACAGACAGTGTGGTGAAGAAGGCGCAACAGCGCCTCTTCAACCTCAGGAGACTGAAGAAATTTGGCTTGGCCCCTAAGACCCGCACACAAACTTTTACAGGTGCATCATTGAGAGCATCCTGTCAAGCTGTATCACCGCCTGGTATGGCAACTGCACCATCCGCAACCGCAGGACTCTTCAGAGGGTGGTGTGGTCGGCCCAACGCATCACCCTTCAGGACATCTACAGCACCCGGTGTCACAGGAAGGCCAACAGATCATCAAGGATCTCAGCCACCCGAGCCACCCGAGCCACGGCCTGTTCACCTCGCTATCATCCAAAAGGCGAGGTCAGTACAGGTACATCAAAGCTGGGACCGAGAAACTGAAAAACAGCTTTTATCTCAAGGCCATCAGACTGTTAAATAGCCATCACTAACCGGCCTCCTCCCAGTAACCTGCCCTGAACTTAGTCACTGTCACTTGCCGGCTACCACCCGGTGACTCATCCCTGCACCTTAGAGGCTGCTGCCCTATGTACATTGTGGTCCTCTGTAGCTCAGCTGGTAGAGCACGGCGCTTGTAACGCCAAGGTAGTGGGTTCGATCCCCGGGACCACCCGTACACAAAAAAAATAAATAAAATGTATGCACGCATGACTGTAAGTCGCTTTGGATAAAAGCGTCTGCTAAATGGCATATTATTATTATTTATTATTACATAGACATGGAACACTGGTCACTTTAATAATGGAACACTGGTCAGTTCAATAAAGTTTACATACTGTTTTAGCCATTTCATATGTATATACTGTATTCTAGTCAAGTACATCCTATTCATCGATTGCTGTACATATACTATTATATCCACGTATTCTTCAGATATACTATATATTCTATCCGCATACTGTCCATAATGTCTATACATCACAAATATACAGTGCATTCGGAAAGTATTCAGACCCCTTGACATTTTCCACATTTTGTTACATTACAGCCTTATTCTAAAATAGTATTTTTTTTCTCCATTAATCAGCACACAGTACCCCATAATGACAATGCTAAAACAGGTTACATGGATTAAACTGAAATATTACATTTACATACGTTTTCAGACCTTTTACTCAGTACTTTGTTGAAGCACCTGTGGCAGCGAATACAGCGTCGAGTCTTCTTGGGTATGACGCTACAACCTTGGCACACCTGTATTTGGGGAGTTTCTCCCATTCTTCTCTGCAGATCCTCTCGAGCACTGGCAGGTTGGATGGGGAGCGTTGCTGCACAGCTATTTTCAGGTCTCTCCAGAGATGTTAGATCGGGTTCATGTCCAGGCTCTGGCTGGGCCACTCAAGGACATTCCGAGACTTGTCCCAAAGCCACTCCTACGTTGTCTTGGCTGTGTGCTTAGGGTCGTTGTCCGGTTGGAAGGTGAACCTTCATCCCAGTCTGAGGTCCTGAGCACTCTGGATCTCAAGGATCAAGGATCTCTCTGTACTTTGCTCCATTCATCTTTGCCTCGATCCTGACTAGTCTCCCAGTCCCTGCCACTGAAAAACATCCCCACAGCCTTGATGCTGCCACCACCATGCTTCACCGTAGGGATGCGTGGTGCCAGGTTTCCTTCAGACATGACACTTGGCATTCAGGCCAAAGAGTTCAATCTTGGTTTCATCAGACCAGAAAATCTTGTTTCTCATGGTCTGAGAGTCTTTAGGTGCCTTTTGGCAAACTCCAAGTGGGTTGTCCTGTGCCTTTTACTGGCCACTCTACCGTAAAGGCCTGATTGGTGGAGTGCTGCAGAGATGGTTGTCCTTCTGGAAGGTTCTCCCATCTCCACAGAGGAACTCTAGAGCTCTGTCAGAGTGACCATCGGGTTCTTGGTCACCTCCCTGACAAAAGGCCCTTCTCCCCTGATTGCTCAGTTTGGCCGGGCGGCCAGCTCTAGGAAGAGTCTTGGTGGTTCCAAACTTCTTCCATTTAAGAATGATGGAGGCCACTCTTTTCTTGGGGACCTTCAATGCTGCAGAATTTCTTTGGTACCCTTCCCCAGATCTGTGCCTCGACACAATCCTGTCTCGGAGCTCTACGGACAATTCCTTCGACCTCATGGCTTGGTTTTTGCTCTGATATGCACTGTCAAGCACTGTCAACGGTGGGACCTTATATAGACAGGTGTGTGCCTTTCCAAATCATGTCCAATCAATTGAATGTACCACAAGTAGATTCCAATCAAGTTGTAGAAGCATCTCAAGGATGATCAATGGAAAAAGGATGCACCTGAACTCAATGTCGAATCTCATAGCAAAGGGTCTGAATACTTATGTTTATTTTTCATACATTTGCAAAACAATATAAAAACCTGTTTTCGCTTTGTCATTATGGGGTATTGTGTGTAGATTAATGAGAAAAACGGTATATTTAATCAATTTTAGAATAAGGCTGTAACGTAACAAAATGTGGAAAATGTCAAGGGGTCTGAATACTTTCCGAAGCCACTGTATATATATATATATATACAGTACCAGTCAAGAATTTGGACCTACTCATTCAAGGGTTTTTCTTTATTTGTTACTATGTTCTACATTGTAGAATAATAGTGAAGACATCAAAAATAAATAACACATATGTAATAATGTAGTAACCAAAGAAGTGTTAAAAAAATCAAAATATATTTTATATTTGAGATTCTTCAAAGTAGCCACCCTTTGCCTTGATGACAGCTTTGCACACTCTTGGCATTCTCTCAACCAGCTTCACCTGGAATGCTTTTCCTACAGTCTTGAAGGAGTTCCCACATATGCTGAGCACTTGTTGGCTACTTTCCTTCACTCTGTAGTCCAACTCATCCCAAACCATCTCAATTGGTTGAGGTCAGGGGATTGTGGAGGCCAGGTCATCTGATGCAGGACTCCATCAGTCTCCTTCTTGGTCAAATAGCCTTTACACAGCCTGGAGGTGTGTTGGGTCATTGTCCTGTTGAAAAACTAATGATAGTCCGACTAAGCGCAAACCAGATGGGATAGCATATAGTTGCAGAATGCTGTGGTAGCCATGCTGGTTAGGTGTGCCTTAGTCCGAAAATGTCGGAAACATTAACTTGCTTTACCATGCTGTAGTAGTTCATGTAACTGTTTGTTTGTGGACTTCACCGGACAGATGTTGCTCTCCGGTTTTGTGATGAAACTAAGGTGTGGTTGAATTTATTCTGCCACTGTGTCTTATTGTCTCAGCCTTAGGCCTATTTTTCACGGTGGCAAGGGATATGAACTAACAGGATATAGAGCAAATGCAATTATCACAACACATATATACAAGGATGTGGATTGGTCGGAGGGCTGTCTGAGTGGGCGGTTCCAGCAGTGTGTGTGGGAGCTGATAGGCTATCTGGAGCAGGGTGTGTTACCCAGCTACTTCAAGCCCAGTGCTAATATGTTGAATGGAGTGACGGAGGAGGAGATCAGATGGGGTATTGTCACGTACGTTGAGGAACGGGACGGACCAAGGTGCAGCGTGAACGGCGAACATGTTTATACACTAATAAACACACGAAACAGTAACCAAAACAACAAACTTAACCGTGACGGTCCAAAGGCTAACACACAAGCCTAAACATGAACATAACAAAATCCCACAACACAGGCAGGAAAACTGGCTGCCTAAGTATGATCCCCAATCAGAGACAACGAGCGACAGCTGCCTCTGATTGGCTCGGTGCGAGGAGCAGGAACAGGCCGGGCCGGACTGGCGACGCGCACCACCGGCTCGGTGCGAGGAGCAGGAACAGGCCGGGCCGGACTGGCGACGCGCACCACCGGCTCGGTGCGAGGAGCAGGAACAGGCCGGGCCGGACTGGCGACGCGCACCACCGGCTCGGTGCGAGGAGCAGGAACAGGCCGGGCCGGACTGGCGACGCGCACCACCGGCCGGTGCGTGGAGCAGGAACAGGCCGGGCCGGACTGGCGACGCGCACCACCGGCTCGGTGCGAGGAGCAGGAACAGGCCGGGCCGGCGACGCGCACCACCGGCTCGGTGCGAGGAGCAGGAACAGGCCGGGCCGGACCGGCGACGCGCACCACCGGCTCGGTGCGAGGAGCAGGAACAGGCCGGGCCGGACCGGCGACGCGCACCACCGGCTCGGTGCGAGGAGCAGGAACAGGCCGGGCCGGACCGGCGACGCGCACCACCGGCTCGGTGCGAGGAGCAGGAACAGGCCGGGCCGGGCCGGCGACGTGCACCACCGGCTCGGTGCGAGGAGCAGGAACAGGCCGGGCCGGACTGGCGACGTGCACCACTGGCTTGGTGCGGGGAGCAGGAACAGGCCGGGCCAGACTGGGAACATGCACCACTGGCTTGGTGCGGGGAGCAGGTATGGGGCGTACCGGACTGGGAACCGGCGCTGGAGGTCTATGACTGTCTCCGTCCTTTACACTCCGCGCTCCGTCCTCCTCCAGTGAGGACTTCTCCTTGAGCCCCCACGAGTGCAGTGGTCGGGGCTCCTCTCTGTTGCTCCCCGACCACCCTTTTAGCCCCCCCATAAAAAAATATTGGGGCTGTCTCTCCACCCTGATCCCTTTCAGGGCCTCCATCTTTCTTGCCAGATCCTCTCTTATCTCCAGCCAAGTCCATCCTCTCTGCTCCTCCTCAGCACACTGCTTGGTCCAGGTCTGGTGGGATTTTCTGTCACGTACGTTAAGGAACGGGACGGACCAAGGTGCAGCGTGAACGGCGAACATGTTTATTAACTAATAAACACACGAAACAGTAACCAAAACAACAAACTTAACCGTGACGGTCCAAAGGCTAACACACAAGCCTAAACATGAACATAACAAAATCCCACAACGCAGGCAGGAAAACTGGCTGCCTAAGTATGATCCCCAATCAGAGACAACGAGCGACAGCTGCCTCTGATTGGGAACCACACCCGGCCAAACATAGAAATACAAAACCTAGAATATATTCACACCCTGACCAAACTAGCTAGAGTTCTATAGGCCAGGGCGTGACAGGTATATGTTGTACTGCGCTGTCTCTGAACCTGAGATTCTGCTAATATAGAAATATATACAGTGGGGGAAAAAAGTATTTAGTCAGCCACCAATTGTGCAAGTTCTCCCACTTAAAAAGATGAGAGAGGCCTGTAATTTTCATCATAGGTACACGTCAACTATGACAGACAAAATTAGGAAAAGAAATCCAGAAAATCACATTGTAGGGTTTTCTATGAATTTATTTGCAAATTATGGTGGAAAATAAGTATTTGGTCAATAACAAAAGTTTCTCAATACTTTGTTATATACCCTTTGTTGGCAATGACACAGGTCAAACGTTTTCTGTAAGTCTTCACAAGGTTTTCACACACTGTTGCTGGTATTTTGGCCCATTCCTCTATGCAGATCTCCTCTAGAGCAGTGATGTTTTGGGGCTGTCGCTGGGCAACACGGACTTTCAACTCCCTCCAAAGATTTTCTATGGGGTTGAGATCTGGAGACTGGCTAGGCCACTCCAGGACCTTGAAATGCTTCTTACGAAGCCACTCCTTCGTTGCCCGGGCGGTGTGTTTGGGATCATTGTCATGCTGAAAGACCCAGCCACGTTTCATCTTCAATGCCCTTGCTGATGGAAGGAGGTTTTCACTCAAAATCTCACGATACATGGCCCCATTCATTCTTTCCTTTACACGGATCAGTCGTCCTGGTCCCTTTGCAGAAAAACAGCCCCAAAGCATGATGTTTCCACCCCCATGCTTCACAGTAGGAATGGTGTTCTTTGGATGCAACTCAGCATTATTTGTTCTCCAAACACGACAAGTTGAGTTTTTACCAAAAAGTTATATTTTGGTTTCATCTGACCATATGACATTCTCCCAATCCTCTTCTGGATCATCCAAATGCACTCTAGCAAACTTCAGACGGGCCTGGACATGTACTAGCTTAAGCAGGGGGACACGTCTGGCACTGCAGGATTTGAGTCCCTGGCGGCGTAGTGTGTTACTGGTGGTAGGCTTTGTTACTTTGGTCCCAGCTCTCTGCAGGTCATTCACTAGGTCCCCCCGTGTGGTTCTGGGATTTTTGCTCACCGTTCTTGTGATCATTTTGACCCCACGGGGTGAGATCTTGCGTGGAGCCCCAGATCGAGGGAGATTATCAGTGGTCTTGTATGTCTTCCATTTCCTAATAATTGCTCCCACAGTTGATTTCTTCAAACCAAGCTGCTTACCTATTGCAGATTCAGTCTTCCCAGCCTGGTACAGGTCTACAATTTTGTTTCTGGTGTCCTTTGACAGCTCTTTGGTCTTGGCCATAGTGGAGTTTGGAGTGTGACTGTTTGTCACACCCTGGCTCTGGGACTCTATATGTTGAGCCAGGGTGTGTATATTCTATGTGTTGTATTTCTGTGTTGGCCAGAGTGGTTCCCAATCAGAGGCAACGAGTGTCAGCTGTTGCTGGTTGTCTCTGATTGGGAGCCATACTTATAGAGGCTGTTTTCCCACATTAGTTGTGGGATCTTGTTCCTTTCGGTGTGTTCCTTTTGGTTTACATAGGACGTCACGGTATCGTTTATTGTTTTGTTGTTCGTGCATTCATTAAATAAAGAAGTATGTTCGTTCATCACGCTGCGCCTTGGTCCACTCACTCTGACGATCGTGACAGAAGATCCCACCATACCAGGACCAAGCAGCGTGTCCAGGAGCAGGCGGCCTGGACATGGGAGGAAGCGCCGGGAAAGGAGCTGGAGAGGTTGGCGATGGCCCAGGTGGGCAAATCGTGGTCCTGGGAGGACATGCTCGGGGGCAAAGGGCCATGGGCTAAGATTAAGGCCCTGGCGATAGAGGAGCAACGGCGTCAACAGTGTTGTCGTCGGACGGACGAGAGGCAACCCCAGAAAATTTTTAGGGGGGGGCACACGGCATGGGCGACTGGGCAGCAGGAGGCTGCCACAGGGCGAAATGGGAGACGAGGAGAGAAGGCCACCGGGTTACGGGAGCCATTGGTGAGAGGAGGGAAGGAAGTTGTAGAGGCACGGCGAGAGGTACTGAGGTGTATTGCCAGTCCGGTCCGGCCCGTTCCTGTTCCTCGCACCAAGCCTACGGTTCGCGTCGCCAGCCCGGCCCGGCCTGTTCCTGCCCTTCGCACCAAGCCTACGGTGTGCGTCGCCAGCCCGGCCCGGCCTGTTCCTGCCACTCGCACCAAGCCTACGGTGCGCATCGTCAGCCCGGCCCGGCCTGTTCCTGCTCCTCGCACCAAGCCTACGGTGCGAGTCGTCAGCCCGGCCCGGCCTGTTCCTGCCCTTCGCACCAAGCCTATGGTGTGCGTCGCCAGCCCGGCCCGGCCTGTTCCTGCTCCTCGCACCAAGCCTACGGTGTGCGTCGCCAGCCCGGCCCGGCCTGTTCCTGCTCCTCGCACCAAGCCTACGGTGTGCGTCGCCAGCCCGGTCCGGCCCGTTCCTGCTCCACGCACCAAGCCAGGGGTGCGAGTCGTCAGCCCGGTCCGGCCTGTTCCTGCTCCACGCACCAAGCCAGGGGTGCGCATCGTCAGCCCGGTCCGGCCCGTTCCTGCTCCACGCACCAAGCCAGGGGTGCGCATCGTCAGCCCGGTCCGGCCCGTTCCTGCTCCACGCACCAAGCCAGGGGTGCGCATCGTCAGCCCGGTCCGGCCCGTTCCTGCTCCACGCACCAAGCCAGGGGTGCGCATCGTCAGCCCGGTCCGGCCCGTTCCTGCTCTACGCACCAAGCCAGGGGTGCGAGTCGTCAGCCCGGTCCGGCCCGTTCCTGCTCCACGCACCAAGCCAGGGGTGCGCATCGTCAGCCCGGTCCGGCCCGTTCCTGCTCCACGCACCAAGCCAGGGGTGCGCATCGTCAGCCCGGTCCGGCCCGCTCCTGCTCCACGCACCAAGCCTGGGGTGCGCGTCGTCAGTCCGGCACAACCCGTGCCTGGGTCACCGGTGCCTGGTCAGGTACCGGTCAGCTGCTCCACACCGGAGCTTAAGCAATCCGCTCCTACGATGTCCAGTCCAGCTCCAGCCAGCGGGGCCAGACCGGACCAGGGGCGCTACGGGGGGATTATTGGAGGGTGGTGGGCAAGCCCGGAGCCGGAACCACCACCGAGGAGGAATGCCCACCCAGCCCTCCCCTGGTTTGTTTATGTTTAGGCGCGGTCGCAGTCCGCGCCTTTAGGGGGGGGTACTGTCACACCCTGGCTCTGGGACTCTATATGTTGAGCCAGGGTGTGTATATTCTATGTGTTGTATTTCTGTGTTGGCCAGAGTGATTCCCAATCAGAGGCAACAAGTGTCAGCTGTTGCTGGTTGTCTCTGATTGGGAGCCATACTTATAGAGGCTGTTTTCCCACATTAGTTGTGGGATCTTGTTCCTTTCGGTGTGTTCCTTTTGGTTTACATACTGAGGTGTAGGACCTGTATGAGATGGTGGAACAAGCTCCCTCACGACGCCAGGACAGCGGAGTCACTCACCACCTTCCGGAGACATTTGAAACCCCACCTCTTTAAGGAATACCTGGGATAGGATAAAGTAATCCTTCTACCCCCCCCCCCCCCCCCCCCCCAAAAAAAAATAAAAAAATAAAAATGGAATAATTTTTTTTATTGTAAAGTGGTTAACCCACTGGCTATAGGGTGAATGCACCAATTTGTAAGTCGCTCTGGATAAGAGCGTCTGCTAAATGACGTAAATGTAATGTAAATGTAATTATAGAATACAGACAACACCACACTGACTTCTATGTATGAGTTATTCCATATACCGCTGTACTGAGACCTGGACATATTGTTCAGATATAATAATATGGATATATGAGTTATACCTCTCTACTGAGACCTGGACATATTGTTCAGATATAATAATATGGATATATGAGTTATACCTCTCTACTGAGACCTGGACATATTGTTCAGATATAATAATATATAATAATATGTATAACAGTGTACTGGCATGTAGGTACTTCATAGTACCAGATCTACTGGTCTCTGTCCCAAATGGCATCATATTCCCTATATAGTGCACTACTTTAGACCACTGTGGGCCTGGTCAGAAGTAGTGCCCTACATAGGGAATATGATGCTATGGGCCTGGTCTAAAGTAGTGCCCTACATAGGGAATATGATGCTTTGGGCCTGGTCAAAGGTAGTGCCCTACATAGGGAATATGATGCTGTGGGCCTGGTCAGAAGTAGTGCCCTACATAGGGAATATGATGCTATGGGCCTGGTCTAAAGTAGTGCCCTACATAGGGAATATGATGCTGTGGGCCTGGTCAAAAGTAGTGCCCTACATAGGGAATATGATGCTGTGGGCCTGGTCAGAAGTAGTGCCCTACATAGGGAATATGATGCTATGGGCCTGGTCTAAAGTAGTGCCCTACATAGGGAATATGATGCTGTGGGCCTGGTCAAAGGTAGCGCCATTTGGGACGCACACTGAGTCATGTAGCTCCTTACATTTTTACATTTTAGTCATTTAGCAGACGCTCTTATCCAGAGCGACTTACAGGAGCAATTAGGGTTAAGTGCCTTGCTCAAGGGCACAT